>NC_044277.2:4539231-4871731 GCF_004027225.2 Strigops habroptila
TATGTATGTTTCAAAGTATACAGTGTGGATGTGTTCCTCTCATGCTCTGGTTGCTCTCTGGTTTTTGTTTGGTTTGGTTTGGGTTCGTGTTTGTTTGGTTTTGCTTTAAAGTATAAGTAAGTCATTAACCAGTTAAAGTGGAAAAGAAACAGTGAAGGTGGAAAAAGAAGGTGAACTGGGGTTTGGCCTAGATGATCTCCCAAGTTTCCTTCTAACCAAAACCATTCTATGAAATGCATGGGTTATCACATAAGCTAATAATCAAAATACAAACCTTTGGGATGTGTACCTGGAACTACTGTTACTTGAATCTGAGACATCATGATGCCTTATCTTGTTCTTATCTGGGAGGCCATCTAAAACATGGAACAGATATTACATCATCTGTTTCTCTTGCTTTTATAAATCTATGCAAGTCACTTTAGTGCCTGCCTCTTAACAGTAACCTATTAATAAATTTGCTACTGAACAGTCCAAAACAGTGTTTGCAAATGCATAAACAAATTCATGCACAGTAAGTTTTGATTCATTCTAGTAAAGTTGCATTGCACAAGCAGGATGTTCTCACTTGCCTGTCCTGCTTTCTCCCAGTAGCTGATACAACAGCATATTCAATGTATGGGGCAGTATGCATGACCAAAGATACAACATTGGAAAATACAGTGTTAGTCTTCCACTTTGAAATCCCTTCAGATTGTCCACTCAGGAAGGCTTGATCTGTGCTGGCTGGCTGAAGGTGGCTGGAAATTAATCTGACTGGAAAAAAATTAATTAATTAAAAAGTAATTAATTATAAAATTAATTAATCTGGCTGGAATTAATCTGAGTGCTTCCATCAGATGGTTGGCCGCCCAGATTAATTTAGGTAGACTGCAAGTTTTGTGGTCCTGTAAACTCATTAGGGGCTTTGTTGTATTTGCATCTTACGTCTAACAAAACTCTAAGTGCCTGGTCTTAATGTGTAGTATATAATGTCTGATCACACAGAGCTTTTTTCCTATTCTTATACTGCCTGGTGATCTCACTATAATTCCTGATTTAGAATTGCTGGATTTAGTGACTGAAGGCTCTATCTACATTAAGATGAGGCAGTAGGAATGGATTGATATGTAGAAGCACTTGCTGCTAAAGCTCTTAGATTACTCTGTGGTGTGATTCGGGTAATTTACCTGTGGCCAGGCTTCCTCTGGCCCTCTGTATAAAGTATCTTCTCCACCTGTGACCCAAATTTGTCTGGAGGGCTGCTTGTTGGTGCAGGCTATTACACCCCATTAGGGGTTGGAGTATGTGACCTGTATTCTAGGATTGAAGTCTTGATTTTGTTTTCTTTACTCCAAGAAGAATCTAGTTTGTACACACTGAAACTGCTCTGCAAACCCAAGTAAATGGGGATGACGATGAGATTTGCTTCAAAACCGTGCATCAAAACATGAGGTGTAGCAATGTCCACCCTGTTGCACAAAGACTGATATCTAATGAATGTTAATCATAAATGTGACAACTTGTGCTGTGGGTTGAGGAGGAAAAAGGCAAATTTTCATACACTTCACACATAAATTGATATATACTTGATTTAGCTTCTGTGTGAGGATCATTGGAACCATCAGAATAATTTCCCTTCCCTCTAAATTTCCCTTCCTTGAAAGTCCCTTCCTTTAAAGCAGTGAGAATTATTTCTGAGAGTTGGATTATTCTTTCTGAGAGTTGGATTATTCTTTCCACTACTTCAGTGGCAGCATCTGGTACCATCTTCTGAGGAGTAGTACCTTGTCCCTTGGGAAGCCAGTAGTACGCTGTGGCAACTGCAGGAATAACATTTTGGATACCTTCACTGCTTCTGGCAGTCTTCTGCAGAAGTCAGTGGAAGCCTTGAGAATGTCATGGTTTAACCCTGGCTGGCAGCTAAGCACCACACAGCTGCTCACTCAACCCCTTCCCCAGTGGGATAGGGGAAGAATTGGAAGGGTAGAAGTGAGAAAGAAACTCATGTATTGAGTTATACATGAGACATAGTTTATAGAATACATGAGTAGATGGTACAAAACACGACTTCTCTATTTTCTATTCTTTTCCACAGTATATACTTGAAAAAAAGAATCCTCGGGCCTCATACTGGATTTTAGTTTAGAAGATACTAAGCAACTGATAGGGCCACTATAATGGAAAACCACAAATTTTTATCCTCGTTATCTTTTAATATTGTAAACATTAAACCTAATTTTATATTATTAACTGTGACATCTCTGTTGCAATATTCCAATTGCACTTACCTTCCAGTGACCTTCACTGATTTTTGTTCTATTCCTGTTTAAGTATTTTTGGCTTCTAGAGAAAAATATGTCAAAATAATCTTTACCTTTTGGTTTGCCTTTTTGTATAAAGTCTTAATATTACTTTCTGTGTATTTTCTCTCCCTTTGGTGATAGATTTTTTGCAATAAAACATAACATTAGACAAGCAAAAGTGATTTCACTTATTTTGTTTCTAGATGGAATCAGTGTTAGTGGACTTCCGCTCTCCAGTCCTTTTCGGCAGGTTGTCAAACCAAGAGTAGAGACTAAACCTATTAATCCCCAAGAAAGCAGCAAAGCTGGTGACTTCAGTCATGTGAAGGTAAGTGAGTGACATCAAAATAAGTAAAAAATGTGATTTTCATTGGACTGTGTTATGGTTTGTTCTGTGATTAAAAATAAAGGCTTCTTTGCCTCATAAATATTTCCCTTTGGGGTTTTTATTAGAACAGCTTGATGTTCTGTGTTTGGATTGCTCCATTAGAGCAAGCAGATAAAAAGGTGAAACAAAAGTAGAGTTGGTTATCAGTATGGTATACTCAAGGAACTGTCAGTTCTTCACCTCATGTTGCTTTCTTAATGCTGTATACTCTGTAGGGAGGTGCTGCTGAATGAATTCTTGGTTTTGTTGTTTTAAAATGTATGGAAGGAGTTTGTACCTTCTAAGCAGATTGGGATCAAAGCCTTCACGCTTCTGGTAGGAAGCCTTATAGAGGTGTTCTTATAAGTAATACAACAGAATAGTTGAGAGAGCCAGAAGAAAAGTAAGTAGAAGTAGCAGGATGAAAGAACAATTGTGTAGGTAGAAGCTGCACTGTGCTTACTGAGAGAGACTTTTCCCTGGTGTAAGCTGCTGTTTGGTTTTGATCTTACCTGTTGAACGTATGAACTTCCTGTTCTGAGCAGTGAAATAAGAACAGCTTCATACTGGCCAGAGTTGCAGAAGATATGATTTAAAGTGATAATAACAAAGATTGCAAACAATAATATCGTAGCACTTCACCGGTCTCTTCCATAGCTTTGGTGGGTGTTTTGCATGCCTTGCAGTACTTGATGCATTTCCTGCGTGGATCTATGTTCTCAATCCATTCAGACAGAATTTAGGTTGTGTTGTGCAATACAATACTTGGCCTAGAGTGTCTTTGGCTGAGAAGCAAACATCAGCCTTGCTTTTCTCAGTAACTTGCTTTGTGTGTGAATTTGCTTTCTTTCTGCTGAGATTTTTTACAATTCTATTTGGTCAATAAGCAGGCGAAGCTATTAATTTTTAAATGTGTTTCTTTTGGAGCCTTAGCACTGCCAATTCATCATCTTTTGATGCTGCAGTGCAGGAAGGATGATGACAGAATATGAGGGATGATAAAAAACTAGTAAAGCCTTTCTTTGTATTTTAGGACATAGCAAGGTATTTCCCAATTGCTTATAAGTATAAATCAGCATGATTGAGGAAACAATTTAATGCTTCAGTGAGTAGAATGTCCTGCATTAATTTTGAAGCTTAGAGCTTTGTGTAGAATGTCTGATCTATATACAAGTCTGACTTAGGGAAGCAAGGGGAATGTTATGTCCAAATCGGACTGAAAATCCAGAAATGCAGAACTTCTTTGCACTAAATACATGAAAAAAAAACCATTTTGGTGCATTTTTTCCTTGTCAGCCAGTTGTCCTGGCAACCGAGAAGTTGCTGGTTCACAGTGATCTATGTGATTGTATTATGAGAGTGTTGGAGAGCTGTAAAGCAAGAACTTGGTTTTTAACGGTGTACAGTGAAGCAGTCTAGTGGGAATGCACATGCTTGATTCAGTTGTTAGGTGTCTGGAATTAATTCTGATTTAATCAATTGGCATTTTGTGATGGAAAGATCTGGCAGGTCATCAAGACTATGTTCAATGGAGAATATACATTCCAGTAGTAGTTCCAATTAAGGGGTTCCCTGCTCCGTGAAGTTACCTGTGTTTTGAGCCTGACTTGTATGACTGCTGTACAGCTCCCATAGCATGCCCCAGTGTACTGTGTTGACATATATTCTAAACCAGGCTTAATCACTAACCTTGCTCTTTTTGTAATGTTTGGAAAAGATGATTTATGGGGGGGGAGGGAATAAAAATCAGGGTGATAAAATAGCCAAAAGGATAAAGTTCTGGGAGATGTTTACAAACTTGTATTTCTAATTACTTAAGTATTCTCATTCTGATCATGTATTTGCAGAAAACATCCATGATAGGAAAAATATGACTTATTTTTCCAATATTTGTGAGATTGGTCTGTTGTAGATGAAGAGAGAGAAAACCACAGTAAGGTGTCACCATCTGCAGGGTGATTTACTGTCATGACTCATTCCATTGTAACAAATGTCCATTTCTGTAACTTCCATTTCTACTTACCACATTAATGTGCTCATAAATAATAATCTTATCCCAGTTTCTCCCAATTAAACTGTTATAAACCAATCATTTGATCTACCTGAATTAAAATGAAATTACGAAATTCAGAACTATTTAGAAAGAAGTATTTTTTGATTCACCAGCCCATTCACATAATTAGGTCTCTGTATATGGACATATATAGCTGGTACTGGGCAAATGAGCAGAAGAAATTACCTTTTATAATTGAAGAGATTACATTTGTCTACTCGGATGATTTCATTACATCCAGCTTTTTCCTCTGCTGTCTACTTCTTCTCTTTAATGCTGTCTGTCTATTTCTGTTAGTGACTTCTCTCTACTTTGACAGCCCTCTTTAATGGGAAGAAACACAAGTACTACCAGTAGTTTAAACATTAGACAATTCCAAATAAACTATCAGACAGTTATTGTAAATAATTAAGTCAATTAAATATTTGAAGATAGAATGTGTTCTGGTCCAATTCTCTTGGCTGGGTTCTGAGGAATTTGCTGTCTTTTTGGGTTTGACTTTCTACTGGGTATCTTTCAAAGCACACAAATATGTTTGTTGTCAAATGCAAATGCTTTTGCTCAATAAGAACGTTGCCCAAAATGTAGCAAGCTGGGATATATACAAGAGAGATGATCCATGGTTCCCTTTGAACTTCAGTCTCAAAGTATTTGGTATTTCTGGATCTTTCCGAGTTCCCTAGAACCAACTTGAAAGATATTTCAGTTTCTCTGTTACTGCAGAACAATTCAATGCTTGTGGGCTATTGCCTGTGTCTTGCTCAGCGCCACTTGCGGTGATTGCTTGGTTATGTTTTAAGGTTTATCTTGTAATAGGCCAATTAAAGTGATTTAACAAGGACTAATGTGAGAAGCAAGTGGGAGTTCTTAAGTTAAGAAACAAGATTGATCTTAAACAATTTTTATGTGTTCTGAAAATGCTCTGCTGTCATTTACTCATGATTTAGCACTATGTGTCTGTTGCTAATGTTCAGGAGTAGCAGCTATTTTTCAATCCTGCATTCTGTGCAGAAGTAGTCTTCATATAAAGGTAAATTTTTGCAGATGAAATTTAATGTAAATCAGTGCTTCTCTCGTTGCTGATTCTGAAATGTCCTTGTTTGGGTCTTTATAAGTCTTAATGCTTAAACTTTCCCTCCCTACTTGTTTGCCTTTTTTGGTGCTTCAGTCTTGGATATTGCCAATATTGCAGATGAACTTCTCTCCAATCCGTCTTTTCGGTTCTGCTACAGGCTGTCTTCTAATAAGCCAGCCACTGGCTTCTGGAAATGACTGTTATAATGACCTCATAACTTCAGTATAAAAATTGCTTTATGACCTCATCATAAAGCTTGCTTATACCCTGAAGCTGAACAGAAATATCATGGTGTAATATTGTGTTCAGATGCACTCTTTCCTACTGTTTGCTACTGAGTGGTTGTGGTGAGCATTGTCTAAAGACTTTGCATCTGTACAGCAGAGTGAGTTAGCCCCTGCTTAGCTCTGCATTGCTGTGGTTATACTGGTGTGTAAAACAGTCTATCTTAGGTTGAATCTGTTACTTTTTGAGTACCACTGCAGTGTGTTTAGATCTACAGCTGTTCTATGTCTTAATGCAAAAGCTGCAGAGAGAAATTTAAACAAATCTCATAATCTCACAGCAAACAATGTTATTTTTAACCTAAGGAAGTCTGTACTGGTGTTCATGATTGGAAGCTGAAATTATTTGGCGTAGTCTTGTTCTTCTCAGTGATGGAAGAAAGACATTCTTACTCCATGCCATGCATTATGGCCTAGAGGCTTAGAGATCAGTCTGATCCATGGAAATTTGGTCCTTAAAGTCACAGTGATTACCATCAGGTACTGATGCTTTGGTAGTTTGTTTTCGTCACAAGGTGAAAAGGAGAAATATTCATCAAGGTATCTCGGTTCAACATGATGTCCATGGTTTCTTTGGGGTAAATCTTCAGGGATTAAGAAATGCTACATGACATTAGTTTTGAAACTTGTATGTTCAGGAGAATTTGCCTCTGCATTCTGAACATGAGCTGCAATTCCAGAGATTCAACTGCAGAAACTGGAGAGGTTTGAGTAATCTCATGGAACTGCTCTGTTCCTGCACTCTCAATAAATGGTAGGAAGTGTTAAAATATGGTATGTAGAGCTAATATAATTTAATACACTGTCTTTAGTGTCTCTTTTCTGTCTTAGAAGTGTATTAAAATGAGATACAGGCCTTAATTGGATTTTTTCCATGCAGTTTTCAGGTTCTGCTTTTCTAGTATGAAAGTAAGCTGTCGATTGAGATAAACTTTATCATCTTGTTAATGCTTTTACCTCAAACTCCTTTAACCCATAATCCTTAAGTCTATTCTAAGTTTAAGCCCTTACACAAAACAAGTTGGATTTGTTTTTAACTTTTAAATAATTCTGGATCCTGCTGAAGTTAGTGGGGATGTTGAATCTGCAGAATTGAAATTTAGATTCCTTTTGGGTTGTCTGAATGTGATCTTAGGCACAAATATATAAACCAGGTTAGATGTTCTACTTCCATGCTGTCTTATTTTGGAATTCAATACTATGCTTGGAAATTCTGTGGCCCTGAGTTCTTCAGTATTAAACACGTCAAGTCTTAGGAAGAAAAAATAAAAGGAAGACAAAGTCTCTGTCTGTGTTTCCCTAATATCTTTCAAGCCTATAAAAAAGAAGATAAACCCCCCAAAGCTCTTTCACTTCCCAAGTGGGTTTTTTAGTAAAATAATATCTATTCTTTTGATCATTAATTGACATTTGTGAGATAAGCACTGGAAAGCCATTCACATTTCCTGAAGTCTGCTTAGATTAGACCCATGAGCAAAATCAATCTTTGCCAGGTATGGAAGGTGGTTTTTGTTGCCTTCCTGGCCAAGAATTGCAGTTTCCTTTGAGGTAAAGTGGCTAATAAAAGTAGAGTTGTTCTGTGAAAATGAGAGCGAACTGAATTCTTGGTAGTTGGTACCTGCCTGGCAAAATGTGAGTGTCATCTGGGTTTGGATGAAAGCCTGCAGTTTTTGAGTAGTCTGGGTCTAAATGCTCCTAACTTTCCATCCCTGCTCAGTTTGACATTGTTTATATTCCTTGTAAGTGCTTTTGAGTTCAAGAAGTAGCTGGTTGAGTATTCAGCACTATTTCTGCTCACCAGCCCTCTTCCTCTTCTGTGAATTGTTCCATGAACAAATGAACACTCTACTGTTCCCTAGAGAGGATTGTATTTCAGAACACTAAGAAAATATTATATTAAAGCTATTCTCTAGAGCTATGGGAAAAAAATATTTGCTGCTCCCAACTGGATTTGAGTAAATTCAATTCATTTATCTCATCTGGTATTTTACATTCAGTATTACCACTGTAGTACCTGCAATTTCAACACATTTTACAAGTTGAAGTACTTATTTTTGCCATTTTATTTGACATGAAAGCAGCATTAAAAATTTTGTCTAGTATTGATAGAAAAATTGTGTATAGATTCACTATCTGCCTGTCAAAAGCACTGTTTTCTCCAGACTTTTTTCATTGTCATTGAATAAACAAGAGATGATAGTCTACTTATACCCAAACAAATGTCTCATCAAGGCTAGTTACAGCAGGTACAATCTGTTATAAACCACACTTCATCTATCTTTCTGTCTTGTGTAAAGATGAACAAAGAAAAATTAAAGTTGACATCAACACAATAGACAGAGCTTGTGTGAGCAGTAAGAGACTCTGCAATCATGAGAGCTTCTTTACTGAGGAGCCATCATTGGCCTTTTTACTCAATGACAGTAAAATCCCATTGCTATAGTTAGGGTGTGTCAGTGTTACATGAGATGAACAATTTCTGGTAGTCTTTCATCAGGTTGCCAGGCTACGTTTAGGTCATTAATATAGTTAGTGAGCATCAACAGCAGACATCATTTATATAGATGTTACCTGTGTTCAGCATGTTCCAATGCTATCACACTGGAAATATTTCTGACATAAGGAGTTCCCTCTGAGCAGCTGTTGTAACTTGGAAGGTAACATTGGAATAACCTATCTGGGGATGAGGATACCCCGAGATCACTGTGAAGTCCGAAGATTACTTTGGATTGTTGTACTTTGAATCATGGTAATGCCTAAGAAGTGCTGTCTACAAATAGAAGAGCAGTAGGTGGTTACTTCCATAATGACATCACGATAAGAACGCAGAAACTCTTAATATTGAAGTAGACTTCATGTCTATATGTCTGCTGCACGATGCCTTCCTGTGTAGGAGGGCATCCGCTCTATAGGAAGCGAAGGAAAAAATGGAGGGGAAGGTGTCTGGGTTACGATAATGGAGAAAAGGAAAAAATGGGCTTATGTGAAGGCTTGCTAAAGCGGAAACTTGAAGTGGGGAGAGGGTTGGAGTAAATGTTTAGAATAGGGTGGTGAAAATCCAGTCAGGTCTATAAGAAATTTAAAGAATAATTAGAAATTGAGATGTTTGAAAGCCCTATGTGCATTAGATGCTACATTTCCTCACAACATCTCTTTCAGAGGGCAGAGATCATCTGTAGCCTAGACAGAGCTTTCAGAATATAAACTGCTGTGTGCCACATGGTCAAGTGACACAAATACAGAATACTTTTGGAGATACATACCTCAGTTTTGCTTTTGAGAGTTCTTGCATGTTTAGTTTTCCTCTCTTATTAAGAACAGATCAGCTAGGTCAGGCAGGGGGTATAGACCAAAGACTACTCTTTATTTCAGGTGGCTTATTTACTTGTTCCTCAATCTGTGTACATTTATACTACTTATGTTGTAGATCCTCTGGTAATCAGGAGTTGCTGCAGTAGTCCTTATGATTGCCTCTGCCAAATGGAGGATGTTTCAGCACCAAGAATTAAGAGTACAGTCGATCAGGTCTCTGAAGACCTACTCCATTTAGTAGACTTAGTTCATGACAATGAACTGCCTTTTGTTGGTACTCAGCCTCCCTGCTCGCACTTTGGATTTGGTCTGAATGTCTAATTTAAAGCGTTTTTTCGTCTCCTCTGTAGGTGGATTTTGATTCATTGTATGTACTCCTAAAAGAGAGTATTACCATCCATGTCTGAATCAGAAGCCCTGTAGCATACTGGGTATCATGCTATGCTTCAGCTAATAAGCCCTTTCTTTAAAACCCTGCATATTTTATTCATAGTGCTATACTTTGACTACATGTCTTCTAGTTCTTAACAGACTCATGTTCAGTCATATCAAGTTCCAGACCAAGTGAGCTCAAGTATGTTTATGAAAAAAGCTGTAGGTAAGATTTAAAAGATCTCCTTTATCCCTAAGCACAAAAAATCTTAGTCTGAAACACAAGAATTCTTCCAGAATGATTTACCTGAAGATGTGAAAGAGGCTTGTGTTCTGTTTCAAGTAGAGACTCTTTCAAGCATCTGATATTTAGATTTAAATCATAATAGAAATTCTGGTTATTCTGCTTATTATATTAACTGTATGGACGAATGTATTTTCACACTTCATCCTTACAAAGATTTCATAGAATCACAGAATGGTTTAGGTTGGAAAGGACCTTAAGATCATCCAGTTCCAACCCCCTGCCATGGGCAGGGACACCTTCTACTAGACCAGGTTGCTCCAAGCCCCTGTGTCCAACCTGACCTTGAACACTTCCAGGGATGGGGCATTCACAACTTCCTTGGACAGCCTATTCCAGTGCCTCACCATTTGTGGGTATTGATAAACGTGGAATTCTGCCGTGCTCACCTATACTAGATTCGTGATGATAATTTCTAGGGTTTTAGCTTAATCAGCAGTGTGGAATTGGCTGGGAGAAGGCAGCTGCTCTGATGGGAAAACCTGCTGTCAGAAGCTGGAATGCACCTGAAAGCAGAACTGGGGAGACCAAATGAGAGGGCAGCTCTGATCAGCTGGAAGATTATCCAGTACCTACATAAATTGATCCAGTGAAGTTAATTTCTGTGCTTTTGAAACCATAATCAAGATTTTATTTCAACCCTTGTGAGTGTGAAATTATGTGCAGAGACTGCCATATAGTTAACTGTAACCTGCCTTAAAAGGATGTTATTGTTCCTGACACAACAAAGTAGCCATTTAGTGATCAGTATCAGAGAGAATTTTACTCAAATATTTAGATCCAGGCATAGAAGAAAATGTTGCACTATATAAGATTAGAGTTTTGATGTAAAGTATATCATGTATTAAAGAGTTGGAGAAAAGCTGGAGAATTATTAAAAGAATTTTGTGGATTTGGGTTATTCTTTTCTGTAAACCAAAATTCTGAATACAAGGAATAGATGGAATCATGCTTTTTATTTCATTCTGAAACTACTGTTACTTCATCTATTTCAAAGTCCTGGTACTACGTAGTATGACACACAGTTGTCCTCACTTGCGTATTTGTACATTCTATTTAGTAGCTTTGCATTTGTCAGTTTTTCATGCAAGTTTGCTAAAATTTATGGCTGCATTTTCATTTTTAACTAGATATTCAAACCTTAATCTTTTTAAATGTGCTGTAATACAATCAGTATTCTAAGAACTTGCTTGAACAATTTTTATCTACCATAATTTAACTTGTGCGGTTCTGTAGGTGCCTTAGCAGTGCTAAGAGCCTTCCATCTGCAGTTCTTCAGCTTGCCTTTCATCTACTGGTTAATTCAGCCTTTTGTTTCTCCACTTCCTCTCTTTTCAGCTTATAGGTTTTAACTTAGAACTCCATACTAAGATCTCTTCACCTTTATCCTCATAGCTGTTAGTTTATAACTTTAAAGCGTACAGAGTACGTAGTAGGTAAATCACATACCAAGTACATATGACTCAGATCTTGTTCACTTTTTTAGTATCTCTCTGCTGCTTGTTTTGCCCTGAAAATAAGGGACACTACTTTATTATAGCTCTGGAAAAGTGCTACCTGGAGGAAATAACTTTTCTGAGTGATTTAGTAAGAAAAGTAAGTTTACATGCAGCATCGTGAGTGTACATTATATTTCCTTTGACTTAGACCCTAATAATGATGCTGTATTACTGTTATAAATCTTCCCGTAAAACAATAACAAACGACCTGCCTCACAGAATCATTCTGATGTGACAGACTTAACCACATGAGCTTATAAACAGTCATTTAGGATAAAAACACTGTGTTCTTCAGAAGAGTAGTTTGTGAGAGAGGAGGCATGATCTCCAAATTACGGTAACTGGAACACTTATTCCATAAATGTGTTATCACTTTGGATGCTGTGCAGGAATTGCATCCTGATCGTCTTCCTTCACATCCCAAACTGGCTGTTCAGGCTTTAATTTCATTACTAGGTAGTGGTAGCACACAATGTCTCCATCCTTACTATATTCATTTATGTAGCCCCTGCTCGTTAGCACTTTTTATTTATACTTCTTGTCTAGATCCTATTACCAATGACTTCTCTGAATATATGGAAAAGACATGGATAAGAAAGGGTAGTTAAGGTTATTTTTCCGCTCTTTGGAGCATTCTGATCACTAAAATTTAGTTCTTGCACTATGAACTGGTCAAGTTCAAAATGTAATGATCTAGAAATTTGCTGCTGAAGTTGATTTCAACCTCATTACATTTTTGCTTAAATATTGTTCACGCTGCATATGATAATCTCTTCTTGACAAACGTTTGATGGAACTTTGTGAAATTACATAGATTTTATCCATTTCATCTTCTTCTGTGGTCTTTCAACCACCAGGACCTATTGCATTGATGAATAATGAAGAATAGCTTTTCTGAAGGCTGAGATAAACGCAGTGTACCATATGTTGGACTTTCTTAGCAGCATATGCTTGATTAGTTTAAAATGGCTCAGTTTTTAGTCTGTAATTTTTAAAATACATAGATAAGTTCTTTTTTCAATTCGAGAACAAATAAATCTTTAAGCAAGTTCAGTTTCTTAATTTTTCAAATAGCTTTCTTGAAATATTCTAGATTTCTCCATCACAGGCAAAGACCATAGTTATTCTTGGAGGTTTGTTCTAGTTTTTTTGCAACTAAGACAAAGGAGTTAAAGAGCATCTTGATAAAAATGTAGACTCTTTAGACTGCAGATCTTCTGTTTAGCTAAACGTGGCATTCTTAATAGGTGCCTTACCCAGGAGTATGAAAAAGAGAATGAAGTTTAGTAATTTATCACTGTGGGGTCGTCAAAAGAGTAGGTCAAGTGTGGTAGATTTCCTCAGAAGAAATTGGAAATGCAGAGTGTGATAGCTATAATGGATGCCAAGCCATTTTTGAAAGGGCATATCAGAATCTGCTTTACCAACTTGGTTTCACCTAGGGAAATGGCTGGATAATCATCACAGCAAGCTCCACATTTACTGTTTATGGGGTAAACCAGGTTTTAAATGTCACAGTTTGCAATTTTTTAGTCAGGTGGTTTGGACTCATGTTCTCATTGAGGGACTGCTTAAGAGAATTCTAATTTTAGTTATTTGTTTAGGGCTTTCTACTGCTAACAGTGAAAACAGGAATGAAATCTCAAGTTTTAATGCAGGTTTATGTGTAACTATAGTACTAAGAATAATGTTGTTGGAGCCTTATCATTGATCAGTGTCAAAGGCTGACTCTTTTGTTAGGCTAAGTAGGACAAGTCTGACCTTAAAAGCCTTAAATTCCCAGGAAATGAAAATGATCAAAAATTGTCGAAAGTAAGAGAGAGGAAAATTCTAGTACAAGAGGGGAAAAAAGTGATACCTAAATAAAGAAATGCAGTTCTTAATATTCTGTTACATGGAATACATCCAAGTTATAACTCATAATTTGTTGGCCATTTTAGGAAACTGGTTTCTATGCATTGTCATTAACCTGCTGTTCTTGCTTTGTATGGCAGTGACTGATGATGTGAGAAACGAAAAACAGTTGATGAAAAGAATTCTTATATAAAGAGGAGAAAGTGAAGGAATTTGGAGATGCTGATCAAGTAGAATGTAATTTATTGGATTTTTCTCTATGGATTGCTTTAGACCTGATTTTCTGTAGGTGTAAACTTATTGTAAATTAAATTTCTAATGTTACTGCGTTTAAATGGAATAAAAATCTTGTTCTCTCGTGGTAGAAGTTGCAGAGAAAAGTACTATGACTGCTACTGTGGAAAAATTAATCTTTTGCACTGGTACGTGTTGTTTATGCCTTGAATATTTGCTATGCCCCTTGACTTGGAGATCTGTAGTTTGACGGTGTATTAGTATAAATATTACTAAGTGACTTGGATGTGCATTAAGTGTCTGTAGCCATTAAATACAGTAAACATAATTTATCATTCTCTGCAATTGTATTTGTAAAAGTGGAGAACTCATAATGACTAGCTGATTTTAAACCTGGGACTCTTAAAACATATTGATTTAGCTGAAATAGTTCTGGGCAAGAGGAAAAGACAAATGATATAAAGCAATTAAAATCCATGGTTTTTAATAAAGTGATTCTCAGGAGCAAGGAGGCTTCTAGATTACTTTGTGGCAGTAGCTGGTTTAGATAAATTTTATTAAGTTTACTTTCAGTTCTATCTTTGTATAAACAGCCTAGCCAACTGAGCAGTACATTTCAAGTACTGTACAAGTAGCTTCATTAGGATTAAGTCATTCCATAAAACTCCACTCATTTTTTTTGTTAGGCACCATGCAAATGCAAGTAATAAACAATTTTATTACCATTGCTACCATTTCGTATAGTGGCTGATGGTCCAGAACAATGGGTAAATGACTTGCCCAAGATCACACAGGATGTACAGTTAGGAATATTTTTGATACAACCACTATATGTGGTCGTTACTCGGACTAAGTGTGAGAAGCAAGTGGTATAATCCTGTTTTTTAAGAGCAGGAAAAAAAGGTCTAAAATCCCACATTCTGCACTGCTGGAGAACTTCAACATGAGGATTTCTCTGCTCAGCATCTTCATACTTTCTCCAGAGGCCATTTGTGGATTTCACCCTTTGCCCCATGCTTGTTTCCATAGGTAATTATCGATGTCTATATGTTTTAATTCTTCCATGTTAATTTCTGTTGCACCTTAATGTATTTTTCTGCCTCTTGCTTGGTCAGAGCAGTGCTGTCATCCATCTAAACCCTCTCCCTGAGTTTATCTGACTGCTTGTTAGCCACCTATAGACTGTATTGTTAGCTCCTGCTCCAGTGTAGAATGAGGCAGAATAGCTACAGATGGAGAGCAAAGGAGTTAAAATACAAAAGGATGGAATGTTATTCAGAAAAAGCTGTCCCCAATTTCAAGCAGTTAATGTATTTAACTGAATAACTTTGACTAAGGTTTCTGTGGAGGAAAAAACCCCAAACCCACACAAACCAGAACACGTAATCCTCAGATGTTAGTGTAGTGGCAGCTCTGCTTACCTTACCTCTTTTGGGGAAGTCATTTGCTTTGAGAAGTCCCCGATGCAAAAGGTAACTGCTGTGGATATGTGAGTCACAGAGAAGAGTGGAAGCGGTAGAACAAGGGGGACCATTTCCAACAGTTACCTAGCAGCACTTTTTCAGTGCATATTTTCTCAAGGCACTTGGCATAAGAGTTTAAAATCATGACAATGACTATATGGGCATTGTCTTTTTATATACTATATCCAGGGGACCTTGTTTCCTCTGGAAAATTAGAGGTGATGACATAACTATGTGTGAAACCAGACACAGCATCTCTCTGCACTGTGCACTGTCAGGTCCTGTTGGGTTCCAGGTACATTAGACTAGGCTCTCCTTGACGTGTATGTTTAATCTGCCCTGGAACAGTAAGGCATAAAGTAGTGTATTTATAATCCAAGAACAAACTTCTAGGGAGTAGTGGCTGAAAGGGAAAGGAAGGAGGAATCCAGGCATCAACTTAATAATTTTGCTTTGTGAGAAAACCACCTTCTGTGTTCTGGACAAAATTTACAGATGCTTCTCTAATCTCTCTTACTGTGATATCCAGCTCGCTCCAGGACATGGTGCCAGGATAACTTGACAGCACTAACCTGAAATAGCTCTGTTTGTCTGTCGTAACAGGGAAGAGGGGTCATAATTGCTGCTGTCCAGTGACAGAAGAAAGGCCCAGATCAGTTCTGATATCTGGAGAGCATCTCCCATGCACAATGAATATATAGAAGAGAAAGGGCCATGTCATTGATGTAGAAGCATCTTCTTCCACTTCTATATCTATGTGTTTCTGTTTGTAATTTCAGGCATGTATAGCATTGCCTTATCCTTTCACTTAGTATTTTCCTCCTATGTAACAACTAGCTTGTGTCTACCCGTTTCTAGAATGGTCTTTGCGGGGTAGATTATTATTTTTATAATAAGCTGTTTGAAGTTTTTCTGCCTTTTGTTGTCTCTTCTCATCTCTCATAGTATTTTCTACTCACTGAAGTGCTTTGCCGTGTACAAAACCCTGGCTTTCTTTTTCAGGAATCTTGCCATCTGTTGAGTACCTTGTACTAGCCTAATGTGTGAAAGTTAGGAAGACTTAGCTCATGTTCTCTTTTCCTCATTTGTTCAGCTTACAGGCTTGCCATCTTTCTTACTCAGAAAATCAAACTGTATGAACACTAGGCTTTTTGAGGATATGTAGAAGAATAGCAAATGGGA
Source organism: Strigops habroptila (assembly GCF_004027225.2). Lineage (NCBI taxonomy): Eukaryota > Metazoa > Chordata > Aves > Psittaciformes > Psittacidae > Strigops > Strigops habroptila. The sequence continues at coordinate 4,555,516 of NC_044277.2, forward strand.
ATAAAAGTCAGTCTGTAACTGAGACTGTAGTGCATTTTCATTTTGCATCTTAATTTGTACTTTGCTTTCTCAGTTCAACAAAACCTCTGTTTCAAAATACTCATGCTGTGTATGTTCTAGATGACAGCATCATGAAGCCATATGGTTTGGGGTTCACAATTCAGTTTTTCTCATGTATTTGAATATACTCAAATATGAGTTGGTTGAGAACCACCATAATGGTGGGTGTACTTAAATTTACTGTTAGAAGTTTTCAACTTCCCTATTAAAAAGAAATAATAATGATAAAATAGGAAGTTAACTACTTTAAAGTCTTCAAACAGACATATAGTACCTTTAATACTGAATATTTTCTTAATCATAGAATCATGGAATGGTTTGGATTGGAAGGGACCTTAAAGCTCATCCAGTTCCAACCCTGTGCCATGGGCAGGGACACCTTACACTAGAGCAGGTTGCTCCAAGCCCCTGTGTCCAACCTGGCCTTGAACACTGCCAAGGACGGAGCAGCCACAGCTTCTGTAGGCAACCTGTGCCAGTGTCTCACTACCCTCACAGGGAAGAATTTCTCCCTAATATGTAATCTAAATCTCCTCTCTTTCTTTTTAAAGCCATTTCCCCTTGTCCTGTCACTACATGACCTTGTAAAAAGTCCCTCTCCAAAATTCAAGCCCCCCAAGTTGGTTTAACACTGGTATATGTCTGATCTGGTGAATGTCATGTGTTACCAGGCACATGTCCCTGCAAAAAACAACCAAAAAGTAAAAACTTCCTGCAATCTTCTCAGTGAATCAAGATCTAATTGCCTTCAGAAGAGTTAGAAAGTCTTTCTGTGTCTCTCGGTTACTGCTCAGTATGCTTTCCCTGCAGACAATCTGGAATTTATAAAAGTGGAACTTGCTTTTCGAAATCAAAAGCTTCGGGTCAGAGGATTAGGAAAACAATGGAAAATGCCCTTCGTGAGTTTGTTCTCTGAGACAATAAAAGCTTTTTTGAAGTAGTTGCAAAGGAAAAATTCAGAACGCTGCAAAATGAGGAACTGGTTAAAGTCTCCACAACAGTGACACACTTCATTAAAATTTCCTCAGCCACACTGAAGTGTTGGCCTTGGACTAACCTAAACAAATGTGATGGATTGGCACACGGTATCTTGCAGTGCTACATATCAACACAATTTTACAGCTTCTCTTATGTGTTTTCTCTTTTTTCCCCCTGCTGTATTCCTCCTTTGAAGGAAGGTACATACTATCTCAATCATTTAGTTCCTGCACTTTTCAAATCAATTCATCACATTTGTGTGGCTGCCTCTTTGGAGTTATGGTGGGCCTTTTGTTTTCCCAACCATTAAATAAGCCTTGAATTTTAGCTCATCATACAGCATAAACTGAGTTTGTTCACAGTGCTCTGTCTGTGTGACTAGCTTGCTGGTTTATATTTTATTGTTGTTTTATGAATTTGGAAAAATCTTGAAGAATAGGAACAGACTTGAAAAGAGATTTCCATATTATCCTCTATATAACTGGAAATGCAGTTCCTTGCAGTTTTGTCTGTGGGTTTTGTTCAAAGCTGTGTTTGATTTGAAAGAAATTAAATGGAAACTAGGCACTACAGTTTTAGAGTTACTCTGCAAATTTCTCTGCAGGATTTCTACTTGGGGAGTAGGATCGGATCTGGAGTGGCTGGTGGTAGTTGTTGGGAATATCAAATGTGGATTGTTAGTATAGGGTGTGAGAAGCACTGGGGTCCTGGGAGATGAGACTTAACTGGGGAATTCTGTGGTGAAAGGAATATGGATTGAGTGAAGTCTACTGTTAAAGGAATTTTAAGTTGAAGAGCTGAGGGATATCTGTACATCTTTAAGGAATACCATTTTTATGTAACATATTCTGTATTTCATAGAGTTACAGACTGGTTTGGGTTGGAAGGGACCTTAAAGCTCATCCAGTTCCAACCCCCTGCCACAGGCAGGGACACCTTCCACTAGAGCAGGTTGCTCCAAGCCCCTGTGTCCAACCTGGCCTTGAACACTGCCAGGGATGGGGCAGCCACAGCTTCTCTGGGCACCCTGTGCCAGCGCCTCAGCACCCTCACAGTGGAGAATTTCTTCCTTGTATCTAATCTAAATCTCCCCTCTTTGAGTTTGAAAATGTCTATATTTTTTGTATAAATCTATAAAATCTCTATATCTATTAATTTTTATATAAATCTATTAAATCTATAAATCTACCCTCTTTCAGCTTAAAAATTGCTATAATACTTTCTCTCTCTCTTTTTTTTTTTTTTTAAGTAAGAGAACAAGGGACCAAAATTGACAAAACATGAAGAATAAGAAAAGGCTTTTTTGATTGTTGTCATATAAATTGGGTTATAGCTTAAGGTTTGCTCCATACTTGACACCACTGCCTACGTAGTTCATAATTTGAATAATGCTTTATGTATGAGGAGGCAAGGATCCGCCTTTCTCACTGAAGTAACAGGGTTAGGAAGAGAATGGTCATCTATTCACTGTATTCGGATCAGGTAGTTTTTTACCGTGTGCTTCTCATTGCTTTAGCTAGGTTAACTCAGTAACAACCAATTATAGTGTGAATTACTACAGCTGAAAGAAAATGAACTGGAAAAACACTGAAATTTGAGAATTACTTGTGGTTTCCTCTGTTTCTCATGATAATGTCCAAGTTCCTGAAAATAGCTGATTCCTACCTGGGCCTTTTTGTCTTTCAGGAATTCCACTACTTGCCTGATACTGCCACTTCTTGAGGTCTTTCTATCAGTTTATGATATGATCTATGTCAAATTGCTACCCTGCATCTTTAATAAATATTCAGGGTATAGAGTGAAAAGAAATGTATGATCTCATGGGAAGAATTAAGATTTTTGTTCTGCAGCCAGAGGTTTTAATCTGTGGTATAAACAAAATTAGTTAGCTGCAAATAACCAGAAGGAAGTTGTCAACATTTCACCCTACTAATTGCATAGTTTTGTTTGCTTGCTCCTGGGTAGGTTTTCACTTTTCCTTTACTTCTTTACTTAGGAACTTAGAAGAAGTCATGCCTTGGAAACTTACCTAGTTCTGTATAAGTGTTGTGATAACAGTGTCATGTTAAAAATGTCAGCAGTGTCAATACACCCATAGATAAGTACATCTATTTATGTCACTGGCCTTTTGAAAGCAATCTTGTTAGAATTGATGTGTGTGTCAGTGCTCATTCTTGAAAATGTAGTGATGCACCTGTTCTGAAATGAATTCAAGACGATATTTCAATGTTGTGGCAGTCTTGGCAAGTGTTAAATGCTTTAATTCTTATGTCCTACCAAAACATGCATGCTATTTGGATAAAATTCAGCTTAAATTATCACAGCATCCCAGCAACTTCTGCTGGCTTTTTTTTTTTCTTCCTTTTTTTTAAACTGGAATCTGAGTCTTCCTTTAAAGAAAGGTTGGATATAAGAAGTTCTTTACTGTGAGGGTGGTGAGGCACTGGCACAGGTTGCTCACAGAAACTGTGGCTGCCCCATCCCTGGCAGTGTTCAAGGCCAGGTTGGACACAGCCTTGGGTGACATGGTCTAGTGTGAGGCATCCCTGCCCATGGCAGGGGGGTTGGAACTAGGTGATCTTAAAGTCCTTTCCAACCTAAACCATTCTGTGATTCTATTCTGTGAAATCTGATTGAAAGTCAAGCATCTTAATATATCACCAAAATGAAATTTCCCCAAATTTCCCCATGAAGATAATAGATTAATTTCTCAGAGATTTCTGTTTTCCAGTAATATATGGTTTAAGATAAAGCTGAGGTCAAGTTACTAAAAAAACCTAATTGTAGCTAGAGAAGGCATGTGTAAAGTGGCTTACCTGTGGGGCTTCAGAGTAGCCACAATGGAGAGTTCATGCCATTTAAAAAAGATGCCTTAAAGGATACTACAGTTCACTACTCTTTGAAAGGTAGTGGAGGTTACCTGTCCTATCACCAACTTGTGACAGATTTTGAAGAGGTGGCTCTAGAAAAATGGCCTCTGGGAATGGAAAAGATGGAATTATAACTTAATATTTTTATGTAAGAAATGCATGTATATTTTAAGCAGGAATTCCTGATACGAATTTAATATTGGAAGGGAGGAATTTAGATGTGATCTAAACATGAATCCCTAATATTAATTTAATATCACAAGCTGGATTGAATTGTGAATGACAAGCTTCTGTCCTAAATACATACAAATGTTTCATCTGGATGATGAGCTCATAGTCCGTTGAAAGTTTATTTTTCATATATTCCATACAAGAGTACTTAATTTAAATCAAATGGCATATGCATGTGTATAGGAGGTGAAATGGTGGGGAAAACTCCAGAAATAATAGAGAAGAGACATCTTCTTTATCAGACGCATTTACACTTCTATTGGAAGTAATTGATCTATCAGGTGTTAAATAATTGCAATAGAAAGGACTGAGATTCCTATGAGTTTCTGTATTTCTTAGGACTTCAACACAGCATACAAAAAGCCCCTGAAGAAAATAATGTACCAAACCAATTTAGGAGTAGTCAGACTATATGATATGGGAAAGTGTTCAGAAAAATTATTTTTCTTAGACTCCATTACAGAAGAGAAATACCTCAATTTATTTAATACCCAGGGAACACCTGTAAGCCTGAATAGTCTACATTTACTTACACTTTCCCTTAGTGATTCAAATGTTTGTCATATTGATCATCTGAAAACGCAACAACACAGTTTGCAGGGGAAGAAAACAAAGTAAGCAAGGCTTTATGAGCAAGCAGTAGATATATTGGAATACATAGAATGTTAAGGTATGGAGCAGAGATATTTGGACCTGCTGATTTTTTGATGCATGCTAATGAAGGCTACCTGGTTAGTAAGCTGGGACTGTTGCTTCATGTTCTCTTGCCCTGTCCTTTCCTTTTTGTCATATAATTATATGGTATATTCCCTGGAAAATTATACTACTTGCATTAAACGTATGCATCGGTGCTTTTAGCGTTCTTAATGGCCAAGGTTCTGAGCCACGTAAGCTACAAATAACTTGGAAATTGAGAGCTAAAATCAATTAATTCAGCATTATGAAAAACAATTTAAACTGATTATTGCCAGTAAGATTGCATGCGAGTAGGTAGATATGAAAGAAGAGAAAAATAACTTGCTTTTATAAATGCAACTGTAGATATTTCAGTCTTACTTGATTTATATTTAGAAAAAACCCACAGTGACTGTTCTACTTTCAGCTGTCATTTTTGTCAGTTCTTAATTTACTTCTTTCTAAACAAGTTTACAAATTTGTTCATTTAAAATTGAAAGTTGGCTGCTGCTGTTTCTGTTTAACACATGCTTGAAAATGTGCTACTTTTGAAGATGCTTATTTAGGTGAAAGCTTAAGTCAAGCATTGGAATGTGTTTACTTTTAGAAGTCTGTTTCGATTGTCTGCCTAAATAGATCTTCCATGTTCCTATGTTCTAATTTAACTTGAAGGTGGAATAAAAAAAACAACCACCGTTATTTAAGATGAATTTGGGGACTAGTTTGTTTCTACTGAGGAATATATCACATGAAGTTCTATACATATAGTTACATATAGTTGTAGAAAAAGTCTTCTTACTTTCTGCTGAGAAGTCCTGAGAAGCTGTAATAATCCTTACACTGTTAAACACTGACTTTTTGCCCTGCGTTTTTGTGCTGAATGGTTTAATTCTGAAAGCTTACAGCATATGTAGTGGTTGGGATGTGGCCGTTTGAATGAAGCTTTGTGGTAAATTTCTCTTTTCAAGAGGGAATTTCTTTGTGTGCCTTGGCACACAAATAGCCTGATAATAAGGGCAATTGCTTGGAGTGGTTCAGCTCGAATCAAGCAGTCGAGGGATTTTGAATAGATTTTTCTGTTATTATAGAAGTGCACTTTAAGGGTTGACTTGGCTGGTATCTGCTGTTAGCTGTTCTTTCTTTGCATAAATATTTCTGGGGGCAGTAGAAGATCCATTGGCTTAACACAGTTGTTTGGGATCAAAAGATCTTAGCCCGATTCAGGGCAGTATAGTCTCTTAGGAGACCACTTTTCCATTTTAGTGTGGGTTGCTCCATGCCATTTTTCATCCAAGAACTTCAAGGTCAAAGTGTTGAATAGGAAAAAATTGAAAGACATTTTTCAGAGTCAAACAGTATGTTCTTGTAGTTGTGTTATCATTTTTCTGCATTTCTCTGGAGAGATCTGCTGCATTCCTGTGGCATTTTTCACCAGTACATAAAAAAGTCTTGAGACTGTATGATGCTGGCTATATTCTACATCATAATCATCACTATCAGAATGGAAAATGTAAGTAAAAATAAGAAATTATTTTGATTTTCAGGTTCTAATTCATTAAGGAATGTCAGTAGTTGCATTAGTGAGTCATGTTCACTGGCTAGGTGCTGCACAGCACAAGCAAGAACGGTATCTGCCTAAAATACAGTACAGCTGTAGGTCTCAGACAAGGCAGAACACGGGCAATTCGGGGAGTACAAGGGAACATACCAATGGCATCTATTTATTTATCTAGATAGTTACTTATATCATTCACAGAATCAGACTCGCAGAACGATAGAGGTTGGCAGGGACCTCTGGAGGTCATCTTGTCCAACTCCTTGCTCAAGCAGGGCCACCTCAAGCCGATTGCTCAGGACCATATCCAGATGGCTTCTGAGTATCTCCAAGGATGGAGACTCTACAACCTCTCTGGGCAACCTGAGCCAGTGCTCGGTCACCCTCACCAGGAAAGTGTTTCCTGATGTTCAGGTGGAACCTCCTGTGTTTCATTTTGTGCCCATTGCCTCTGGTCCTGATGGCAGGCACCATTGGGAAGAGCCTGGCTCCATCCTCTTTATACCCTCCCTTCAGGTATTTATATACATTAATAAGATCCCGTCACATGTATTGTGCGGCTGTCAAAACTGATGGGCAAAACTGACGAACAGTATGGCAATGGGGAAGAGTGGCTGAAGTACAAGAATAAAAATCTCGGATATCTGTGGCTACAGGTTTGCTGGGAAACCTTGTCCTATATGCAGAGAGTCACAAAAGGTGTAGTCCACAGGTGTCATTGTCAGGAGGTGCTATCCTTTATTGTGCTCAAAGTCTTGTTTTATAGGCAAAGAGAAAGCACACCTTACAGATCTAAGCCAATAATTTATTAGTATGGTTAAACTCATAACCTTTTAATCATTATTAGTCCAGATATAATCATTATAGAAGGAATTATAATACAGTTTGGGTTGTTGTACAGTGACTTAGCACTAGGAAAAGGGGTAGAAACTATGCCGACCATCCCACTGCTCCTCTGGGTGTAAGGTTGATCTGGTGAATTGTCAGCTACTGATGTCCTTCACTGGGAGGAGTATGACATAGATGGTTTCTTCTCTAGGATACACTTGGGATCCTTTCAGTATGTTTGCTAATGTGTTTTTACCCCTTGCTTTTTCTCCATTGGTCTGCAGCTCTGTTACATTCAAAATCACTACATATGGTGCCTTTTACATCTGCTAGCTATTATTAAAAAGGTTAGCTGTTATTAAAAGGGTTCTCTTTGTTACCCTTGAACAGTGGTGTTGTCCAGCTGTGTATGTACAGTCATCTGACTGTTGGTGAGTTATTTACAGCCTTTGGGGTTTCTGGTGTCAAGCATGTATCCTGTCTCTTATCATGCCATGCCTATATTCCTCTGTGCTGCAACCACCTCTCAAAGTGGCCCATAGGGCAATATGGTGTTACAGGACAACCCAGTTAGATGAGACAAAGTTCAGTGTAGATGATCAGTACATGAGGGAGGTAGACATGAGTTCCAGTCACTTCTGTAATGGATGTTCATTCAAGTGAATAGAAAATGATTTGATGGCACTATAGACTGCTAAGTTGTGGAAAAAATAGGCGAGTTGAATTACTATTCCTTCAGAAAGATTGGGGGTATTTTTCCCCCCAATTTATCACATAGCTGTGTATGCTCATTGTTGTCAGCAATAGGTTATATTACATTTAAAACCAAAACTGGTATCTTTGAGTACAAAGCGCTTTCTGGAAAACAGTATTCCAACCCAAACCATTCTGTGATTCTATGAATAATTGTATTTACTGAGTGTGGAATCAGAGCAGTTTCTTCCAGTGAAACTATTAGAAGCAGTGGATTTTGCTTTTTGGCAACAGCCTTTCCTGTTTTGTACTGTGAATAGCATCCCTGCTGAACTGTCTTACCTGAAATGGAATGTAAAAATGTCTTCCACAGGACAATAGGCAATAGTTGTTCTCTTCAAGCGTCTCAGTTGTTTTTCTTATGGAATAGTTGAAGCATTTTGTTACTACTTTGAAGGAAAATGGTAGCATCTGAAGTAATACTTAATGCTTTGCACATATGATTCCTTGACGATATATTTAATAACAGAAGAGATACTGGACTGGAAATAGAAGTTGTGTTAATGACCATAGGCAGCAATGGTATAAATTCATCTTCTAGCTCATCAGGTTTGCACAGTTTGTTTCATATGAAGTTGAGATGTGATTACTCCTGTTGAAAAACCTAAGTATAGTATTACTTATTTATTCAAGAAGGAAGGAGAGACAGAAGTCTACTTGTAGTTTTTGTTCAATAGCTGTCCTTTTTTGTGTAGCAGTTTCTGGCTGAATTGTTTGCTCTGTCTTAACTTCCAGTCAGATATTATTCTTGTGGTGTTTCTGTATTAAGGAAGAATGTTGCCAAATATAATACAGTATTTCCCCTGATGGTCCTTTTTCATAGATATGCAATATATTATAGTCTTGTCACTTACTTTGTTGTGGGAAGGGGTGAAGGGTGAATAACGATGGGAATATTTGTTGTGAGTTTGGGGAAAGGGGGAAAATAAAGGTCAACATCAATATGAGAAATCTTTCTCCCATGTTACTGTCTTCATCAAAGTGTCAGAACTTGGTTCTTCGCTTCTATAAATTGTTAAAAGAGAGAAAATATACAATGAGCCTGGGAAGACTATTTGAATTTTTCAGATGTGAACACAATGAGCTGATCGATAAATTTTATTCTTGATACTCTGATTTATCTGCTCTGAGTTTATTTGTCTGCCACCACTTTTTAAATGAAAGCTATGGTAATTTTAGCAACAGAACTCGAAAAACAAAGTTCAGCAATGTTTGTCCTTGCATAGCTGGCTTTTAGAGGTCAAATTCCAGGGAAAAGCAAACAAAAAGCATACCCTTCCATTTCTCTCATTCTTGAGATCATGCAGTTCGTTTCCATCAATAGAAACTTTATGATTTTATAGCAATATTCATATGGCATAGTGGTTAAAGTCCACCATGTTCCTAGTGCACTTTTAAGTTTGCAGGAAGAACTTGCAAATTGCAAATCTTTAACCATTCCTGTTCATAGAGAATTGTTTCTGTCCTCGCCTTCAGATAAAACTGAAGACAAGGAGTTTAAGGTAGGGGAATGGATGACATGAGGTGGTTGGATGAGCCTAAAACATAGCATCCATTTAAAATGTGTAAGAGTATAAATAGTCACCAGATGGCACTGTGACTGAAATTTAAACGAGGCACCCATAAATAGAGGCTGCTAGATCTTGGAATAAATGGTAGTTTTCTCTGAAGTTGTTACATCAAACAATGTTTTGGGTTTTTTTCCTTCTTTTTTTCCTCTGTTGAACTTTAACTGTACCTTTTCTTAGCTTCAGTAGCTAGTGCTGAGGAATTGCTCATTTATCCAAGCAAAAACATATATGTAAATTGAGCCATCCAACCGATACTTGATAGCGATTAATTTTAGACCATCTGATTAAATTATAATAAACTCAGACAACTTTTGATATTCTACTTCTAAAGGAATACATGCAACAAATTATTTGAGGAACACAGTCTGATCAGAGTCAAACGCTACTTGACCAAAGATTTATATTGAAACAGAGTCCTAAAGTAATAGCCAGAGTATTCGGTTTAAATCTGTGGCACGAGTTTAACTGGAACTCTTTATTGAACCTTTTACCGCCCTTAGAGTAGAAGTAATTTTGTAGTAGACATTTTGCACAGGGGTTTCATCTAATTTCTGTTTTATTTGTAAGAATCGGTTACCTAAATGATGTTTTAAAAGAAGTCTTTCAGTCAAGCTACTGCTCATTCTAAAGGCTTATTTTGTCATGAATTTTTCTGTTTGAAAAAGTATCTAACTAAATCTGGCATCACTTTCCTTTAGTCCTCAGCCTCACACTTTGACTGGTTGAGTAAAAATCTTAGTGGCAGTAATATCACTTGGCAGATATGCAAAAATCCTAGAGAGAAATGGAGCGGTACTGTCGCTATCTGAATTTTCAGGAGTTCAGAGCTGCAGTGTACCCTCTATGTTCTAATTCCTGTGTGGTAAATCTAAAGAAAAGATTGGAAGTGTTTAAACTTTGAAAAAAGAGCCAATGTGTAGCTGATAATGGGCAAATCTGAGTAGAAGTGTTAATTCTTTCTGCCTTGCAGCCTAAATTCATTGCCATGATCAAGTTGATCCATTTGCTTTATGAAAACAGCAATTCTAATTATCCCAAGAGCTTAATATCCGAAGAGCTTAAATGTGCGATACTTTTTCTTTCCTAGTCTCTGGTTTTCACTTGCATTTGGAAGTACACATCAAAGATCTTGCCTTCATTGCTGAAGAGCACAAATTCATTGCACTTTAAACTTTGTTTAGTGTCTTATTTTTAATGCAGGTAATACCTTTTAAAACCCTATTACTGAAACTTAATACACACATATATTCTGAAATAAAATTAAAGACTTACCTTACACCATATTACTGCAGGCAACAGTATAGGCTGGATGCTGACTGGCTAGAAAATAGCTTTGCAGAAAAGGGCTGGATGGAGGACAGATACAACAGGAGTCAGCAATGTGTGAAGACCAACTCCATACTTGGATGTATCAGCAAAAGCGTAGTCAATAGGCTGAGGGAAGCGATTCTTCGCCTCTGTTCAGCGCTTGTGAGATGGCATCTGGAGTACTGTGCCCACTTGTGGATTCCTCTGTATGCAACCTACATGGACATGCTGGAGTGAGTCCTGTGGAGGACTGCCATGCTGGGTAGGGTGCTGGATTCCATGGTGTACGCAGAGAGTTGAGAGAGTTGGGTTTCTGCAGTCTTAGGTGGCGATGGAAGGGAGTTACATGATGGGAGGGTGTGGAGAGGAGGGAATCGGGCTCATCTTAGGAGTGCACAGTGAAAAAGTAATCATCACAGAATGGCTGAGATTGGAAAGCACATTGGGAGGTCATCTTGTTCAAACCCTGCTCAAGCAGGGCCATTTAAAGTCAGTTGTCCAGGTTCATATTTAGATGTTTTTTTAATATCTTTAAGGAGGGAGAGTTTACAGCCTCTCTGTGCAGCCTGTGTCAGTGCTTAGTCACCCTCACAGTGAAAAAGTGTTCCCTAATGTTCAGAGGGAGGCTCCTGTGTTTCAGTCTGTGCTTATTGTGTCTGGTCCTGTCCATTAAGTTTGTACCCATCACCACTGTTCCTATTTCTGGGCACCACACAAATAATAAGCAATAAGCACAAGCTGGAACATAAGAAATTGCACTCAAATATTAGGCAGATTCTTGTTCACAAGAAGGGCACTCAAACACCAAATGGTTGCTCAAGAGATGTTGCAGAATCTCCATCTTAACAGATGTGTTCAGAATTTGGCTCAATGAACCCCTAAAACCACCCACTGTAACTTAGCCCTGCTTTGAGCAGAGAGTTGCAGTAGTTAACCTCCAGAGATTGCTTCTCAACTAAAATATTTGATGATACATGACATTATTTTCTCTGCAAGCACATCTTTCTTTGTGAAGACCTTCATCATTTGTACCCTCATTTTCTTAATGGCCACAGTTTGCAGTGTACAGCTGCTTATTAGAAAATCAGGAGTCTGTATTTTTATTTGCTAATCTAAAGAAATATAAGCATTTCCCTGTATAATAAAAGAAGCTTGTTTGCTTTTCATCAGCTGACCTAAGTGGCCACAATGGTATTGCTGCACTGTTATCAACTGTGATCACAAAGCTTTTGACTTAAGATGATGAAAATACTAAAAGTAGCAAGTGGTATTTATAATTTTTATTGAGAATGACTGAATTCTTGACTACTGAATTTGGAAATCTGTTTTCAGGCTGTTTTCCTTTATTCATATCAAATGGTAGCTCATACACTAGTTAGTAACAACTGTGTAACCATCATGTCCTTGTTTCAGTTGTATGGATGTATGTTAGAATGAAGCCGAGCTCCAGCAGCTCAGATGATTTGCGTGCTGTTGATTGCCATGTGTTCTTCCCCCTCCCCTCATAAAATGATTTTTGATGCTGCCCTTGCTTCACGTACTTTGAATTCTAGGCATTACTTCATGTTTTATAGCAGCCTTTTCAAGGTTTTTTTTACTGTTGTGCTTTTATTTGTAGTGTTACAGGGAGGAGGGAGGTCAAAAAATGTCACACTGTCTGTCTCCTGTGTGCCACAGATGTTCATTTCCAGCCTCGTGCAGAAAGAAATTGAAATTCGCTCTGTGTATGTGACAAAGTGTTTGTGAGGACAAGTGTTCAAATGCAATATTGTCAAGCTATTTTTAGCCAACTGCTGTCCCTATAGTGCTGTTTAAAGATTCAGCTCAGGCTGCTAATAGATATATTTATAACCATTCTGTCAACTGCCACAGCGTGAGTGCTGTTACAGATGATAATTCTATTCTTGGAAGCAGTGCCATGGTTACCATTCCCCGAGCTGCTCAAATAGAAGCTATACATCTGTACACACTTAGTAACATTTTAATATACCAACACGTTTGTACACTGCAAGGGAGAGCGAAGCTAGACACGATATTAAAGGAAAGAATACATGCAGAAAAGCACATGAAATAATTAAAATTGGTGTATTTACTTGTTTAAGAAAATATAATTTCTTTAGTAATGCATAGTCTGAAGTCTGGGTGTGAAAGAAGCTGCATGGGGGTTTTAAGCTGCATTTTACTGGCATTTATTTTTAATGTAGGCATTTCGGCTTGACTGGGTTTTCTTTCATGTGAGATTGCTGTTATATAGATATAGACAGTATAAGTGTGTGTAGACATGCTGTCGGTACTGTAAAAAGTCATTATGCTGATAAGATGGGTATTATGCCTTCTAAGAAATTCAGAATTTTACTAAATTAGAGATTCTCCTTAAAGGTGAAATTTAATACAAAACATTTCACATGGCTTTACAGGTGTGTGTTGTCCTCTAAGCATGGGTTCGTGAGGTGCTTTTCCTTTGAGCAGTGGAGGCTGGATCTCATGTAGAAGCCTCAGATACTCCTTCATTTAGCCCTAAAACCCAAGTGATCCAAAGTCCTGAAGCATTTTTAGTCTCTGATTCTTGGCTAAATATTTGCCAAGTGACAAGACAGAGTCTGGCAATCAGCTGCTTTATTTTCTTTGTTGAAGAACTGAGGAGGCTTTAAATAAGCGTGGCTGGAGTGAGGATATGAGGTCCCATGTTTGAATAAACTATATTTCTAGTGGCTGCACAGCACTGCAGCAGAGACTAGAAAAGAGAGTGTAAACCTGCGTGTCAGGGGAGGGTCAGGGCTTTGGAGTTTTTGTGTTTATTTTTGTTTTGGTTTTGCTATTAGGTTTGCAGGGAATTGGACTGTAGGGCCATAAGCAGCAGTAGAAGGCTCTGAATAATGATGATATGGGTTTTGGCATGATGTGGTATCATCCACCATGCTAGGCAAGAGATGAGCTAGTCTAGTTTTACTCCATTGCTTCTATGGAGTTGGGGAAAGGGCTTCTGTGAGTCATGGACAGCAACAGTTAATTTTTCTCTGCCTTTACATTCATTAGGTACAGATTAGAAAAGAGCTATTTTTTAGGTTAGATCTATGCTAAAAACTTTAGTTGCTGGATACTGAGAATAAAGGAGAGTGATGATCACTTCGTTGCCTTGTTTGTCATACTCCTCCTTAAACAGATACTGCTGTCCATTGTAGGATGCAGAGCTACATGAACACCTAGTTTGTTCCAATGAGATAAACTCTGTCTTAAGAAAAGGAGCAACAGGGCTCCGTGTAGCCAAAGGATTTTGTTACAAACGAAAGGAATGTTCACAAGTCAACCAGTATATAGGAAAGCATCTTATTGATGAAACTAAAATGCAAAAGCCAAGTTTGTTGCTTTGGCTGCTCAGAGGAAATTTTATATTTTCAATTTTTTTTCATACTTTTTATTGGTCTATGAAGTGGGTTTTGTCAAATATAATGAATTTGTTGAACAGTTAAAAAAAAAGATAATGTATGGGCTCATTTCTTCCTAATTTTAGTTTTTGCACAATTTTCAGTAAAGCTTTCCAAAATGTTGAAGTCATGTGGATGTTTTTATGTAGATGGTAGAGCAGTTACTACTTTTGTTAGCATTCTTGACTATAACTTTTGTTGCAGTCAATGCAAGCAAGTAGTCTGTGTCTTCTAACTGTGAAGGTGATGAGGAATGAATAAATCCAAATGCAAATTCTTTTCATAGGTTTGCTTAAATTTCCTCCAGAAATGTGAATCATTCTGCAATTTGTCTTTGTCATTTTTCCTTGGATTTGGGATGTGACCAATTGTGACTACACGTGATGGATCTATCCAGCTTATATTGTCTCCAGCATGAGAGCAGTACGCAGTTTCACTGGCCGTAAGAGGTGGTTGCCAGGTCTCCATGTTATCTTAGTGTTTGGCAGAACCATGCTTTAATCACTCCCTTTTTATTCTCTCCCAAACAACCGAGTTGTTTAACCAGTTGTTTCTTCTCTTCCAGAAGTTTTCCCATGGAATTTTTTCTAGATTTCTGCCAACCTTGCCTTTTATTTGAGGCTGCAAGGGAGATTGTGACAGATTGGTTTGCAGTTTCATCAATATGCTGCTAATATTCATTTTTACATCTCCCTTTCATCAAACACAGATGGTCAGGTTTTTTAGATGATTAGTGTGTGACTGAAATTGGGTTTTGGCTAAGAGCTTGTTGGCTGAAAGTCCTCCTAACTGAGGCAGATGACACTGGTTGACTAAGGGGAAAAGGTGGGAAGGTAGGAATTTGTTTCTTCAAGAAGGTGTAGCTGCATTTAGTTGTCAGGACACATGCTACTTGGCTTAGATTGTTGCTTTTGCTTTTTCGATACAAAGAAAGAAGAGGCATCCAATTATATTTCCTTATGTTCATTTAAAATGCAATTTTCTGCTTTTATTTTACTGATGAGATGCTGGCTTTAGCTGATGATGTCAAATGTCATTTTTGTGGCTTTGTCTTCAGATGTATTGAGTTCCAGTTACCAAGAGTGTATCTGTGATACGACATGTACTTTCTTCTGTTCATTATTCTGCCTTTTGTAATGAGCATTACCTTCCAGAATGGTTTTTATTTCTGTTTGGAGTCCTAACACCAACTTTGTTTGCATCTGTGTATCTCAGTTTCCTGTTCTCTTGACTGAGAACAGATAGAATTCTTTGTAGATTGAGTTGCTGTCATTCATTTTCTGCTTGGCATATTAGTTTCTTTCTGTTTAAGAAATAATACCTTCCATAGCTCACTTAACAACAAATGTGTGTGGCAGACAACAGTGTTCGTATCCACGTTGTACTGAGGTGGTCTGTTAGACATAGTTTTTTGTAGCGCTTACACGATTAAATGCCTACAAGTCTTAAGCAAATACCTGGGACAACCCCTGTATTTGAATGAAAATTGAAAAGAGAGATGAAGTTGTCTAAAAATATCTGTAAGCCTAAAATAGCGTTTAGTCTTTGGAAACATTACATTCATAAAGCAGTATCCAATTCCATTTACTGGAGCTGCGCATCAAGAATTCCACCCATGTGTGCATAGAAACCATCCATTTTTATGCAACTCTCACTTAAATTTGTTTTATATGGACTTAGACAAAGTAGAAATCTAATTTGGAAAATATTCCTTGGCAGGTGTTGTCTGGTTTCTGTGGTGATGTTTTTGTGATTTATTTAGAAACTGGTATACAACATGCAGAATGCTGGAGACAATTCTAACTTTGAGGAAAACTCTTTTTCGTTCAGAATGATAGTTTCCTGGTCTTGTTTATTTAGAGAGATGTCCCATACCCCCCAAAAATGCAACATTGAGAAATGGTCACTGTATTTTAGCACTGAATGGAAATTGGAGAGTGCTTTGGGGAGCTGAGAGGGAGCAATACAGCTGGGCAGAGGGGTTGAAGAGAATTGTAGAATCATAGAATAGTTAGGGTTGAAAGGACCTTAAAATCATCCAGTTCCAACCCCCTGCCATGGACGGGGATGCCTCACACTAGGCCATGTTGCCCAAGGCTCTGTCCAGTCTGGCCTTGAACACAGGCAGGGATGGAGCATTTACTATGTGTGACATGGACAGCCATGAAGAGCTAAGTAGTTGTAGTTTGCCTGCTCAGCCACAGATTTTCTATTTCATGCTTCCATCAAGTATGAAAGAAATAGAGTAGGTGTCCTTCGGATGAGAGAAAGATGTATTCTGTGACGGGCTGAAGTGGCCTTCACTATTCTTTTCTCTGTTCTTTTTGGCTGTAGTAGTAGAGGCTTGTGATACTGTGCAGTTTTCCATAAGAGTAACAGCAGTTGGATTTGGTTTTAATTCTAACTATAACTAGTGTTGATATCTAGTAGCAAATATGAATAACACACATGAATTTGGAAAACTTCCCTTTGTGAAAAGTATAGTTCTGGTAGTCTTATTTGCCACCTGTTTTTAATTTCTTTCTTTCTTTTTTGTTTCTTTCAGAAAGTATCTTTAAAGAAATTTTTGAAGAATTTATTCTTATTCCTAAATCTGAAGAATCACAGGCTAGTATTTGTATTTATCATGTCCTTGGCTTTAAATCTTCAACATCACTCTTCTTCCAGGGATTGAGTCCTGTAATTCCTGAATGCTGTGGGGCAAGTTAAGACCTCTAATACCTAGTCTTTGGAATAGAGTAAGGAGGAGCATGATTCTCATCCTGCAGATATGGACCATGCCTAATATCACAAAGGCCTTTCTCTTTGTCCAGGTCTGCTAAAGAAGATTGATGGACTATTAGGTCAGGTTTCTTTGAGGTTCCAAGTTAATGGCTTTCTCAAAACCTTTTTCTGTACATCCTCTGACTGTGACATTTAGATTTTGACATCCACATCCTCTCTTCCAGAAGCCTTGAATTCCCTGCTACATTTTATTCTAGCAGAACTTGGCACTGTTATATTGCAAGAGAAATCCTGCAAATGATTGGTTATCCCACTGTCCCGTTTCCCATAGTTTCAAGAATCCATCATTAGCAAGTTCTCATTTGTCTGAAAATTTGTGGCCAGCTCAGCATCTATCTGCTCTATTGATATTTAAGAGAAGATAATTGCTACTAGACTCCTTGTAAGGACTCATCATGGGTTTTAGACTGTCAGTTTTAGGATCATTAGTGGTAGCACTGCTGATGAAAGCTGAATGCTCCATTATGAGAAAAAGGACTAAACTTCTTCAGAAAGCTCTGAGTCATAAGCACAAAGAACTAATTTTTACAGCCTTAACGAAAGGACATCTATCTTTTTTCTTGATAAAAGAGCAGCAAAGAATACTCTATCTATTCAAAAGTGCTGTGTAAGCAGATCAGTGCAAAAAGAACTTGTTTTACCAAGGTAAAAGTAATTTTCTTGACATACAGCAACAGTACTTCTTCAAGCAGACAAAAGTTTTGAGAAAGTAAGCCTGTCTGACATCTGGGACAAAAATAACCCATTTCACACTCGGAAATCTCTTGAATTTCTTTTGTCCTGCTATGTTGTTCCTTCCTAGTGGGTGCTGAACGTTGTCCTTCATTAAAAGGAGGACTGCAATTAGGAGATGTCTTTGTTTTCTTTAAATAAAGCTTTGTCCACTTCTTGGTCAGTCAATCTGTATTAAAATGTCCACTATAGCATTCTCTTGCTGGGTTTTTTGTATGTAGAATTTGATGTCTGCCAAATAAGGCAGACATTCAGGTTAAATATAAGGAAGATATAAGGATATCAGATTAGATATGAGGAAGAAGTTCTTTAATGTGAGGGTGGTGAGGCATTGGAACAGGCTGCCCAAGAAGTGGTGAATGCTCCATCCTTGGCAGTGTTCAAGGCCAGGCTGGACAGAGCCTTGGGTGGCATGGTCTAGTGTGAGGTGTCCCTGCCCATGGCAGGGGGTTGGAACTGGATGATCTTAAGGTCCTTTCCAACCCTAACTATTCTATGATTCTATGAAATAATGATATCAATTAGCCTCTCTTTCCTCCACCTCCCCCCTATGGTAGCTTAATCATTCTGTATTACTTTTCTGCAGAGTGTTTATTGTTTGATAGACTGCATTCATATTGCCTTGCAGTAGTCTCTGTCTACCTGAAGACTCTCAGTCTATTGAATCTCTCTTTTTGGGACTTGCTAACTACTAGCTACCCACAATGATCAAGCTGTAATTTATAACCAGTGATTGTATTTAGAAACTTTGTATATCATTATATTAATATATTATTAGTAAAGCTTACCACTTACCATCAGCATTGTTTTCTGATCACGTTATAGCATTCCACAGCATCCGATGAGACAGGACCATCTTGACCCCGATGGTAGTATTGCCCTGCACTGTTTCAGAACTATCTGTTCGCACCTGTTTGCTGTTTGCTGTCTGTTGAGCCAGTTTTCTGTAACGAAAACCTCTTCTCTTATCCCATGTACCTTGGTCCCTTAAATGCTTTTTAGGAAGCTTTTGGAAAATTTGCACATACTCATCCTTATTGATGTTGACGTTGACTTCCTTGAAAAATGGATTTGGCAGACGTCGTTTCTGACCTTAAAAAACATTCAAGCACTTTGGATGTATCACTTCCATCCATTTGTCCACTAACGTTTTCTGTTATGTTTCCTGCCCATTACCCTGTAATTTACAGATCTGTAATTTCCTGTATCATTTGCTGAGAATCTCCTTCCTTTAAAAAGAAAGAAAGCACATTGGACATGGTTTTGATTTGCAGTTACTTCTGTTTTGCAGATAGGTTATACATGTAGTTCACCAGATTGGTATGTGAGTTCATGAAGGTCTCTAATGTGAATACTGCTGTGGCAGTTTAGAATCAGAGAATCATAGAATGGTTTGGGTTGGAAGAGGCCTTGAAAGATCATTTAATAAACATTTCTTCCCCGAAAGGGTTGTCAAGGATTGGAACAGACTGCCCAGGAATGTGGTTGAGCCACCATCTCTGGAGGTGTTTAAAAGACATGTGGATGTGGTGCTTAGGGACATGGTTTAGAGGTGGATTTGGCAGTGCTAGGATTACAGTTGGACTTGATTTTAAGGGTCTTTTCCAACCCAAATTATTCTATTTCAGTTTAAAACTACTGTCTCTTCTCCCAACACCACATGCCCTTGTAAAAGTCCCTCTCCAGATTTATTGTAGGCCCCCTTAGGCTCAGGAAGATGCTCTAAGGTCTCCCCGGCGCCTTCTCTTCTCCAGGCAGAACAAGCCCAACTCTCTCAGCCTTTTCCCACAAAGAGAGGTGTTCTGGCTCTTGGATCACTTCTGTGGCTCCCATTTGGTATTCTTTCCTTACTGGTTCTAAATTTACTGGCTTTCCACTTTGAAAGTAATTCTTAAGAGTCATTGTATATAAAGGAAGTTTTTTGTAGTCTAATACATAGTAAAAAATACTGCACATGCACTGAGCGATAGATAGCCACTGAGAGGTTTGCTGGAGAATTGTGATACATTTATGTTGACAATCTTTCTTCCTATTTATGTCTGTGAATATGAATGACTAAAAAAATGCTGTTGAGTAACATTTAGAATGGTATGTACTAGAAGTGATCAAACCCTTTTTGATTGGAAGCTGGCTCCAAAACTGAGTTTAATAAATGGAAACATGACTGTCCTCTGCTTAGGCAGGGAAAAAAGTAAAAAGAAGAATATTCTTAAAACTTAAAAAAACCTTAGAATCATAGAATGGTTTGGGTTGGAAAGGAGCTTAAGATCATCTAGTTCCAACCCCCTGCCATGGGCAGAGACACCTCACACTAGACTATGTCACCCCAGACTCCGTCCAACCTGGTCTTGAACACCGCCAGGGAGGGAGCATTCACAACTTCCTTGGGCAACCCATTCCAGTGCCTCAGCACCCTCACTGTAAAGAACTTCTTCCTTAGATCTAACCTGAACTTCTCCTGTTTAGTTTAAACCCATTCCCCCTTGTCCTGTTGCTACAGTCCCTAATGAAGAGCCCAAAAAAACCCCTACAGTGATTTTATGCTCAGAGTTATCTGAACAGAGGTTTATTTTAGGACCTAATTACAAATAAGGGTATCACAGGGAGTTAGTAAAATTACTTTTTGCTCAACTCTTCTTACATCTGTGTGTATTGCTCTACCTTTTAGCAGTATTTGTTTGCATATGATGCTGGTAACTGTTATAATAGTAGAACTTTTTTTTCTTCAAGAAGGGCTTGAGAGAGAAATGCCACGCTTGTCAGTGAATGATGAATGTATCGAATAAAGGTTAATTACTTTGTGATTCACAAAATAGCTGAAAGCACAGATGAATGCGCCATGGAGACTGACTTCAAAGCAGGATCAGAGCTGACCTTAACTGCTGCAAGAAATAGTGAAAAAGCAGTTTTTTAGGCTAAGAATGTGTAAGAGAGCAGGGCTGTATTTGAAAAGCTTTGGTATCTTTTGCACAGTAACATCTTTTGTCTCATATTTGGGAACGTTCTGTGTAGGAATGATTAGACAAATACCAATTACATCTCTGTAAGCATTATTATTCTGTGTCATCTTGAAAATTTGGTCATTATTTTTCCAGTGTATAGATTTTGGTACTAAAATAATAGGTAAGAAAAGACAGTGTCCCAGCTCTAGATGAGCATTTATATTTTCAGACTGCTCAGAGTGATAATCCATTACCCCTTAAAGATTGAAATAGTAGTAATTTTTTTATATTTGATGAGAAAAATGTGCATGCTCACTATGGTGGTTGCATTAGTCATTCACTGACTGAAAGTTGTAGGATTGATAGTTAACATAACCAGTAACATTGGATTTTTCTGTTTAAGTTTTAGATTCATGAAATGTTTCCCACTACTTGATGTTGCCTTGATCTTACAGATGTTCAGCATAGTAATATTTTCAAAGGTTAGAATTTGAAAGACTTGGAGATTTCCTCCCAAACTGGAGATTACTCATTCCTACAAATGTTTCTCATTATACTTTCCTCTGACTGTCTTCTTCCTTGTTAAGAGGCAAGGTTATCTGCTCTGTAGCTGCTGAACACATTGACGTTCTTTTTGCAGCTGATATCTGAAAGTCAGTAAAACCTAAATTATTTTAAATTCCTGCTTAACAAAAAGTGAAATGTGATGTCCTTTTATGTGTGTGCCATTAAAATAAAATAGCTTCGGTTAATAATACTGCTTTATGATAAGGTTTTTTATCAGAACCTTTTAAAAAACTTTCATATTCTGCCTGAAGAGAAAGTAGGATTTTATTGGGCTTGTGCTCGCTTTCATTACTGACTTCTTAAACAGATATTCCAGCTGCAGTTAATAAATTTTCCTGTTCATGTTTGTACAAGAGATGCCGAACAAATCACAGGAAGTAGAGCTGGGAGGGACTTTAAGAGAACACCCAGTCTCTATTTTGCTGCCTATAAGGTCCAGTTACCAAGAAGCGATGCCTTGGCCATACTGGAAGAAGGATCTGGTGATGGAAGTACCACAATCTGTATTAAATCATTTCTAGCTTTTGCTATTGCAGAAAGCTATAGAAAGCTTTTCTTTTCTCTGTGCTAGCTCCTCCTTTTCATGGTTTTCCTATCTTCAGTGGAAACTGTTTCCATCAGCTGCACATCACAGAATCATGGAATAGTTTGGGTTGGAAGGGACCTTAAAGACCTTCTGGTTCCAAACCCCTGACAAGGGCAAGGTCACCTTCCACATCAGACTTTAAATTACTTGAAAAACTGTTATTTGATCTTTTCTGTAAGAGTTCTTTGAGTCTTGCAGGTTAGGAGAAAGGACTCTAAATAGGAAATAGCTAGAGTTTTAATTCAAAACTGAATCGCTTGTTCATTTGTTGACTTCGGGAGAGATGTCTAGCAAAGTCATTTCAGGGAAAATCCAATTCAAGATGAAGATCTGCTGCGTCTGGTTGAGCATAGCTACATTAATTTCGTGGATTGTTTCAGTCACCAGGTTGTTTCAGATGGAAGACAAAACTGAATTCTAAAAAACAATGCTGTAACTAAAAGCTGTGGTCCATGTAAGAAGCAGACTCAGACTACTTCCACAGATTAAAAAACCTTAAATCAGCTTCTGGCATTCTGGAGGTGCATGGTTGATTTGGCAAATTTTTAATGTCAGAATGACTTCTATTATGAATTGAATAATACCATAGAATTGTGTGCTTTTTTGCCATCAACTGTCAGGTGTAATCAACTAGTTTGTGAAACTGTGAAAAACTGATTTTAGCAGCAGTAGAATTCTCCTTAAAATTTCTACAATTATGATATTTCTTTTAGAAAGGTTTCTAAGCAGTAGTCAGAGTAAGGAAAAAGGTCAGTGAGCACTGTTAGCATTACAGCTTGAGATAGTGTGGGCAAACTCTTTGGTGATCTGTGATACCGAGTTTACACCACCTTTACTTACTTGGATACCAGGTAATTATAATTTATTTTAAGGCTTTATTCAGAAGGGCATGTATTTTTTCTGTTTATGCTTTTATAGACTGAAGTACCTTATGGCAGCAGGGTCACAAAGCAATAAAAGAATTAAGGAAAAAAGCCTGATTGGAGCTTAAGAAAAAAATATGTGTAATTTTCTTCTCCCCTTACATTTTTTTTAAATTGCTTCACCAAATTACAGGAGGTAGGAAACAGATGGAATACTCTGCATAAAAAAATACGGTAGACTTTGTTCATTACCTGCCAGGGTAGTACATAAAGCTGACATACACAGTGCTTGACAAGAAACGCACTGTGTATGTTTGAACTAAGAAGGCCAATAACTGTATTTGGAAACTCAATTCAATGTATAGAGTCCTTTAAATAAATAGTTTGGCTTTTACTATATGGATTAATTATTCCTAAATTCCATTTTACTCAGTGTTGTTTAATAAAATTCCATGATCAGTTTCAATTGCATTAGTCAATTACAGTTTGTAAATCTTCACAAGTAAACAGGGATATGAAGTTGGACATAAAAAGGATATGGAGCTGTTGGAGCAAGTCCAGAGGAGGCCACGAGGCTGAGAAGGGACTGGAGCACCTCCCATATGGAGCCAGGCTGAGAAAGTTGGGGCTGTTCAGCCTGGAGAAGAGAAGCTGCGTGGAGACCTCAGAGCAGCTTCCAGTGTCTGAAGGGGGCTACAAGGATGCTGGAGAGGGACTCTTCATCAGGGACTGGAGTGACAGGACAAGGGGTGATGGGTTCAAACTGAAACAGGGGAAGTTCAGGTTAGATCTAAGGAAGAAGTTCTTTACTGTGAGGGTGGTGAGGCACTGGAATGGGTTGCCCAAGGTAGTTGTGAATGCTTTATCCCTGGCAGTGTTCAAGGCCAGGTTGGATGAAGTCTTGTGTGACATGGTCTAGTGTGAGGTGTCCCTGCCCATAGCAGGGGGGTTGGAACTGGATGATCTTAAGGTCCTTTCCAACCCTAACTATTCTATGATTCTATGATTCCTGCTCTCACTTTTCTTTCCCTTCCTTTCTTTCTGAAGGTCCTAGATACTGTTTAAACGAAATGTTGAGTGCTTTCATTATTACGTACAGAGTATGTAATAATCCTTGCAGAGATAAAGATGGCTAATATGAATACTTTGGTTGCCTATATATATTCAACTACTGATCCTCTGAGCAAGGCCAAGTTAGATGTGTACACTGAAAGTGTGTAAAGATGCAGGGTTTATTTTATTTATACATTATATATATGCTTATGAAATTTGTTTTTACTATCTGTGAGGGATTTAATACGCACTGTGCACTAATTCTGTTATATTCGGTACAAGTTGGCCTATTGCTGGAGACATTTTAATTTAAAGAAGACAGATTCTTTTTAAATTTGAAGTAGCAGAGTGCTGTACATGGAGCTGGTTATTCGGGTTGCCTGAGCAGTTATCTTATTAAGCTATCACCTTGGATAGAATACACTAAATGAGTTACAACAAATGAAAACATTTTTTCATAATTACTATTAAAGTTATAAACATTTTAGAAGACATTATAACCCAAACACACCGAACCATAAAGTGCCTTCGTAAGTAAATAATTATTAAGTTGTAAACGTTTTATGTCAGCAACGGATTTTTCTTTTCTTGAGGATGGAATATCAAAGAAAACATTCTTAAGTTTGAAATCTCTTGATACATTTGATAACGTATGAAAGAAAGTCTTGCATTTTGTGATGGTTTTGCCTTTTCGTTGTTTTCTTGCAGGGAGGAAAGATTTAATATAGCACATCTTTACACAATATCAAACTTCTCCAGGTGTAGCCAATGAGATTAGTGTTTCTGCAGGGTTTTGAGGCTAAGATATATATTTTAGTGTAGGTGTTAATCCTTTTACATGTTGTTAAATGTTTTTAACTTAGCCTGGGATTCTATGAAGGCACATGGTGTCCTGTAAAGTCTTTAAGGTTGTTTGAAGTTCTCGTCCCAAACTTCAGTGGTCATGTGGTTTGCTTGTCATTTCCTGATGTCCTTGTACATAATTACACAAGGTAACCTAGAAGAACAGATAACTTTTTCGTGTATAGCCACATCTGTATTATGTACACAGTAATATTAATGTAGCCTTCATTAGGTATTCAGATGTAAAATGTCGATAGCTTGTTGGTTTCTAAGAACATACTTAGTTGGGTTTAGTGGACTCAGCTATAGTATCGTGCTCACAATTGACATTACTGATGAGATTTTTTCTTTTCTCCTGACTGTTGAAATAATGGAGTACATAATTATTACCGTAAAGAAGCAAAAAGTGTTTAAATTACTTGCACATTTAACAAATCAAGGCTCTCTTGAGATTCCATTGACTTGGGAAGGAGCATTCAGTTCCTCTGCAAAAAGCCTGTTTGCTTTGGCTGTCTGAATATGATTTTTCACAGCAGCTTGAGTTATTTATTTATTGTTCTTTCTTTTGGGTTTAGCTCACTGCTATCAATTTCTTTAATGTGGTATATTTTCTCTGAGCTATAACTTTGAAGAAATTCCCTTTCTGTACATGATCTTAAGGCCTTTTACTTTATTTTTCATTCACTTCTGTTGTCCCTTTGACAGTTTGTGTTAGTGCGTTTATTTTTTTTGGAGAGGACTAATTGAGAGTTTAACAGATGCTAGATTATATTACAGTCACTACAGTTTTTGAAAACAATGCTTATTGGCTATGAGCTTGCTTAACAAAAGCATAAACTCCCAGTTTCCAGGTCCTGTTTTTGACTCAATATTGTATTATGTCTCTTAATCTTGTAAGACACGCATTGACTTTGTCATCCATAGTAATACAATATCTCTCCAGAGAACAGGAGACAGGTATAATGCATCAAAACTAATATTCCGGCCAATTCATTGAGCCTTCTTTCTTTTCTGCTGGGTTGTTTTGGTTTTTTGAGACTGCACATTAACTTAGTGCTTTGAGTGCAAGGTTGCACAGTACTGCTTGAGTTTGGCCTGGACAATATTGCTTTTGGCTGTGATTTCTGCAGTGTAATGTACCATGTCACAATTCAGCGAACTTAATTAGGTTTGGCACTCCATTTATTCCAAGAGCGTAGGTTTTTTGTAGATGTGAAAGGTTAAGTAAGCACCAGGTCTAAAGTGCAGATTGGCTGTGGAAAAGCTAACCGAAGTGTTACTTGGAAGACAAGTACTTCTTAAATAGCATGAGAGCGTAAGAACATCGCATGAGATGAGCGATGTAATGAGATGTTTTTCAGTAGCCTGTTCATTTATTAGCCGTTATTAACTGATTATTACATTAATAATGTTCCAGATATAATTCTAATTGCATGAATTTTAAATTTCCTAGCCATGTGGGGCTAGGGGAATCAGTCAGAAAGACCTCATGAAAGTGCATATGGACAGAAGAAAATGGAGTTCTTGAATTCCCTTGTGCCGTTACTAAAGCTCACTGACAGACACAAAGCTGTTTTCAGAGTCTGCACTTCTCTGTGTCTGAGTATCTGATTTTGAAGTCATACCTTTTGGTATCAAGGTGAGCACCTCAAACACAATCATTTTGCTTTATTGTAAATACGCTGTCAGAGTGGAAGAACTCCTGTGAGGACTTGAAGAAAGCACTATGAAATTCATCTTTCCTAAGTGGTGCATAGGTGCATTTTATGAGTCTCAGATGAGTGAATTGCATTCACAACAAATAAAGCATTAACATGCCTCTTTAAAATGGCTACAATAAAAGTGTAAAATGCCTAGATGAGGAGATATCACACTGCAGAGCAATCCGTTTCACTGTCTTGCTCCAGATGTTTAATATAACTTGTTAGAAGTGTTTAAAAGGAGCTAACAAATATATTCAGAATTCATTTATAGGCTTTCTCTTTAGCTCCTTTTACAAGTCAGTTTTGATTAAAATCTGTCGTTTGTTTCTTTATTTGCATAGTATTGAAATGTTTGACAGGATAAGGTGTTACATATGGAAAATATAGACAAGTTAAGGGGAAAGGTAAATGTCATGTTTGATGAAGAGTGAGCTTACCAGCAAAGGTTAAAGAGTAGAGCAATTTTAATGAAGTCCCTGAAAGGATGTCATTTATGTATGTGATATCAAATGGAAGTGGTAGAGAGTAAGTCCAAGTTCCATCAAGAATAAAATATTAGTCAAAAAAAGAGAGTGGTGGTCTGTTCCCTACTAAAGGAAACAAACCTTTTGGATTATTACATTAACATGATACCCTTTTAGTGTTTCAAAGTGTACAATATATCTATATATATACTCTGGGATAAGGATAAACACTTCTCTGAGAGGGCTTTAGAAGCTTTTTCAGCAAAATGATTATGGTTTGAGTAATGGGTGTAGTTGGATGTCAAGTAGTATAGCACCGTTTCACTGGTTGCATGTATTTTTCAGATGAGCGGTAGGCTATTTTAGTAGGATATTTATATCGCCAATGGCAGTGCAAAAGTGATCTCAAGTGAACAACTTCACTAAGAAAATATTTTCTTACTTTTCTGGTTACTTCCTAGATTTCTTTTTTCAGATGTAGTATATCAGACGGCTGATATCTTCAGAATTGTAGTGTAAGGGCTAAACTTTGCTATTATATCTCAAAAAGACATTTTTGTTAGTTTGCTTTTTGTCTTCCCTTTGTCTTTCCTTATTCTGATACCCTTGGTTTGCCCCATTTTTTAAACAATGAAAAATCCTTGTTCTATTCCAATGTGTTAGTATGTGCAGTCGATTTGAACTTAGCAATTCCCTTACATGAAAAATTAATTATATGAAAATATCACTTCCTATTTTGTCCCTTCTCAAGCTTTTCTAATATGTGGAATTTTACCTTTGATATTATACTCTTAACTGTTCTAACAAATTAAACAAATCTGTTGTATTATTTGATTTTACCTTATAAGTTCTAAGCAATATGTTGCTTTGACTTCACCCATTTTCAAGGATTCTTTAAGTTGTTTTTTCATTCTCGAACCTGTCATTCAGTCATTAAAGCTTGTTTTGTATGAATTTTTTTACCACTCATCCTGTTTACTTGTTTTCCTCTGGTGTGCATTTCTCCTGTGCCTGTGGTATTCCTTGTATTGTAAGGAATATTAAAGAATTATCCTTATTCTACTCTCTTGCATCTGAAGACAAATATTATGCGCATACAATAGGACTTTCTTTGGCCAAAGTGCAGAGAACAGCTACACTGAACAGGAGGATAGCTTTTGTTAGTAAATAAAGGCTGTAAAACAAGTCACTGTCTAAACTAAAACTCAGGTTTCAGGGGTTAATGAATGCAGTCCACAGCCTGTACATATAAATGTTACCAAAGATGCCATATACATTTCAGCATGATTTTCACAAATGTTGCCTTCTCTCTCCACTGCTTTTTCTATCCCACACAAAACTGCTTAGCTGACATTTAAAATTGTCTACCAATCTGCTGCTCTTCATCTCAATGAACTAGTTCCTTATATTCTGGTCTGAGAACTAAGGGGTAGTGTAATTTGTTTTGGTGACTTAGACATTTGAAATTACGTGAGTAACTAGTTGGAGTATAATTATCCAAATGAAATTTGGACAGAACATGAAGGTTAACACTTCTCTGTTTGCAAAAACAGGTTTAAAGAATGGGGGCCAGAGTTGCAGTCTTGCGTGTCATCATCAGCATAATGCTTTCAGCAATGTATTTAATCATAGAATGGTTTGGGTTGGGAGGGACCTTAAAGCTCACCTAGTTCCAACCCCTCAACTCGAGCTGTCTCAGCCTGTCTCCGTAGCAGAGGTGCTCCAGTGTTTAGTGAGCATCTTTGTGTTCTCCTCTGGAATTGCTCCAATACATCCACTTCCTTCTTATGTTGGGGGCCCCACAGCCGAATGCAGTCCTCCAGGTGGGGTCCCACCAGAGCAGAGGGGGAGAATCCCCTCCCTCAACCTGCTGGTCATGCTTCTTTGGATGCAGCCCGTGACAGAGTTGGCTTTCTGGGCTGTAAATACTATACTAGTTTATAAAGTCACTGACTTCTTTTTCCTAAAGAAATAGTGCACATTCTGAAAGATGAAGGCTTTCCTTATTTTTTTTTAGACTGCATTATGGACTTTTAAACTGTATTCATTTTTTCCACAACTCAAATGCAAGTCTTAAATCTTTCTGTAATGTGGCCCCTGTTACATTTTGCTTTCTACTTCCTGCAGACTTCCACTTCTTGCAATGTGCAAAGCCTTCATTCTTAATAAAAATAGAGAATGTGAATGGTTTCTTTAATTCTTGGAACTGGTAAGGGTGAGTACAATGTAAGTGGCACATTTATTATGGTTCCACCACCTATATTTAACTCAGATTTGATGATATTTTTGACAAGCTGCTTCCATTTAGACCAAGTCAGCAGTTCTCAATCGTGACACATAGGCTAGGGCAGGAGAAGAAATCATCTGAAAAGGACAGAAAATAGAGGATTCAATGGCGAGATTTTAGGAAAGACAATTTAAAGTAAATATTGAAAGAAATGTTATTGTTAATTTTAATCTGTCAGTTTGACATTTGTGAAGTGCTGAATCCTTAACTTTTTTTATTACACAGATATGTGTAATGACTGGAGTGAGCAATAGTGTCAAAGAACCAGAAAGACTTAGTTTTTTATGGTCTTTACAAGTACAAGAATATATAGTTTTAATGAAAAGTAAGGAATCTACATGCTGTATTTCATTTATTAACCTTTTTGAGTTCCTATTAATAATTGTCACTCAGAACTTCTGTGCTTGTTTTTCTGGTTATTTCCAGTATACACTTTATTATTGACAAGTACAACTAGACTTGAGAATTAAAATCATGACAGTGAATGAATTTAATTCATAAAAATGAACAAATTAGGGGAGAAGGGAGTTCACATTAGAGTGCTATTGACTATCTGTATTCAGCTTTTTGTATGGTCATTGTAAGAGAAAAGCAAATTATCTGTTTGGGGTCTAGTAAGAAGGAAAATTTAAGATGATTATGTTTTTAGAGACAATTCCAGTGCTGTGGGATGACCTTGGCTGGCTGCGAGATGCACCCCCCTACTGCTCCCCCTCCCCAGTAGGGTGGGGAGAGAATTAGATGTGAAAGCTCATGAATCGCAAAAGGGATGGTAAGTGGGAGAGGTAACAGGCAAAACTCAGACTGGGCATTGCCAGAGAGTGGGATAATCCCTTTGTTGTTGTAAAGCAGTGAAGGGACAGAGGCATCCCTGCAGCCCCATGGCCAGCACTTCGTTACTGACACCGTATTCATATTGTAAACAGGAAAATAATGTAAAAAAATGTTCATTTAAGAAATAACTTCCACACCAAAATTAGATGCTCCTTTTTCCCCCGTTCTTTGCTATTTTCTTGTCAGATCTTCCTGGTAAAATTCCTTACGCTCTCAGGTTGAGCATACAGGAATGGTGAAAAAGATCCTTTATGAGGTGATGCAGTAAAAAAATATCCTATAGCTGTAGTGAATATGTTTGTAATTAAAACATGAAAATACTGCTATGTAAAACAGTTATTACACCATCCATCACGATCCTTCAAAGGAACTGCTATTTTAATAGCAGAACCAAATTTTACTTTGTGTGTCTGTGAATTTAATGAGCAATTTGCTGTTAATATATTTGGAAAATTTAAAGGGTGAACGTTTGCAGGTCATGTTTGGAATATTGGGCTTTTTACAAGAAAGGGGTTTTATCTTTCAAGGATATGATTTTGAAGTATCACATAGAAAATCAAACTACAGACCTTTCTCCTGTTTCTTGTGCTCTCCTCCGTGTGGTGCTGTGTATCTGCAGCAGTACAAAGCTGATTCTTTGTGAGTAGTTTTCCTATACGTTAAAACATGTGACACCAGCTTCTTAGTATGATTGAAGTAGAAGAAAACATTGCACATCTATAGATAAATCAGCAACCCGGAACTTTGCGTTCATGAATTGTCTGTCACATCTCTTATGTTTTGACTGGTATAATAACACTTAAAAACTCAGGCAGATTGGTGGGTTCCATTAATAAGTACTTAAAATGCGTTAGGTTAATCCTGGATTTATTGCCTATCACATAGTTCCACGTGTACAGGTAAATGCAGGATAGGTATTCCAGAAGTGAGGAACACTCACTGTGTTGTGGGAGGAGGAAGTCTTTTAGGCAAGTCTGCAGGTATTTGAGCTTTGAAGTCCTGTTCCATACTGTACCAGACTGTTCTCTTTGGCATAACCATAAATTGCAGAACATCCCTTTACAGATTTTGTTAAAGAACCTTAAAGTTTCTAAATATAGATTTACATTAGATATTAGGATGAAATTCTTCCCTGTGAGGGTGCTGAGGCGCTGGCACAAGTTGTCCAGAGAAGCTGTGGCTGCCCCATCCCTGGCAGTGTTCAAGGCCAGGTTGGACACAGGGGCTTGGAGCAACCTGCTCTAGTGGAAGGTGTCCCTGCCCGTGGCAGGGGCTTGGAACTGGGTGAGCTTTAAGGTCCCTTCCAACACAAACCGTTCTGTGATTGTATGATTTACTCTGCATTACAATGGTGGGCATTTCAGTGAATGCCCAGTAGGTTTTTTATGGTGGTGCAGTGCTATGAATTAGGGAAAAATTTAAGTAAATCAGATTAAAAATTAACCGCATCATTGAATAACACTGAATTTCTTTGTTAATAAAACACAGAATTCCAAATGTGTAATTTCTGTCCTCAGTAGAAAGAAAAATGTAGTGAATCGACACTACGGCCTGGACAGCATGATGTTCCTGCTTGTAAGACTTTAGGAGAAATTAGAAAGGTTGCGAGTTTTGGATACAGTGGTAGGAGATGACTACAACTGTTCTCATGTAATATGGATCAGGGCCGCACTGAGACATGAGACAGGCTGAATCTGGAGACGTGTCTGTTTTGTGGAGCAGTTGATTAGAAAGCCAATGAGAGAAGATCAATTTCTGATATTTTCCCAGGGAACATGTAGGACCTGTTTTGAAATGTGAGGCTGAATTTCTACCTTGTGAGTTTGGTATGTTTGGATATAGAAACAAGTAGTGCACAGCTTCTTAGAGCAACTTAAGGCAAATATCCATAAACCCAAGAAAAGTTGTTTAAAAGAAAAGAAACAGCAGCTGAGAGTTAAATCTTGGTAGGTAGCACGGAAGCTTCTAGAGGGCACCCTATCAGAAGCACAGAACAAAAATATTTCCGTAGGAAGAACCTTTTGCCTATCAAGAATGATTTGAGAAGAGGGCAAAAGAAATTGGCATGTCCAAAGAGTAAGGCAAAAGAACGCATTAAAAGCAGGATAACATCTTTCAAAAGCGCCCTGAAAGCATTTTTCTTAGGACCCAAATTTATGTGGAAAATAATATGGTATGAATGAGAAAACTTAATATTCCTCTCAGCAAGAGCACCTCTGAACTGTGAAGTGTTGTAATGGTTGTCAACTGTAGTTTGGCACCTCCTGCTTTCAGCCATCTTTGTGCCTGAGGATTGATTGATAGATGTCAAATATGATGCCAGTACTTTCTGAGAATTCCAGATCTGGGACGTTGCATGCTGCTAAGCCTGATGTCTCTATTGGACACTTCGATAGAAATTGTAATACAGAATGAGTGGACACATGAATGTGTTCAATATAGTGGGGACAAGGCTTTTTTGGTTTTTGTTTGAAGTCAGTGCTTCACAGTCCATATGCTCCACATGCTGGAGTTCTTTGAACATGTGAAGAAACACTTGAAGGAAGGACATGGTGAAAGTTTTTCTGGATTCAGAGAAACATTGAACGGGAGCTGAGAAGAGAGGTTGGGTAGGGGTTACTAAATACTCAGAATTCACCTTTGCTTCAAGCAATCTCATATTGTAGCGAAGGACAAGGGGTAATGGATTCAAACTAAAATGGGAAGTTCAGGTGAGATGTAAGGAAGTTGTTCTTCCCTGTGAGGGTGCTGAGGCGCTGGCACAGGGTGCCCAGAGAAGCTGTGGCTGCCCCATCCCTGGCAGTGTTCAAGGCCAGGTTGGACACAGGAGTTCGGAGCAACCTGCTCTAGTGGAAGGTGTCCCTGCCCGTGGCAGGGGTTGGAACTGGGTGATCTTTAAGGTGATCTAGATGTTGACTTCCAACCCAAACCATTCGATGATTCTAAGATGCATCCTAGCAAGTACTGAGAGACAGCCGGGAGCTGGATCTCCTAATGCAAAAGATCTGAAGTAAGAAACATCTATTTTTTACATTGTTATATTGATTGTTGATTTTTTAAGGCACAGTTTTGTATTAAAACTGTTAGTAAAAACCAGGATTTCTTTTTGTTTCATATTTCTATGTTCACGTATTTATTCTTGAATCAAACATTTCAAAGAAGCACTTCAAAATGTGAGTCTATATAACATGGTGTAATAATTTTGAGAAAATCAGTGAAAACCTACAAGCACTTCTAGCACATTTGGTTGTTTCTTTGTACTATTATCTCCATTATACATAAAATGGCTAAAACCCCTAATTTTTCTCTCTCCAATTACCAAGCTTAAGCTGTATGTTGTGTTGGCCTTTCTTTATCTTTTTCAATGAATGTATGAAAAAGTAAAAGAATTGAATTTGTATGAAGCAGGAGAAAGGGAGACCAAGGCCTGAAATGTTTGAGTAATGTGGGCAGAGGGCGAGTACTGTACAGTAACTTGCCATATATTTCCTCTGTAGAACATTTTTCCTTGACGTCATTCCTAAAGCTGTTGTACCCACACCACAATAGAAAGATACTTCCCTCTGCAAATTCTACAGTATCTTGCAAGCTTGTTTGTCAGGGCACAGCAGGTCAATCAAAATTGGAAGTGTCCTGTGACAAAGTTTGAGGCAAGTGGCAATGCTGTAAATGGAAAAGCTGGCATTTATATATGTCAAAAGCAACCCCATTTTTATTTATATTTCTGAGAGTTGCCTTATTTTTCCTTCTCGTTTTTCTATCTATAGGATTTGAAATACTAAAATGAGAAAACACACTGAAGTGCTGTCTAGCTCTGCCATGCTGTTTTATAATCTTACATGAGCACTTTCTTGTCTTATCCTTGGATTTCTTCCTTTACCTTATTTAGCTGGAAAGAATTAAAGTAGAGCAAAGAAAGTTAATATGAAATAAACTTGAAAATATTATTTTCCTTGTATTTTTCCCTCAAATCTTTAGAAGCTTGTGGTCAGTGGAACAGATGGCTGAGGCCTGACCTGCAGACTGCTGTATGCTGACAAAGGCTTGTGAGTTCTTCTACTTGAACAGGTGCTCTAACGAAGCAGGCTGAAACAGAGCAGAGAAGCCAAGGCAGTGATGGACATGGAGACCATAAATCACAAATGCTACATTTCAGTGCCTGAGGACATGAGGTTTTATTTTTATTAATTGAAGATATATTTAGAATGGTGCAAACTGTTGTCCACAGCACTTTTTTAAAGTGGTGAAATGTTAGCACATGTTGATTTTAATACTTAAAAATGCACAGTCATTCAGTGGTGTTATACAACCCATCACAAATGTATTTCAAGGACAAATGTGTTGCTTTGCAAGGGTTTAGCTGGGTAGCAGAGAAAGGTAGAAGGTCCCTGCTTGCTGTGTCCTGACCACTGTGTCTTGAGTTGTTCTCAATCTTCTGCAGAGGGAGAGACTTTTCCTTCTGGGGAAGAAGGTTGGAAGGCTTGAGAGGGAAGGATTTTTGCAAGTGAGAGGTAAGAAAGGGGAAAAAGGGATGGCTGAAAGGGTGGGAGCTCTGTCTTCAGGAAGCTGAGACCTCAGCAGCCAGGGAGACCATGGGAATAGCAAGAATTGGGTCGTCAGCTCTCTCTGTTGACAGAATAGATTGTCATAAGTAAGTAATGTGGCCAAAATTGTATTTTTTAAAGAAGTGATAGGATGTCTATGCTAACAGTGGGGGTATTATTTTAGATTGTCTCTAATCTGTTCCTATGGACTTGAACGCCTAATGGTGGACGGAGTACATCTTCCAGTTTAGTTTCACGGAATAATTTCTGTTGGAAGGGATCTCTTGAGATGATCTAGTCCAACACACCTGGTCAAACTATGGTCAGCTAGAGCAGGTTGCTCAAGGCTATGTCCAGTCAGATTTTGAGTATCTCAAAAGGTGTGGACACTTGACAAGCTCTTTGGGCAACCTGTTGTAGCATTTGACTCTGCAAATAATAATAAAGCTCTTCCTTGTGATTAAAGGGAATTTTCTCTATTTCATTTGTACCTATTGCCTCTCATCCTTCCATCCATCTAGTGATTGCCTCTCCTTCATCTTCCAGGCACTGAGAAGAGCCTGGCTCCCATCTTCTTTGGTCCCTCCCACCCCGTATTCATGGACAACATCTCCCTGAGCCTTCCCTTCTCCAGGCAGAACACTCCAAGCTCTCTCATCCTTTCCGTGTATGATGGATGCTCAAATTCCATAATCATCTTCATGACCCTGGGTTGAACTTACTCCAGCGTGCCTATATCTCTCCTGTGCTGGGTAACTGAGCACTCCTGATGGGTCTCAGCAGTGCTGAGTAGAGGGGAAAGATCACCTCCCTTGACCTGCTGGCAATAGATTCTAATGCAGTCCTTCAGGGTTCACTCTGAAATAATCAAGTTTGCATGCTTCAAGACCACTCCACAATGTGAACAAAACCTCAGTAAGTTAGAACAAGTAGGAGATTGACGACAAAAGGATCTTCCTCATCCAGACAAACCAAATCCGGAAAATGCACCCAATAAAGCCCAAGAGTGGATTGTACAGAGTTCACACAAAGTCACCAAAGTGGACTGATAGAAAATGTGCAGGTAGGCAGGGAGGACTTATTTAGAAAGGTTTTAAAATGCTCTTGTGTCTCATTTTGTTTTTCTTCTTTAAATGGTACCTGTGCTTAGAAATTGTAACTTCTAAGGGGGGGAAAGAGGCTTTTAGGAGAGAGAAGTTTTGGCTGACTTGAGGTCCCATCATGATTTTGTGGTTCATTTTATCCTGTGGTATTTTAAACCTGGATATTTTCTTTTTAATGTTTTGTGCCTACAGCAGTTACCTTTGCACAATTTTAGAACCAAATATTTGAAATATTACATGTAACTCTAAAACCTCATATTTTTCAGAACTCACTTGGATTTCTTGTCTGCTTTGGAAAAGTTAATTTCCTTTTTTAAATCCATATAGCTCCATTTTTTCTCTGATGCAGGTTGAATCCAGATAGGTTGCCTTAGGCAAACAATTACAAATCAACTCTTAAGCAGCATCTTTAGGAGTAATTTACACTTTCCATATATTAAAGCTTCGAGGCTTATATATTTAATCTGTGTTCTTATATGTCTTTATTTCAATAGGAAAAAGTTCCCCTCATGTTACCTGGTAAAAATAGATCATAAGTTGCCAAACAGATTGTTTACCATTTGGTGTGATAAAATTAAAATGGTAGAGATGGACAAGAACAACTTGATTCTTTATAATCTTATTATTTTTTTTTTTTTAAGCAGGGTTTGACACTTGTCATCTAGATGTAATAAATGTAGTCAACTATTTATACTTCATTGTTGCTTGACTTGAAAGGAAGCTTTGACTACTATTTACCTCTATTAAAGAAATGGTAATACAAATTTACTGGTAAATTGTTCTTGACTTTTAAATGTTACAGTTCCTGACTGTATTCAGTAAAAACCTGTGTAACAGAACACAGATGAGTAATACTTAGTGTTCATAGTTCCTCCTGGTAAGCAAGCAAAAGAATGAGCCTGTGAGTTGGAAGGGAATACATTTTTTAGCAAATAAAATATAGAATCCTTGCCTGATTTTAATCATTTAGCTTAAAAAAAGTGGAGCAGGCACAGGAGGACTTCTGAATGGTTGAAATTATGTACTTTAAATAACCAAATCTAATTGTCATGTAGTTACTTCTATCTTCAAACAAACAACCCCGAACAAAAATCAAACCCCCTCAAGAAACAAAGAGAACAAATTTGATTTGGTTTTCACTGAAGCAAAGCACCATCATTCGAGTTGAATCAATTTGAATTAAAAAAATCAAAATGACCAGTTTATCATAATTCTTTTAATTTTCCATTGTTTTTTTTTTTTTTGGCATCTCTATTTTGTCTCAAAACTTTGTATCCCACACAGTTTTTCCAACAGGATACTGAATATCTTTTGACTGTCGGCTGTTGTGTAATTGAACGGGGTCATACCAGAAACTATTCCTGACTTTTAGCCAGGAATTATCCCAGTTATTGCTGCAATAACTGGGAAGTATTCAGCCTGTTTGCATGCAAGTGCAGTGTCCTGGCCTGCTGTGGGAAGTGGGTATGTAGCATATCAGGGCTCTATTCAGGAACAGGCTTCCTGGGGCAGTGGTGGAATCACTGTCCCTGGAAGTGTTGAAAAAATGTGTAGATGAGGCCCTTGGTGACATGGTTTAGTGGTGGCCTTGACAGTGCTGGGGTAAAGGTTGGACTTGATCTGAAAGGTCTTTTCTAACCTAGCTGATTCTATGATTCTACGTGTATCACACTCCTTGAGCCCTGTGGAGTTCATTTGCTTTCATTGAAATGCTCAAAATAGGCCTTAGTGGTTACTAGAATATCCTTCTTTAGGCAAAATAATTCACGATGGGCTATTGGGTATGGTTTGTACATTTTCAGAAGTATAGGAAGATGTCTAACCCTTTTGTTTAAAATTAATCCGTATGGGTTTCATTGCATCTTATGCAGCAGTTTTGTCATTAAAATGACAAATAGGATGGATAGGTGTTTTGATTTTTGTTTTCCTGTGATTAGATTAATCTACATGCATATGGTTTTTACATTGTGCATACATTAGCTTGCCTTCCGGTGAAATGATTACTAAAGTGTCTACAGAACCCTGCGGTATCTTACTAAGATTTGCAAAAATGAGTTTGTAAGATATTCTTCCTGTTGGCTGTACAGGAATCACTACATTTAAAGTAATGATGACATACATTTTTAATACTGTTAAAATTGAAAAAGATACTTCATTTCAAGACAAATTGGAGCATTATGATATTTAGCAGTAACTCACTAAACACATATTCTTAATTGCAAGGCAAATAGGAGCATGGTGACAATATTTAGCAGTAACCCATTAAACATGTATTGTAAGTATCATAAATTCCATAAGAATAGGATATCAGTACATTGTCTAATCAAGAACATAACAGGATTGTTGCAACTTTCAATAGATACACACAAATAGAGTTTTGAGATTGTTGCATGTTCTCATTTTTCTTTTCTCTAGGTGAAAAAAGTTGTCAATGTTAGGTTTTGTTTCTTTGTTTTCCTGAATCAATCATTCATTCTTAAATAAGGTGAAGACAAAATCCACCTACACATCAGTTGTAAGGGAAAGAATTATTGCTCAGTGTATGTTTATGTGAAATAGTTTTTTCATGTAAGCTGTTAAGAATTAGCACTCTTCCCAGTTATCTCTTTTTGGTTGCTTTTTTCCCCTAGCGCTCTTATTTCTGTGGAACTTAATGGATGGTCAAGTAGAATTCACAGAAGCAGGATGGTTTGGGCTTAGGATTTAATGGAGTATGAGTAACAGTTGGAAAATTCATGATTATGTGTCTTTTTTAAACCTCTGAAGTTATGAGTCACTGTTTGGGAGTTTCCTGCTGCATATTTATGAAGTTCTTTGAGTGAGCTGACTCAGTGTGTTTTTAAAATAAGCATTTGTAATCCTTTTAAATGTGTGCTAACCCCTTAGATTGGAAATCAAGTTAGCATCCCTAATAAAATCAAAATAGTGATTTAAAGATCAGGTACCAGTACGACCTACCTACCTATCTGTCTGTCTGTCTATCTATCTATCTATCTACCTATCTATCTATCTATCTACCTATCTTATCTAATTTACCTACCTACCTATCCATCTATAATATTTCATAGAATCACAGAATATCTCAAGTTGGAAGGGACCCATAAGGATCATTGAGTCCAGCTCCCTTCTCCTCACAGGATTACCTAAAATTAAACCATATTACTCAGAGCATTGTCCAGGTGCTTCTTGAATATGTAGATATTTGAATTTGTATATAGGAAGGAATCGGAGACTGTTTCCTGTTCACACAAAAGATTTTATCTTCCTTCTGTTAGAAAGTGGAGAGTTCTGATTTGTTAGCATATGATGGGTTTAGGTGGTTTTACAACTTAGATTCTGGAATTTGTCGTGTTTCCTTCAGGAAAAGATATCTGAACCTGCTGAGTAATTCTCTTGTTAATGGTGAGTTACTGGACCTAATGGTAATGACCTCCAGTCGACTTTTGAGAATGTATTTTGTTGGAGGAAGGAAAAAACCAAAAGTAACAATATACATTAAGCCTCATTTTTAAGGTTATTTTTATAGGATCTTCTATTACTTTTAGAGCATAATTGATCTATGTGAAGAATACAGATGTGTGAGTAGTGGCAGCTCAAAACCAATGGCAGTCCAAGCATTTTCCGAATTGTGAGATCATGCCCAGGAATCAATGATAAATGCATACTGCAGACTAGTGTGACATGTGCTGTTCAAATTGTCACTGACCGGCCCTTTATAAATCTATATTTCTGAGAAAACATTTTGTGATGCCTTTCATCTGCTTTAAGACCTTTGCCTTTGAAAAATTTGTCTGGTTTTATTGGAACATCACAGAATTCAAAGTGTATTCTCAGCCTTCAGGCATCTTTAGTGCAGGTGGGACATGGAACAGGCAACGGTGCTGGAGCATGCTGGCACAGACCGTGTTTACCGGGCTAAATTGTGGCAAAATGGGATCAGTGAAGTAAGGAAATGAGTTTTAGTGTCATCTCTACTTGTGATTTGTACCTGCAATTATCTTCTTGTGTTTACTGAAGAGATGCATCCAAATTCCCTGTATTGAGGAAAAACACTTGAGGAAATCACATACACTGGGTTTATTATGAGAAATGTATGTTTTAATAATGTGAGTGGATGCTTGGTTGCTTGGCATATTAGCTTTCGGATAGTATGCCCAGTGAAAGAAAGAAGATATATTAGAAAGTGTTGCTATTGCTGTTCTGCAGCTTGAGGTAGGACCTGATTTCTAGCTAAACTACAGGAAAAATTTAATTTCTGAAGTGTTAGTCCCTGAAAACTAATTTTGCTATTTTTTCTTCTGCTAGTTTTTATCATCATAATAAAGGAGTAGGAATTTACAATATTCATTCCATATAAAACTCATTAGATCAGTGATAAATTTAGCTCAGTAACTTAACTGATTTTGAAAATGATTGTGCTACTAGAGCCTCTATTTCCAACCCAAGTAGCAGCTGAAAAATCTGAAGTACTCAGTCTTTCATATTTATATGTTAATGGCTGTGCTGAATAAACAGATCCATTGATTAAGTTGTTCAAGCATTCCTGTTTTAAAACCTTGTTCTTCACTTGCTCCTACTTTTAAACAATTTCTTAATTGGGCTTATCCCTCCTAATCACAGGAATTCCTGTAAAATATGAGGATTGTTTAACACAAGAATACCGAAAAGCTCTTTCCTGATTTCTTTTTAAGGTATTTTAGTTACTGCAGAGGATGATTTAGTTTGTCTTTTGAGGGTGTGAGTATCATTTGCATTTAGAGTAGAACACAGCAATATTATGAATAAGAAGTACACAAATAGTGAGTGGAACTGGGTCCTTCAGGAGACGGTTTTGAACAGTGAATGGATTTGAGATCTTCAGGAAACCATTTGTACTTTCTTTGTGCACTTTGTATGGGATAGATTTGTGTGTTGTAAAATAGAAGCTCTATCTTGCTTATGTGTGTAATGGTGATGGTCTTGGACCAGTGTCAGACCATACACCCGTAGGGGGTGTATGGGACTCTTCTCTCTTTGTCTGGGATATAATCTTCTTATTCTCTTGTGTTTTAGAACTTCAGAAACTTCGAAAAGTTAAGTTTTATATTGCTCTTGGGGCAGTAGAGTAACTAATACAATTACTTTGCTCTTATTAGTTAAATACAGTAAAACCAGAAATGTAACAGCAGAGTTAATAGTAATCAGGTACATATGTTGGCATACACTGTTGAAAGGGATTTTTAGGAAAGGCACTCATGGTGAGCGAATCTGTCAGAATTCTTTGAAGCATGTGCTGAGCTCATGAACAAAGGAAAAATCATTGACACCGCTTACCTGATTCCTAAAACACTTCCAAAAAGACTCTCACAAAAGGCTTTTTGAGAGAAACAAATATGCGGTGAGATGAAAGTGGAGGTCCTGTCATGAGTCAAGAGCTGGTTCAAGGTAGGATAAACAGCCCATTTACTCAGTGAAAGGTGGTCTCCAGCCTAATTTGTATGGATCTGTGTTGTGCCTGTGCATGCTCATGAAGAATCTGGGTATTAGGGTGAATAGGATTGTGTCATAGTTTGTCAAGGGTAGCATACATGAAAACCAAATTGAAAGACTGCAGGCTTATAATGTGGTAGAGGCGAGTTGTTAAAATGGGAGATGAACACTGATCCACATATGCATTAAGTAATGCACATGAAGAAAAGGCATTCTTAATTCCAAATACATAGTGATGGGCTCCTAATTAACTGTTGCCATTCAGGATGGAGATCTTGGAGGTATACGACATTCTATGAAGATTATTTTAGAAGTCTGTGAAGTTTACTTTGTAGTAGCAATGCAAAAAGTAAATAGAATATTAGGAATAGAAGAAAGTAAAGGAATAAAGAGCCAACCAAAAAGTTTCTTCTGTGTTTACCGCACTTTGTGTGCAATCTCAACCCTGTTTCTCGCAAAGGACATGGTAGAAGGAACAGGGGAGGGATTGGTCAGGGTTGAGGAAGTGTGAAACAGTGTGGAAGTGTTTGGCATGAATAAAGTAAAACTGAATAACTTCATTGTGTTACCCAGAGACTTCAGGATATTGCATATGAACCTGTTAAGGCTTGGTGGTGGTGCTTTGATTCCCCTCCTGGGTGGGAGGGTTGGAGAAGAAAACTGTCACTCACACTTGCAAACATTGTCATACAGCTTTCTAAAATACTCCTTTGCTTAACTCAAAATATATACTGGCTTGCTGAGTCTGCTTTCACAACCCCTTTCTTAGGGTTGTGACTGGTTTTATACTGTGTTATTTCCTTTATAATTTAATGACATGTAGGGCATTTACACTGACACATGTTCTTTGCACTGTTACGGCCTGGAGTTGGTTTTTTCCACCTCTCATGGATGTGCTGTTTTAGTGAGAAGGTATCTGCCAGCATCTTGTGCCTTTACTTTTGGGAACTCTGCCTGCAGGGTGTAAGGAACAGGTATCAGTGACAAAATACATTCAGTGATGCTTCTTTACAGCAACCACTATGTTACATTGCCATTGCTGGGAGAACTAGGCTGAGTTGTTGGTCTCCACATAGAGAAATTTCCTATTTGAAGGGTGTTTATGTGTGTGTGTGATTTGTTCATCAACATCTATCCCTGCATTTACTCTCCTTTCTGTACTTCAGAATCAGGGCATGATTTCAGAATAAGAGAAGTCACTGAGGAACACATGTGATGACTTGCTCTCCCATTCCTTAAAGTCCTCCAAGAACAGCAAGCAGGGCTGCCTAATTTCCTAGTACACATTTTCTCAAAGAGGTTCTGCAGTGTAGTTTCTGCAGTAGACAGAAAACTCTAGATGGGATTCTTCCACATAAAAATTACTTATGATTAAACTATTTTAAATCTCTCATCTATATCTCAGCCAAGAATGAGATTCTGTGGTAGCTGTGGTCAGCAGTGCTCGTGTCTAAGTTGATGGAGGTAAAACCCTTAAGGTAGTTAAGAATGTGCATCAGCCACATGGGTGTTCTGCTGCAGAGACCTGGATGCAATTTGCCTTTAATTCATAAAAAGAGAATTCTGTGATTAATATTGTGTTATATTTCCTGAATATTTCCAGAGGGGAATTGAACTCTAGGAGGAAATACTGTCCAGAGGAGTAATGCTTTATATTCCCATCCTTCTCCTCCCTCTTGGAAGTAACAGCTTGTGTTCTAGCTAAAAAACACACACAGAATAACTTGTGAATGTGTGGCTACAGTAGCCAATTAGAAAATGCAGTTTAATGTGAGATGAATACTCTTCAGTAAAAAAATTGCTGTATATTGTATTTTATCTGTCAGTCTATCTGTGTGATAGAATGACCTTTGATTCACCCTATTCGTTAGTGCGGAATGACTATAGCAGCTTGCCTGTAAACTTCATATTATTCTGCTCACATCTCCGTTCTCATTATAAACATGGCTATTTTTAGCTAGCACAGATTCAGAATATGGTTGGCAAGCTTAAGGGGGATTTATTGAGCTCCTCTGTGTATTCACGAGAGATTCCTAGTTGAAGCTTACTGATTTAGGATTGGGGAGGGGTAAAATGTACTATTTAATCCCCGGCATATGCCTGCAAGAGCTATATTTAGCTTAAGCTACTTGTCATTGCCATTGTGCTATTTTTACAAAGGGATGCAGCAGTTTCATTGTTCAGGGGCTTAACGAGACATTAATGTGGATGGATGAGCTACATCAACATTGGTGTACTGCAAGAATTGCTACTGGAAGTCTGTGTGTGTGCAGAAGGTGTGCTTGAGCAAAACTGCACTAGAGCACCCAGGCACTTTGCTTGATAGACTGTGTAAATTCACCTGATTAACACACATGCTAAAAATTAGATTTAATTTTGCTTTAGACTAACAAAGCAGTTTAACAGGAATAACAATAGAGGCTTTGTTTGTATTTGTACATAAAAAGGTCTGACTCGCTGCAGTGGCACAATTGATTTCATCGCTTAATCAGTTATTAAGAATTTTGTCATAGCTTTTGTGGTTGCCATGTATCCTTTTAATAGAATACAGAGGAGAAAAATTAGTATGGAGAATGCTTGCTGCAGTTCGGTCCTAGAGGATGATTACATATGCGCTACAACCTGATTACATATGCATATCCTTTTTATAATGCATGTATCAGGGCTCTTGCCATCACTTACTATACTATTTGGTGCTTTAAGGAACAATATCTACTGGGAGAGTCTCCTTTTACTATGTGGGAAAAATAGGGATTCTGCCTTGATCGATTAAGTATTCCAGTAGATTTAGATTTGCTTCATGGTTTGTATTCAGAGACATCTATGGGTACTTCCTGTCCTTTCCTGGCTGTTTAATGTCTCCTTAAAAATACAGAATATATTTTTTTAGCTAAATAAGAGAAAAAAGAGAGCTGTGTCACTTCTAAAAATACAGAAAACCTAAAGTATGTTTTGTGTATCAGAAAATCAGACAGAGTAGCAGTAAGTGGAAAGACTAATGTTCTTCAGTAAAAGAGCAGTGAGTAGATCTCTTAGATCTGCAAATTGGAATGATATCACTGTGCATTCATTCCATCTATTATTTTAATGAAAAAAATCAATATATGATGTGATTTACTTCTTATGAACCATGAAAAAGGCAAAAAAAAGTCATATATGGTTGTGGTCTTCAAGACTTCTTGGGTTTGGTCCAGTAATGCTTAGGCCAGGTAATTTTGATAGTAAAGATGGGAAATTGAGGTATGGAGCCACATATAGAAAGAAGGATAAAAAATTTAGTTGGAGTAGGGCAAAAAAACCCTACTCCACTCTGTGATAACTGTGTGCTGTGTGGATGGGGATAAACCATGCAGCTTCTCAGTGTGAATGGAGATGAGCATGTAGGACTGGCCTGAGCCAGCAAGGAGCAGGAGACAGCTTGAATGCATGCATGGTTTGGAACCATAGTCTGCAGCCTGAAGCATCGTGGAGGCCACGTGAGGCTATGCATGTACAACAGCCCTGAGGAATCATAAGACAGCAGGTTGGAAGGGACTTCAAGGATCATCTGGTCCAACCTTTCTAGGGAAAACATGACTCAGAC
Source organism: Strigops habroptila (assembly GCF_004027225.2). Classification (NCBI taxonomy): domain Eukaryota; kingdom Metazoa; phylum Chordata; class Aves; order Psittaciformes; family Psittacidae; genus Strigops; species Strigops habroptila. Next base: position 4,600,127 of record NC_044277.2, read on the forward strand.
TAGATGTCTCAGCACCCTGTCCGGCTGAATCTTCAAAATGTCCAACATTGGGGAATCACCGCTTCCCTGGGGAGATTGTTCCAATAGCTGATTGTTCTCTCTGTGAAAAATTTTCCTCTTGTATCCAGTCAGAATCTCCATGGGAGTAATTTGTGTCCCTCACCCCTTGTCTTTCCCATGTAAAAAAGGAGTCTCCATCTTCTTTGTAGCCACCCGTTAAATACTGGAACATGGTGAGAAGGTCTCCCCTGAGCCGCCTTTTCTCTAGGCTGAACAAGCCCAGGTCTCAGTCTTTCCTCACGCAGCTTGCCAGTCCTTACATCATCTTTGTGGCCCTTCTCTGGACCCTTTCCAGCCTTATGTCCCAGCAGCAGTGAGGAAGCTATGGAAGGGCAGAGGCCTGGAGATGCCACTATCTCTGCATCACTGAGGCCTCGGGACACCATCTGTGCCAGCAGTGTTGACACTCCAAGCACTCTTTTGGCTGGCTATCTCTTGGCTAATGCTACTAACATATTTATTGCCAGGGTTACCTGCTGCTGTTGAGAAGAGTGTGGTTAATGTGAGAAACTCACTTTCTTGTTGTTACTGCCAGATAATTTATTAGTTACAGCTAAGTAGCTGAAATTCCTGATCTGTGATTTTTTCTCACAAACCTCAAAGCTCTTAAAAGAATTTAAGCATGGCACCCAAGAGAAGAAACTGAGAAATTAATTCTGTAGAGAGATTCTCTCGCGCCTTTTGCAAGATGGAACTGATGAAATAGTACATTTTATTTCTCTTTATTACTGATGAATATCAATGATTGCCCGTCAGAGTTGAATATGGGAGTGGAATGGTCAGAGAAGGAAAGGAAAGAAGGAGGCAGGCAGAGACAGTTTGTAAAAATTGGGGTTTATAGTCTGCTTACAGAAAAAAAATACACCAGAAAACACAAAACATCCGATGGCAAAAGGGCCTAAAAGAATGAATGGCTAAGCACTCATGAATGGATGGAGCATGTCCTGCTCATGCTAATTTGCATTAGAAGCAGATCAGGAGCATGATGGGATTTGGGAAGAAAATGTGTTTACTCTTGGGCAAATTTCATTTCAGTTTTTCTTAATGGAGGGCATACTTTATGATTCCACACCAAGAATAATTTTTCTTTCAAATTTCAAGCCCTATTTCCATAAGAAATTATGCTCATTAGTAAGAATTGTTTTCTATGAGCAGTTCAAGAGCTGAAATGGGATGATCATATTTTGAATTTATATATTTTTAGTCTGGTCTTCATGATCCTTTTTTTTCTTTTTTTAAAGGTTGTATCTTAATGGGGAGCCTGCAATGGTACATTCTGGTATTTCTTTACAGTTAACTGCAGTCAGGATCTGCAGAGTCTCAGGAGCAAACTGCCTGTAGCTAAGTACTGGCATTTCATCATGTACTAAATATTGAGATCTACTTACTGTCATTTTTACTATACTAAAGGAATTTAGAAAAGACCTGGAAAATGCAGTGTGTGAGCCTTTCTTACAAAGTATGGTTTCTTAATTTAATTATGGATAATACTGATAATAAATATTTCCAAAATTAATGTTCCAGTTTGGGAAAAAATTTGAGGACAAAATCTTGCTTTGCTATCTGAAACACAAAATGCAGGATATGCGGTGATGCAGTACTATGAGAAAAAATGTTATCAACCAGAGTCTTCTGGTTCTTCCAGTAGTAAGATATGCACAGGGATAAAATCAGAGTTACTGCTAGTAAAATTGCTTAGGAAGAAAGAAACAAAGAATAAAGAAACACATCTACTAAGCAAAACAGATGATGGAAGAATTAAACCCAGGAGCTCCTGACCTGGACTGGTTCCAACTTTGTAGATTTTACTAAACCAAAGATTTAGATGTATTAGTGTTATTCAAATAGCAGTTATTTTCTAATTTTGCTTTGAATTCTAGTATGAAAGTGAATATGGGAAGGGTTTCCATGAACAGACTGGAGAGAGTGATTTTTTGTTAGTTTTTTTTAAACCAGTACCTGCTCTATGTAGAAAATGTTTGAGGACAAAATGCATGATAGAAACCAGAATGGTAGGTTTTTAATAGTTTATCTGTAAAATATTTCTTGTCATGGAATCATAGAATGGTTTGTGTTGGAAGGGACCTTAAAGCTCATCCAGTTCCAACCCCCTGCCACAGGCAGGGACACCTTCCACTAGAGCAGGTTGCTCCAAGCCCCTGTGTCCAACCTGGCCTTGAACACTGCCAGGGATGGGGCAGCCACAGCTTCTCTGGGCACCCTGTGCCAGCGCCTCAGCACCCTCACAGGGAAGAGATTCTGCCTAAGAGCTCATCTCAGTCTCCCCTCTGGCAGGTTAAAGCCATTCCCCTTGTCCTGTCCCTACAGGCCCTTGTAAAAAGTCCTCCTTCAGATTACTTGCGGGTCCCTTTAGGTATCGGAAGGTAGTCAACATCTGGTGCCATTGGTCAAGTGTCTTGTCATCTGGAACTTACAGCCAGAAACTTTTTCTTCATTAATAGAAGGAAGGACCAATGAAGGAGTAAAAAATTTATCAAGCCAAAGTCATCCTACAGGTTAAACAATCTACCTTTATTTTCACTATGGAGTTTCCAGAATGCAATTGCGCTTAAAAACAAGAATCCCACCTGCCTTGTCCATAGATATTGTGAATTCTAGATGTGTTCAGCTTCTTTTCCTGGCTGCCTGCCTTGAGAGGCCGGTGTACTCCAGCCTTCCTTGCTTCTTTTGTGTGGATTGTCCAGAGGCAAAATTCTATTCATGGTGACACCCTGCTGGTTTTTTTTGGTGACACAGTTTGGGCAAATCTAGTAGAGTCTATTGATATTTGTAAAGATGAGTAGAATCTGCAGCTCAGTCTGTTGCTGGAGTAGGTTTGACAAGGGCACTGGAGTAAGTATACAATATTATTTGCAGCAGGGGCTGTAGCATTTGTGCTGTTGTTCTGTGCAGGTGCTGCAGGAGAGAGTGGTAAATTGTTTTAAATTGGAGCTTTCTAAGTTTTATGAAAGTATAGGATTTTTTTTCTATCCTAGAGATAGAAAATGAACCTTTCATATTGTATGTGGAGTCCAAGGTATGTGTGCAGAGAGGGGTTTAAAGGAGATTGATTATTTTATTTAACACGTTGTTGATATGATACTAATCCAAAACAATAGAACTTTCTCTGATCTCCTGAAGTCTCCTGCTCCCCTCCTCCACAGACATCTACAGTCCTGATATAAAGCCTGCCTGATGTTTTATCTTTGTGCCTGTGTGTATGTTCCTATGAACTCTGCAAATTAACATGGCCAGAGAAAGAATATAGGTTGGGGTGTTCTGTGGTTCTCATAGATATTCAAAATCTCTTGTACCATCCATAGTAAATATCCCCAGTCAGATCTTACATTTTGGGTGAGATGTCCTTCTGTTGTCTAGATTACTAGAAGGCCATTAGGTTTTCTTTCTCCTGTTCCTTTTTCTGTGGGACACAGGTAGGGTCATCAGCAGGTTTTCTTGACAAATTCTTCACTATGACAGGGATCAAGATTATGATGATGCCCTTAAACTCTCCTGCTCATCAATGGCACATAATGGTTGTCTTTCTTAGTCTGTCTTCTGGAGGTTTTTCATTTGGTGTAGGACATTACGAAGGCTTTTGCATCTGGAATGTTAATGGTCTGTGACCTCTTAAACTAACATTTATTATGTGTTTATCTCTATTTATACGGGACTGGGCTTAATAAAGCAGCTTTGTGCCATGGTCCTGTGTAGAATGAACCATGGATTCATACCACAGTAGCTTTCCCAAGCAGGATACTGTGTCTATTACAGCAATAATACAGAACAAACGGGTTGCCCAAGGAAGTTGTGAATGCTCCATCCCTGGCAGTGTTCAAGGCCAGGTTGGACGGAATCTTGGGTGACATGGCTTAGTGTGTCATGTCCCTGCCCATGGCAGCATGTTGGAACTAGATGATCTCAAGGTCCTTTCCAACTCAAACCATTCTATGATTCTATAGCTGGAGTTTTCACAATTTCCTAATTGAAATTGAAGTCCATTCTCACAATATGATGTGAGCGATGTTAGATCCCTGCACTTACAGAGTCTGGCTCTGATTTTTATTAAATGGTCCAGCTGGTTCATTAGGATGAAGTATGTTTTGAATGGGCTTGCATTTTTTTTTTTATTATTGTATTTAATATTGATTAGTTCTCCTGACATAACATAAATTTGAGTTCATTAACTACAAATTAGGAATTGACATAAACTGAGTAGACAGGTATGTCCAGACTGCCCAGTGAAGGTTTTTATTGTAAGGTGGCTCTCATGAATTTTAGTGAAACTAAATTAGGAATTGGAGTTAGCCCACTTTACTTAGAAGCAAGTGGGAAATAGGCAAAACATTTAAGTGTGCACATACAGCAAAACGTCCAACTCTTGATTTTGGTATTCTTTAAATCACTGGATTGTGATTGTTCTAAAAAATGGATTGTATCCCTGTTTCTGTTCCTTCAGCAGGACTTAGAAACAGAATAGTATCAAACAGAAATGGGTTTTATTGTAAGGTAGAAAATCCTCAGATAGTTCCTTAAAAAAGAGATTGTCATTGTTTCTAAATCTTTTTTAGAAACAGCTCTCCTTCTAGACATAGGCTTCAACATAGTATGGCAAAGTCCATGTTAGGGTAGAGGGTTGTCAGTAATCCCTAGAATCATAGAATCATGGAATGGTTTGGGTTGGAAGGGACCTTAAAGCTCATCTGGTTTCAACTCCCTGCCGTGGGGAGGGACACCTTCCACTAGAGCAGGTTGCTCCAAGCCCCTGTGTCCAACCTGGCCTTGAACACTGCCAGGGATGGGGCAGCCACAGCTTCTCTGGGTACCCTGTGCCAGTGCCGCCTTCTGTCCTTGCTCTGAGATGTGGCAATCGCAGCTGCCTGGGTAACAGAGTAATAAATAAAATCCAGTGACACTTCACAAATTCTTGCCTTCCTTCTAGCAAATTCTATTTCAGGAACATAATGAAAGAAGAGGTAGTGTAGAGTCTGGTTGAATCAAAGGTTTGTTCTGAGCTTGAACACTGGTGATAACCCGGGGACTGGTATGCTGGGAAGCTTCCCACATTCTGTTCATTAAGGAAAAAAAGATACAAAGCCCAATATTCCATCACAGAAGTAAAGGCTTTGTGCTACTGAGAGTAATGAGTGTGTAAGACTAATCATCATCATTTTTAATATTTGCTAACAAATCATGTTCTATAAAACTAACATCAAAGACAGACAAGGTTCGTGCACTAGATCTAGTCACCAGTGTTGTTTTAATGTTAGTTGAGAGATGAGCATATGTTTACAATGACTTGTTGAGAGACCAGATGCTTTTAGTTTTGCATAATCTTTGTCTGTCCACACTCAAAAACTTTAAAGGTTTTCCATTTGATTATGAAGGTAATGGATTGGTGATTATTTGTCAAGAATATGAAAGAGCATATCATTTAATAAACCCTAATCTCTATTAAGCAAAAATAAGCTCTTCATTTTTTCTATCTTAAATGTGGTATGGAGAGGAATTATGTAAAGGGACATCCAGCTGACTTTGTTCTGTATTCGTTAGTTTTTGAAAGGATTAGGAAAAAAAGCATCTGTTTACCTAAGATGTTTACCTAATTCGTTAGATTGCCTTTTTTCTGGAGATAATAGAATGGATGGATTAGGAAAGCAAATTCTTGAGAGCGTGGAAACTTTGTTGGTAAATCACTTCTATGGGCTAATTTAATTGAACTTGTGAAATGCACAGTAATGAAACATAGCTAATGAGTAATTTACTTTTATTTCTCTAGACACTGGAAGCTATTTTGAATTTTAAGTACTCTGGTGGACCAGGACATGTTGAAGGATATTACCGGAACCTTTCACTAGGCCTTCATGTGGAAGTAGAGCCCTCTGTTTTCTTTACACGTGTTAGTACCCTTCCAGCAACAAGGTAAGCCTTGTTTTGACTGTTGTACATTTGACTCATTGTCTCTATTGTCTCATTGTGTTATATTGGCTGTAACTTCAAGATCATGTTGGAAACTTTCAATATCGATGGCAACATATACGTAAAGAATTATGTGAACAAACTTTCTAAACTCCTCATTTGGGATTTTAGCCTCCTTTAACTGCAGACTCTGATTAAAGCAATCCATGTGCATTGGACAAGTTCTGAAGTTCAAACATTTTTTCATGATGGTTTATTTTACCGGGAACAGGATAGCTCCTGCTTCTTGTCAAATTTGATGACTTCTTTCCATATCTCTTGGCTTTTGTGGTGTGTTATTACATTGGTTTGTGTTTGTCTAACAGAAACTTACCTCAAATGCACGTGTAAATGATTGTCTTGGGATGTGAGGAATAAATTGTAAGCATTCTCTCCGGTAGTGCTTGTCCAAAAGTGGACAAGTTGGAGAAAGTCTAGAGCAAGAAGAGTGATAAAATGTGACTTATGCTGAAGCACAAGTTTAAAGAAACTTTTGGTCTTTCTGAAGCAGAGGAGAAGACTGACAGGGGACTTAAATTTGTAATTACATAAATGGCACTGCCAAAAGGATATGTATTTGTTTTTCACAGCAGCTAATACAGTAAATAATGACCTTTGTATATAGCAAATATTATGTTTTAATTTTATGTTAGGCAAAGATAATGAAACACTGAAATAGTTTTTGTAAAAAGATGATTAAAAATGAGACAGAGAATATTTTGCTTTTAGGAGTAAATTGTGTCCAGCTTTTATGAAAGAGGCCTAAAACTGTGTGGCTTTTATTGGTAAGCAAGTTTATCAAGCATTTTGTTGCTTGAAAGTGCAGCATAATAGGCATCATTTTATTCTTTTAGGAACTGCTCTAGTAAAGTAAATCTAATGCTACTTGCAAAGTCAGAGCATAGTATCCGGAACAGCTGTTTGCAAAATTCCAGGAACCTTATTAATGACATTCAGAGTTTTATCCCTGCAATGGCACATTTTCAGGCCTTTCAAGGTTTAATAAGCGATCTCCCTTTATTGACCTGGAAGCACCACAGCATTGCCTTTAAATAGCTTTCAAGAAGATTCATTATGCAGGTTAAACTACTCAGATGCATTTATTATTTGCGTGCATAGTCCTCTTCATTCAGTATCAGAAAAGTCGTTTGTATTCTGTCTGCTTTTAAATGGACAGTGTGGCTGCTCTTCGCTTCACTGCAAATGCTTTCCTGTAGTCACAGAGTAGATTGGGTGTGAAGCTCAGGTTTTTTTGTGTGCTAGTTTTCCCCAGCTGTGTTTTGTGTAAGACAATGTTATCCTACCCCTGCCTTCTCAATCTATTCTCAGGAATTCACTATGTAAGTAAAGTATTTAATCCTGAAATCTTTAAAAATAGATTGAGGTGCTAATTCAAAGGTAGAGTTTCTGTGTTGTTCAGCTGCGTACACTTTCACAAGTCTGGTAGCAGCAGGGGCTATATATAGTGGCTCCAGTTCAGCCAAGTGCTTCAGCTCATATCGTATGCATTCGCTTCATTCTTTGCCTGTTCATCATACTGATCAGCATTTAAGTCAGTGGAAACTTTTATTTTAAGTGATTTGCTGATTGGAGATGTAGTTAAAGATGTGACTGCTTTTAATCAGGGTGCCTAAAGCTTTGCTGAGTTGGGGGAAAATACTGTAGTATTTAAATTTCTTTCAGACATGTTTTGTTACAAGACCTGTCAAAAGGCAGGTTTGGAGGTTTTTTGTTACATTGGGTATATATTGCCTACTAGCTCATGAATGCGTTTAGATTTTAAGTGCTTATTATCTGTTGCTGTTTGTTCCATACTTTTAGCTTTAGTGATCAGGAACACCATTTCTTTACTCTTTTGCTTCGCTGTGTAGATTCTCCATCAGAATAATTCATGTCATTCAATATTATGTTTTAGAGTGAAAAATATCAGGAATATCTTGTCTTCCAATCTGCTAAGGATAACTATTTATCATTAAATGAAACAAAGTTTGGGTTCTGCCCATACCTGACACTGAATGACAGCAAATTAGAAGTCAGATTTTGTACTTTTACTTGGGCTGTTAAAGTCTTGAATCTGATTTCCTTTTGGTTTACAGCTGAGATTTCATTGTTGAAATTCTATCGGAGGCACTGAGCTGTATTGGTTTAGTCAGTATAAGAAACTGTAGTTTATAATTCACCTTCTCAGCTGTCATTTCAGAATGAAAGTTCTGTTTGCTTTCATTTTCTGGATTCAATTTTTTCCCTTTTCTTTTATTGTTTTGCTGTTTTTATTTTACATTGTACCTCAACAAAAGTAAGAAACAATAACTTAACAGCTGCTGGGCTTAAAAAGTCAAAGCAAAATAAAAAACTTTCAACGCTGATCCTTCCCTTAGGCCTTTACTGTAAAATCCAGGAGAAATGTTACTGAAAGAACTTCCCTCCTCCTCCCCCCCAATTGTAACATAAAGTTTATGGTTTATGTAAAAGTCTTCCGAACTTAATTGGTATTTCTCTTATTTAGCCGCTTGAGCAGATCTGCATGGAAAGTATGTGAAATAACTGGGGATTTTGGTTTGGTTTTTGTTTTTCTAAATACCTAGCCAAAATCATGTCTTCCCCTCATGCACAGGTTTTTGCTTTACAGGGAGAGTTTTCATTAAGTGCATCTTCCATATATCTTAGGATGTGTTTAATCCTGACAACTGGTCCCTTTAAACTTTACCTAGGCTGGTCTGTAGAGGCATCCATGGTTAGCTTGATGAAGCCCTTAAACATGCTGCAGGGCCTAATCTGTTGCCTAATTCTGATTCAGTTATCGGCAATCCTATTGAAAGAGATGGTGTTCTGTCAGTAAACAGCCATCATTTCCTCCCAGGTTTTTCTCTGGGTATATCAACCTATGTTCACTCAGCTGACTATGTCTGAAAAGAGTGGCAAAACAGCCTTGTGCTGGGAAATTGTTTGCCTCTGACCATGTTCCCTGTAATCCTTGAGTTCTGCTTATTTATGCTTGTGGGGAGAGGATTGTCCCATGATGCATAATCAAGAATGCAGATGTTTGAAGCAATCCTGAAATAGGGTATAAGAGACAATGAGTTAATGTTGAAAGTTCTCCCGGTCTGCCCCGCAGCTGAGTGAAGTCTTAAGGGGCTTCAGGGATCTACTTGCTTAACCATTTATTTACCATAAGATGCAGATATATCTATGTAGTAAAATTGTATTCCTTGTCTTCTGTAACCAGGCATATCATAGAACCATAGCATGGTTTGGGGTGGAAAGGATCTTAAGGTCATCCAGTTCCAACCCCCTTCCATGGGCAGGGATTCCTTCCACTAGTCCAGGTTGCTAAAGGCCCTGTCCAGCCTGTCAGGGATGGAGCATTCACTGCTTCCTTGGGCAGCCTATTCCAGTGTCTCATCACTTATACAGTAAAGAATTTCTAAGGCATTATCTGCCAATGTTGGTGGGCACCAAACGTCCTTCATTATTGCCTTTATCAAAGAGCAGAGAGCGTGAAAAAAGGCCAGAAAAAGCGCTTACTTTCTCCCCATGCTTGGTAAGAATTCAAGTGAGGGTGTGCTGTGGATGCTGTGAGGTGCCAATTGGTCTCCTTCTGTCCTGTGCTATTATGCAATGCATCAATTCAAACATGTCTTAAATGAGCCATCTACAAAGGTCAGAAAATCAAGGTCTTGCTTATTACAAAGGTGGTGAGAGGGTCTGAATTTGTAGATGAAGTCAATCCACAGTAAAACAGGGACGCTGCCTTCACTTTTGGTCAAAGTTCAGAGGCCAGATATGTAAGAGAATTCTTAACTGTAAATTCTACAAATTCAAGGTGGTGAGCAAGGTAAATCTTACGAGGCAATGGACTTTTCTTCCTATCTTAAAACCACCGCACAGCTAACGAGACATCAGCTGCAGATCTCTCTTGGCAAGTGCAGAGGCTTACACTCTGTTCTTGTAATTGAGTCAGAAAAAAGAAGAAATGAACTGCAGCAGGTCTGACACTGTTAAATTCAAAATGTCACTTCTGTAAGTTCAGGTTAATATTCCTTTGTGCCATTAATGTAAATCATTTAATTGTCTGGATTTTGAATGTGTCAGTTCATAATAAACCCTGCAATCTGCTGCCTTAGTCTAAGACTTTTCACTGTTTTATATTTAAAGTATTTAAACCAGTTTTTCCAACTTGGTTTCGCAAGAGTTCATGGAGGCTGAAAAAGAACAGTCTTGACTATGTTGGGGGTTCTCAGGAGATCCTCAGTTTGTTGCATAGAACTTTGGGTCTTAATTAAATCAGGCATAATTGTGAGAATTTCCATTCCAGCTTCCAGGGTTGCCCACATTTTCACTACAATAAATTGCAACAAAGCTTCTTCAGCAGTCAGGTTCAGGTAAGAAAACCTGATCATTATAAATCGTACAAGGGAAAGAGTGAACAGCGTGTTTCTTTGGCTGTGCTCTAACAGGCATTTTTGCTATGCAATAAAAAAGTTCTGTAGTGTTTTCTGAAACAGTTTCTTGTTTTTATGTAGCTGAATTTATAAATTAAATTGTCAGATTTGCTACATGCAGAATGAGAATCAACTACCTGCTGACAGGCAGCTGGCTTTCTCTTTCTCAGTATTTCAGCGTTCAGATGCCACAGGGCTTTGAATGATGGAGAAAACCTCTTGTTTGGGTGCTTGAAGAGCAATCTGTTTAGTTTGGAGGAAGGCTGAAATAAGATCTGCTTAAAATGAATGGATGGAGAAAATAATTAGTATTAAAATCACTGTTTTGCTAATGAAAAATAGTAATAATAAAAGCCAGTCAAAATGGAAACCAGGCAAATTCAACTGCAAATAAAGCTCTCATTTTGATCAGTGAGACTGATAAACTATTAGAAAAATCTGTTAAGCAGTGGATTTAATAACCATTTTTTAATGTTCTCTTTCTAGTATGTATTCTTTATTGATACACACACCGTTGAGCTCAATATAGACTCTACCGAGTGAGAACCAGTGGCATGTGGGAGGTTACATCCAATAGTTAAATCATCTTGCTAACCTTAAACTCAGCTAATGGTATAATGTTGAAGAAGGTTCATGGAAGAGCAGCAAAAAGCAGCTTTAAAGATTAAGAGAATTGATTTTTGAGATCAAAATGTTAAATATGTACAGTTTGGCACATAAGACGTGAGAACATAAATCTGCAAATATTTATAGATGTGCTGGGAACGTTTAGCATAATTGAAAAGGTTTACAACTGGGAGAAGTCAGACGAGGACAGTTCTTGGAATATGTGAAAAGACCTTTTAACAGTAAGATGGATAATCTGATTTAATCATCTAAAGTTAGTCTCAGCACTTCATTTTCAGAGGATTTAATACAAAACAAATGGAATTAAAGAAGCTCTATTGAAAAAAACAATAGCACCAGCAAAGATGCTCTAGTTTGTTGTTTTGCTATGTTGCTCTTTGTGTTTGTTCGTGGATTTTGGAGAATAGGGTTGTCATCTGGCATGCCATGGCCAATGCATCTTCACTTTCTGATGTCTCATTGGGAGTAGGGATACCTGGTTAGGGAGAACAGAAAAGAAGCAAAGAAAAGCATGGATGTGAAAACACTCCATGATTTCAGCTGGTGGGGAAACTGAGCTGACTCAGGATACAGGTAACTTGCCAAATCCCCCTGAGTGTTTCTTATTTAAACTGAGTTTACAACTAAGCTAGAAACAGAACTGCAATAAGATTATTCACTGAAATGAGCCTTCATCACAGTGTGGCAGCTGCATCTGGTTTTTAATACCATGTTAAATGTTACTGAACAATATCCTCTGCCGTCATTTCAGAGTGGATAGGAACAGTAATTGCAATACCCCTGAAAGAAATTTCTATCGCAGTGTAATTGTCTTTTGCCTTAAGTTCCCCTAGCCCAAATTTTTGCCTATTTTTGGACACGTAACTGGCATTGTAAGATTTTCAAACTACAGCATGATTCATCCTGTCACTAGCTTTTGCTTGTGCTATATCCAGAATTCTGCAACAGAGGAGAACAGTAATTTATACAATAAACCTTCAAGATGCTGTTGAATTAACTCAATTCACAACAAAAAGAGGATAAGGGTTCTTATTCTTCATTGTTTGAAATGAGTATTGACTTAAATTTGCATGTTATTGAGACCTTCACATTTTAAATCAATCAACTGAAAAAGTTCCCTTGTTACTTTAGTTTTTACCTGATGCAGAGACTTTCGTGTTACTTGTAAAAGAACATCTTAAATATGAAATTTATGGTAGATTTTTTGAAAGGAAACATCATGGACAAATAAGGAAGATCGCTGACATGGAAAATGTTTGCACGTTGTGATTTTTCATGTTCTTCCATTTAGGCTCTGAAACTCTTTGTTTGACCCAGGCTTATTTCCTGTCCATTAGCAGTCAAAATGACAAATGGAAAGAAGCCTTTCAAGAACTTTTGTTCTTTATCCTAGTGTCTATATACAGTCCAGCACATCTTCATTTAATTTGGACTTTAACATAATGCAATAATTTGTATATCGTTCCATTCAGACAAGACAGATGTTGTATTTGTGGTGTCTGCTGTATTTTTCTGGTTATTTTTATATTGTGTTTCCTAGGGAAATGAAATTTATATGATCACTCTGTTTCTCCCTCTCCCCATGGTACATTTTGACTAATTTCAGCCAGCTTTAGGGAAAAGTTAAATGTATTCCTGCAGACTGGTAACAGGACAGAGAAGAGATATCCTAATTTATGTCCCAGTGAGGAAAGGCAGAAGCAGGAGCTCAGCAATTACCTGCTCTGTTCCCTGTGCCAGTTGGCAGGGATGAGCTCAGGGCCAGCCAAAAACATTGTGCTGCCTACTGTGGTTGCTGGATAGGTGAGAAAGTTTGGGGGGTGTATGATGAGGAGGTAGGAATGTGGATATATGGGAATTGAGCCTTTTGTGGTGCAGTAGTGTGTTTCTGTCCTCTATATTCTAGAAGAATCCGTACAGTGGATTATTTGGGTTTTGCAGAAATGGGAAACCCTGTACTAATTGATATTGTTTTTTTAAAAGCTTTTAAGTCCTAAGTATGTGGAATAAAACTAGATGATGGTTTAATTTTAGGTGTGTTAATGTGTGATGATACCATGCTATCTATCTCAATAGATGTTTTGAAGAAAAATAACAACCACAAAACCGAAACACGAAATACAAACTGACTTATTTTAGATGTTTGGCCCAAACTTTAAAAAGCAGCTTAGTAACAGCAAAATTACCTACAACCTCTAAAAAGAGTGGAAAGCCACTGATTACCTTACACACTGTGTGAAACATTGAGTTCTCCACCTTCTCTGAGATGAATGGTAATAACATCTACTTAACTACACTTAGAGGACTCAAAATCCACTCAAAGTGGACTTTTTTTCCAGTAACTCACCCTCTACCTCCCTCCCCAACCCACTAAAAGTTTAGTTTAAACTATTACATGGTGGTAGAAAGGCTGGAAAAGGAAGAAATTGTATAAATGTGGGGTAGTCTTTCCCAGTTCCAGGAATCTGTGGTTTACGACTGGTATTTCTCAGCCAAAAATATCAGTAGGCCATTATGGTCTATAATTTAATCATCTTTAGATACATTTATTATTTTGAGTGTGTTAAGTTTTTTATAAGCCTACACACTTTTTGTTTTAATTAATTGTGTAGTATGGAGCCAGGGTTAATAGTCTGAGATTCACTGAATTGCCTTAAAATCATTAAAAAAAGAGAGATGTTTGTCTCTGGTAAAAAGCTTAGTTTAAGTAACATTGCTAACTGGACTTACACGTAGAAGTTCGTTTATCACATGAATTTGTCTCTCAAATCTCATTTACTGCCACTTTGAGATAGGTTCTTTAATTCCTATATCACCTTCTGTAAGTTCACCTGTAATGAAAATGAATATAAATTGTTAATTTGGCTTTCTTGCTCATTCTTTCTTTTCCTTGAACATTCACTTTCACCCAGCTCATAACTCAGCATCATCAGTTCTACACCGTCCGATTGATTGTAGCATCTTTAAGGTCCCTTCCAACCCTAACCATTCAATGATTCTATGATTCTATGTTAATAAAAACACACAAAAAAAATATGCTACTTTTCAGATCTTCAGCAAATCTTTCTTCTAGAACTTGAGGGTTTCTTGTTTCCTTTTTAACTTTATTATAGCGTTACCTCTAATTTTCCAGCGTTTATGCTTTGTCTTGGTTTCCTTACGTGGCTACAGCTTCCAGTATTTGAAGCTTGCAGTTTTAATCCAAATATTTTTGCAACCTTTAATTGTCTTTGGTTTTCATTGCTCTAATAGTCTTTTTGATACTGTCCTATACTTGCTCTGAATGTCCAGTTCTATCTTTTTCTACACTCTTGATGTTACCTTCAATCACGTTATTCTTCTAAGTTTTTGAAGTCCTGTAGTAATTAGAATCAGAGAATAGTTAGGATTGGAAAGGACCTTAAGATCATCCAGTTCCAACCCCCTCCCACGAGCAGGGACGCCTCACACTAGACCGTGTTGCCCAAGGCTCTGTCCAGTCTGACCTCGAACACTGCCAGGGATGGGGCATTTACTGCTTCTCTGGGCAACCTGTTCCAGTGCTTCACCACCCTCACAGTAAAGAACAACTTCTTTATATCTAACTTGAACCTCCCCTGTTTCAGTTTGAACCAATCACCCCTTGTCCTATCACTACAGTCACTGATGAAGAGTCCCTCTCGGTTCTCAAACTTTGAGTTTTATTTATTCTACTGAAAGATTTCTCTGGAGAATTAACTTAAAACTGACAAGGAAAGAATTATTTCCCCTACGTGTCTATTTTGTGTAGTGTTTGAAGAGGATGAAATAAATGTCATGCTGATGAATTATTCTCGCTGCATAGTCCAGGAGTTCGTATTTGGGAATTCTTAGTATTAGCGATGGTGTTCAGTCCTGAAGAACTGCTGCTTATATAGGTCCTTTGTATTTATGGCATGAATTGTTTTATTTACAAAACTTTGGTTCTGCTGCCAAAAGATATTGCACAAGGCTCAAGTGTTATTTCAGGCAATTTTTGGTTTTTGCTGTGGGATAAATAAATTCCTTCCATACTGAATTTTGTAAACGTAGTCTTAGCAGAAGCCGCTCTTGTGGATCATAAACTGAGAGAGGGTAGATTTAGACTGGATATTAGGAGCAAGTTCTTTACTGTGAGGATGGTGAGGCGGTGGTGAGGTGCTGGCACAGGTTGACCAGAGAAGCTGTGGCTGCCCCATCCCTGGCAATGTTCAAGGCCAGGTTGGACACAGGGGCTTGGAGCAACCTGCTCTAGTGGAACGTGTCCCTGCCCATGGGAGGGATTTGGAACTGGATGAGCTTTAAGGTCCAACCCAACCCATTCTATGATTCTCTTATAACTTCATATCTACTGGAGAGGTAGAAGTTCTTTTACAGGTCTTATCCTACTCCCCCAGTGATGAGATGGAAGCCAGGCTTTTTTTCCTCCCCTTATCTTTTATTCCTTACTGGTAATAGCACAGCTACTGTCTCAAATACTGCTCTTCCAGCTACTTCTTTCATGTGAACATAGTCATGTTCCATTCCCGTTGAGGAAGGGAGTGTCTAATATGAGCTATGACTCCTTATTTTTTCTGAATTCTTGAGTTTTGACACATTTGCTTCAGGCACTCAGCTACCCTCATGCTGCCTTCTCTATATTCAGTATTCATTGGGGTTTTACCCAAAGAGAGTGAAAACCCTTAACAGGTATATTAAAAAAGCCTCCACCCCCACTTCTACTTTTTACTTTTGCTAAGAGATGTGCCACTGCCCCCAAGGAGTGCTTGCTTGTCATTTAGTGCCTGATTGCATGTGACATTGCTATCACTTTTTGTGACCTGAACCTTAAACTCCCGTACTTGTCCTGTGAGTGTTCCTGTCTCAAGGGTTTGCAAGCTAGCAGCACAGGTCCTCTTGTATATGCTCTGGAAAGGATATCTCTTGATTTTTTGGAAGAGAGTTGTATTATGAACCAGAGAACCTGATTCCGAAGTAGGAGAGCAATTCTTAAACTCTTGCACCTCTCAAGTTTAATTGCCTTTGGAATGGCTGGTGTTTGAGTTTGATTGTAATTATTATGCAAGAAGATAAATATACTTGGTTGCCTGAGGCACAAAACTGTAGCTTACTTAGTTTGAATATGCATATTTTTGGAAGGATGGCTCTGATGACTCAGCTTACCAACATACTCCTCTTTCTTCCCTTTTTGGAAACTTCTGGTTCCAAATGAACTCTCTCAAATTAATGCTGCTGGTGAGTTCTACTTCTGACACTGACTACAAGATACTTTTCCCTACTTATTGATTCTGATAGCAATTATATAGGATGTGATGATCAATAATCTTTGTAGAAAGACTGTACTATTTTATACTGTAATTCACTATGTCACCTAATTTTGTTATATGTGCATTTAAACTACAAAGACATTCATAGCTAAAGCTAATTTGTAGTGATGGTTAAGGATGGGATATTTGTTGTTAATTGTAGAATCATAGAACAGTTTGGGTTGAAGGGACCTTAAAGCTCATTCAGTTCCAACCCCCTGCCATGGGCAGGGACACCTTCCACTAGAGCAGGTTCCTCAAAGCTCCATCCAACCTGACCTTGAACACTTAAGTAGCTTCTTAGGGAGTTTTGAATTTCAGAGTAGACTGATGAAGCAGTCTGGAGACATTCAAGTCCAGGCTGGACGTGGTTCTGGTCAACCTGATCTGGTTGAAGATGTTTCTGTTCATTGCATGGGGTTTGGACTAGATGACCTTTGAAGGTCCCTCCCAACCCAAACTCTTCTATGATTCTATTGCAACTCTATGATTGTATTTGGCATTTTGCTTTCTGGTTCTGGTATTTTCCCATTTGTATTATAATCACTTAATGTTGTTATTTGTGCATAGTTGCACAATGAAGAAAAGTTTCGATATAAGAATAAAAATTTACCATAAAGTTTCTTCTCTGTGGCTTTGTTTGTTATTTCCTAAGGTGACCAGAAATGTGGCTGGTATATGAATTCTGAATGCTTCTAGGGAAATTTGTATGTGGAGAATAGTAGCTGAAAAATAAAAGGTTTTCTATGAGAGGTGCCTGTGTTTGCCTTTTTCTTACAGAAGTGACAGAGCTGTCTCAGAGTAGTTGGTGTAATGGAAAAGTACTCTACTTGCCAGCTTGCTTTGGTCTGTAGATAAACCACCTATTGTAGTAAATGGAATTTCTCCCTGACACTGGGCAAAGATTTAAATTTTTGTTTGTAAATTTGTTCTTAAAAAGATATTGTCAAGGTAGTTTGAAATAATAAATCCCTTTCATGTGAATACTCAGAGAACTGAAAAAATCTGACTTTTTGTTAGAAATGAATAAGAATTCACATGCTATGGGACTTAATATTGGGCAGGTTGTAACTGTCATAGAAGTTCTCTTTAGGCTATACACTTCTGTCTAGTCTTAGTAAAAATAATAGCCAGTTATTAGAAAAAGTTATTTTTAGTGAAAGAGCAAGATAGTCTTTTAATTGGAGAAGGGTATAAAACATTTATATGTGAATGTGGATGTTTCTGCATATACCTGGTCTAGTGGAAGGTGTTCGTGCCTGTGGCAGGGGCTTGGAACTAGATGAACTTTAAGGTCCCTTCCAACCCAAACCATTCTATGATTGTATGATATGTATTTTTATTTATGTATAAATATTAATTCTGATATATGTATAATAATTCTGTGTTGTGTTACTGAAATTATGCTATTCTTCTTTCCCCCGATCTGAACAGCACTCGACAGTGTCACCTGCTTCTTGATGTCTTCAATTCTACAGAACATGAGTTGACCATCAGTGCTAGGAATAACGAAGATTTAATTCTGCATGCTGGGGAGTGTCAGCGGTAAGTGCTTTCAGTATTAAAACAGCCCTGGTTTTAACCTGATTATTTATTTATACATCATTGGTGATATTTGGGGCCTATTTTTCTTTTTTAAACATTGTACACATGTCGAAGAATATGAGAGTTTAACTTCCTTTAAGGTTCATCACTGAATTCTAGCAATATCTCAAGTGAATTTATTTTGGCTATGAATCCAGTAGAATTGAAAATAACAAAATACAGAATCAGTTGGTTCTGAGATGCTCCACTCAACTTGTTTTGAGAGACTGTTTTCATATATTTTTCGTGTGCTCTGGATGTAGTTAAAACCTGATCTCACTAGTTTGTTATCCTTTCCCAGTTTTATATAGTCTTTATGTGGTTCCCCAGCCATTTCATTCGTTTTTGTAGAAAGAAAACTGCAGGAAAACAAAACAGAATTGAAGAAAAAGCAATCACAGTGTCTGTGGAAAAACCATTTTACATTAAGTAGGCTGTTACTTGGTTCTTGTAACCCTGCTGTGGTGATGTAAAGGTCATTTTGTGGAAAAGTATAACCATTATTTGCCATGATATATCTACCTAGGTCTCCTACTGCTGTCTGTACCCTAGGTTGCTTGGTTTATCTCCTTCAATGACCATTGCATCTGGTGACACCATTTTCATCTTAAAAAGGTGAAACTGTGAAAAAGGAAACATTTCCATTTGGTCGTGGGCTATCTGCACAGTTCTCTTCTTTGGGAGAGTTGTGCTGCAGTTAAATGATACAATTGATGAGCTTATTTAAAGAGAGATACTTTCAAGTTCTTCAAATCTCAGTCTGAATAATAAGTTCAAAGTAAACCCACATCAATTGCAAGGAATGCAATTGTCAAAAAGAAATATAGAATAGGTAATGATAGCAGCAAATTTGAAAAGCTTTTTGCCTTAGTGACTCAAAAAGCACAACCACGACAAATACATCGACTCAAAGCAAGGCTGAATTTTCTCAATTTTACTTTACCAAGGAATGGACATAAATATGAGTAACATACAGTGCTTGTTCCTTTTATTTAGAATGAATTGCCTTTTTCTCTTATTTTCTTATAATGCAGTCTAAATACTCACGAGAATGTTCATGTTCTTATCTGTTTTGTAATTAAAATTGGTTTGTAATTTTGTTTTTATGCCTCTTGCTATTTCACACCATTATTTTTGTAGTTGATAAACTTGAAATTTTTCACTCTGAAGTTTTGG
This sequence comes from Strigops habroptila, assembly GCF_004027225.2. Classification (NCBI taxonomy): domain Eukaryota; kingdom Metazoa; phylum Chordata; class Aves; order Psittaciformes; family Psittacidae; genus Strigops; species Strigops habroptila. Next base: position 4,619,277 of record NC_044277.2, read on the forward strand.
GACAATACATAACAAATAGAAATAATGCTACAAATAAGGTTATAAAATTACTTTGCATCTCCTTGATTGAATTACTTTTATTTTCCTGTGGATTTAATAATTTTGGTTTTAATATCCTTAAATCATTATATTGTAATGGATATAAACCCTTTCAATAAGGTTTTTGAAACAGTCATTTATCAAGGCTGCTTGTGTATTTGTTGCAAATATTTAAACCTTTTAAGGATAGTGATTTTTACTCTTAGTGCAAAGTATTTTATTGTTTGACCCTTGGTTAGAAGTCGTATGGGATTTCCTATCAGTTCTAAACTCTCATTACCTACTTTTTAAATGATGAGTGCTTTTAATTGTAGTGATGTGTATATAGCTCCTGTGTATATTAGAGTTTTAATTTTTATTCTGATGGGTCTGTTACAGAAAAGTAGGTGGAACATATGTTGGGCCTTAAAATGAGCTTTCCTCTCTAGCAAAGGGCTTTTGGTTATCTTACCAAAAGAAAAAAGAATTTAAAAATCAGCAATCTTCCCCTTTTTTGAGCAACAGTTCCAGACCTTTCATTTTTAACATAAGACAGTCATTCTCATCATCTTGCTTTTGTTTTCAGTCCAAATATAGAATGCTTATCCACAAGGCCTACTCTTAGATTCTCCCTTTATTAATTTCATTCCTTTTGACATAGACTTTCCTTAATATCTGATTAATATTTAAAGAGAGACTCTGAAGTTCGGCTTTCTTTCCCCTTCCCTGTACCTTCTTGATTCCATCCTCATTCTTAACGTTTTCCTCATTCCACTTTTTTGCCAGCTTTGATCGCTTTGGCTTCCCTTTGTAATTTACACTACCTCCATTCATCACCATCATTTTGAAGTCTCCTGTCCTGACAAAGTGTAGATAGCAGGAAATTGTTTTCTTCGTTTCTGTGTTTCTTGCTGCAGACTGGATGTGTTTTCATATTCTCTGCCTACGGACCTACAAAGAAGGATAATGCTGCATCCTGCTTATGCTTGCCTCTTTGCTTCCCACTTTGTATGTTTAGAAACTGAAGTAACTTGGAAGTCTCTGATGTGTTGCTTCTCATTTCTATATTGCGGAGCTGTCACTGTAGAATACAAGTTTTGCTCCCTCGTGCCTGACAAAAGGGGATTTGCAGGGGATTCTTCCATTGCTTTTATGTAAGATGATGGAACGCTCTGGACACTACACTTAATAAAGCACTCTCCAGGACATACTTGATTTATAACAAAGGTGTACAATTGGCCATGGTGCTGGAAATGAGGAGGACATGGAAGCAGAAATGCCAAAACAAGTCTGGGATCATCAGCAGATCAGTAGTGGGACTGCCAAATCTTGCTGGGTCTGTGCACGGCAGTCCCTACTACCAATTTTAGAGTACCCGTATTATTTGGTGTGTTCCAGCCCCCTCCTTTTCTCCAGTTTATTTATATTTATGTAAAATGGATCAAATGTGTAGAATACTGCACACCCTTTTTTACTTGAAGTGAAGTTTGCTTCAATTAACTTAAAGATAGGGTAATAATAGCTGCTACAGTAACACTGTATGCAATACGAAAAAATGGTATTGTACAATTAAGGAAAAGTGGCATTCTTTAGGCCATTAAAATACTATCTGGAAAATATATGCCTCTTTTTGTACAGTAAGAATATTCCACTGACTAGTGGAATATTATAATTTTAACGCTCAGAAAACCTTCAGCTTACAATTTACTGTAATTTCAAAGCCATTGATTGGGAATGTTTAGTATGTGCATTGTAACTGTTCTCAGAAGCGATGCTATTTTCCCTCTATTTTAGGGTAGAGGAACACATGCTTTGCTCCCCATTGTTTTAGAGTAAGAAATGGTAATTTGGGATTAGTGATTAGTTTGTTCATTCATTTTTCTGTCTTTTATCATTCTATGTTCTGCAGACACACAAATGGAAAGGATCAGCCTTTCATTTTTTTTCCTGTATCCCAAGATGTTAATTAATTATGAAGTGATCTTCATACTCCCCTTTTTGTTTTCCATATGCCTTGAAATATTCCTTTGTGTCCCATTATGGGAGAAGTAGTGATGTGTTTTACTTTGAGCTCTTGTCAGAAGATTGTGGTGGGGAGAAGAGACTTATTTGGAGGAGAGAAGGAGAAGAAAGGCAATTTGCCCTCCCTCTCCTGCGAGGTAGTATTGAAGAAAAGAGAGGAGCAAGGGTTTTGGAGGATCCTTTGTTGAACTCCTGAACATAAATTTAAGGTTCATTACAAAACTAGGTTAAAAATAAAATTAGTTTTTGCTGCTTTACATCTGCGGTAGGTTTTTTTTTTTAAGCTTTAATATACACAGGGAAATACATTGGACAATGGTGTCCTGGCAAAAAATTGTCAGACAAGTTACTTTGCTGAATTCCGACTGCAGTGAGTGATGCTGAGATGTTGGTAACGCCTTCAGTTAGTTAAAAATGTTAGACACTGTGGTGTCAGCATGTTTTGTTGATCTATCCAGGTGAATATAGTTCACATGATGATGAAGGAAACAAGTACCATTAGGGTGGTGAATGCTGGCGCAGGTTGCCCAGAGAAGCTGTGACTGCCCCATCCCTGTCAGTGTTCAAGGCCAGGTTGGGCAGGGCTTGGAGTAATGTGGTCTGGTGGAAGGTGTCCCATGGCAGGGGGTTGGAACTGGGTGAGCTTTAAGGTACTTTCCAACCCAAACCATTCCAAGATTCTATGGTGATAAGATTCTGTGATATATGCTATTGGAAAGTTCAGCCTCCATATATTTTTCTAGGCTAGTGAGGCTGCCTACCTGCAAAGCTGCTTCTTGAAGCAATTGTCTTGCATGCTGTTGAAGGGGCTTTGCTATGAACCTAGAAATGTTTTGAATGTAATCAGCAGAGAAACTAAACTTGTTGATCACAGTGATGTGGCATTCACCATGTTGTTCTGAAATGGAAGGATAGAGCAGACAGCTCTTGGAGGGGAACTGTATTAGGTATGTTAACAAAAAAATGTTGCCACTAGCAGTGATTTTAATTTATTGAAAAACTTAGGTATGGTAATTATTGTGTTTCTTACTTGATTATCAAACCATTAAAATTAAATTTCATGACAACCCTCATTTATGCGTAAATCACTTCATAATTTATGGTAATAGATGTTATCTCATTATGTGCCCCAGGATATCTTATTTTGTACAACATACCCTGCATTGCCTTTACATTTCTGTTCTGTGCACGGTGTGTCTGGCATTTGGGAGCAGCAAACATCATCATCAGTGGAAGATTTATCATGGCAATGGTCTGAGTAGATCAATCTTCTCATCTATCCTTGTGGGACAACACAACTGAGTTGTTAAGGTCTTCCATGGGGATGAGACTCCACAATTGGTGGCTGTAGATGTAGAACTTTCACAGTTTTAAGTTTTCGGACTCTTTTGGCCTTGGTGCGAGGACCAGAGGGATTAAAGCTTGGGACTTGCCCAGGAATAGGACTGGAGTGAGGAGTTAAGAAATGAAAAGCAAACAGGAGCTGGGTAAGAGCAGGGTCAAATGGTGTCAGTCACGAGGAGCTGTGAAGTATTTCTTAATCATTCAGGCATCTTCCCCGCCACAGAGGTATCTTCTACACTAGATGCTGGAATAAAATCTAAAGTTTTTTGAGAGCTGTGTTCCTTTGAGAGTTGTAAGTAGCCCTGGAGTTCCGGATAGGTGCATCACTGGTACAGTTTCTGCAGCATTAGTTAACACTGCCCATGCATATTAAAAACATTTTGAAATAAGTCCTCTTCCAAAGGGCTTATGAGAATTAAAAATTCTGCCCCTTTTTAAACCGAAGTTCCCTTAATAAATGTATTGTCCATGTGTAAGTAAATCATGATTGTAATTTCTCATCGCTGCCAAGTCAGTGCTTAATTTGTGCGTTTGTTTATGACAGGGCATGTTGTCTGTATGAGAGATTAATGATTTTTTCCTTACATTGCTGTTACAGTTTATGTTTTAAAGACAAAGCTGCTATGACTAAGGCTTTATGTGCTGTCATCAAGAGAAAATAATATTTCACAGTAATTTCCCTGGGTCCTCATGTTAAATCCATGGCAAGCTGGAAGTTTCTGAGGTACCTTCAAGTCAAATAAATAATATCAAAGGTTATATTAACGAAAACATGAAAATCACCTGCTGTTTTCAGGGTAATTGTTTTTATTTTGTCTCATTTGATATTTTTCAAATACACATTTAATTTTTTTAAGGCTTGCAGTTTTTTACTAATAGCCAAATCAATCTTTAGATAGACTACATAATTTTGCCTGAATAATTAGTTGCTTTCAAGAAAGAAATTGGAAAGCGTATGTTTGGGTAGTGAAGGGAGATATATCTAGCACTGGGCAGATGCACAGTATGGTCCAGTTCTAATGTTCATATATATTTCAAAGCACTTTGAAAAAATTGGAGATGTTACAGGAAGAATATGCAAAAATTCTGTGCTGGCAAAGTAATAAACAGAGTAATATAAAAATAAAGAGCAATAGAAGGAATAATAAAGAGAAATGTCGGTTTGGGACTGCTTTATTGTTAGAACACTCAAGGAATTCCTTCACAGAAAGGGGCATGCTTGCCATGAAAAGTTAGTCCAGATGCTCTTTTGAGTTCACTTCCAACTTTGGCTCTTCTTTGATTCCAATTCTTTGGTAAGGTGTAAAGGAAGGTGGTTACAGGGTGGTTGCAAGTCTTCAGTGCGAGTGTACTGCAAAAACTCAAATGTGGTCTGAGAACAGGGCAGGCAAATAGAAATAGGGAATGATAAGAGGGAATTATGACAGTCTGTTCTGGTCACACTGATGCAAGAAAGAGGAGATCAAGAGGCAGAAGATGCAGATAACTAATGGAAATAACGTAGACGTCGACTTTGGTTTGATAAGCACAGTAAAATGTAAAAGGGATTATTAATGTATTCTGTAAAGTTGGGGAAAGAGAAGGACTCTCTCTAAAGGTTAAGGAAGGTGAGGACACCAAGAAAAATTGAGCTTTGAGCTATGAATACAGATAGAAATGAAGAGATTTCCAGACCTCAGAAATCATCAGATTGTTCAGCAGTCTCCCATACAGAGAAAGCAAGGCAAAGAACCTGGCTGCTTCTAAGGGGTCCTCAGTGAAGTTTGGCAAAGACCTGCCTGCAATTGCTGCACTTTCCAACAGTAAGACCTTTTCCAGAGTTCTGTCGCTGTAATTGATGATTGGAAAACAAATACCCTTGTAGCTTTTACAGCAGAAAATACATGAATAGATGCCTGTTCTTCCCTCCATTGCCTCCCCAGTGTAGTATCATCCTTTTGTTCTCTGTACATAGTTATGGTGTATTTCTATAGGCAATCATGAAATAGTAGAATACCAGCTTGGGAGGGACCTCAAGGATTGTGTAATCCAACCATTCTAGGCAAAGCATGACCTGGACTGGATGTCCCAGCACCCTTAAAAGTGCTGGGAGTGTCCAGCTGAATCTTAAAAGTGTCTGATATTGGGGAATCCACCACTTCCTGGGGAGATAGAATGTGCAAGAGAATATCTTTCCTACAATTTGCGTTTGAATTTAGCATTTCTGTTTTTGCAAAACCACACATATTTGGGGCACAGATAAACATCCCTTCTCTAGTTGCTGGTATGGAGACTTCCCCTTTGCGTAGGCTTTCTCAGGTTTGCCTTTATTAGGTGTTTATCCTTTCTCCTCCCCCAGCTTCATTCGAAAGACTCAATGTATTGATTATATCAGTTGGAGGATGCTACACTGGGAAGGCACCTGTTTTGGTATTATATGACTTCTCATAAGATGGTTCTTCTCTTTCCACTTCTTCAAAAGTAGGTCTGAGCAAAGTGACCGTTTTCCTAAATCACAGATGACTAACTCGCTGGATCTAGCCTGCATGGCAATTTTTCTGACCTCTTTGAACATTGACTTGATATCTGAAGACCCAAGTCTTGCTATTTCTAATATTTCGTGTATGCAGCTAGGAAAACGGCAGGTTTGTGAATGCAGGCCAAGTTTGTCTCTCACAGAATTTATCAAATTTAATCGGGTATGGCAATAAACATGGCTAGATGTGTTGGCCCTTAGACAAAATATCACACAGATTCAGTATGAGTTTGCTGCCCTAGTTTTGGATGATCTATAAATCACTCAAATTCCAAAATAATCATCTTCATTTTCCCTTTAAATCATAAGTAGATCACAGGTTGTAGGAGGTGCAGGGTTCAAAACCTGTCTCTCCAAAAAAGGCAGAATAATTGATTTCAGAATTCAGCTTTAGAAACTGTTAAAAAAAAAAAGAGGAGTTTGGGGGTTCTTTTTTTTTTTTTCTTTTTTTAATAGAAGAAACAAAACTTTTTCTTCCTTCATTTTTTCAATACTTGAGAAATTTACTGAAATTTTTGGGTGCTCAGCACACTGCTGGAAGCATTCAACAAAGTGCAGACCTAATAGAAATTGGCTGAAGTGCTAATGCTTTTGTACTGGGTGTACATTTTTGTGCAGGATCTGTGGAAGAAAAGGTAAGAATGTAAGAAAATTTATATTATTTTCTTTTGTTAGATAACAATGGAGCCACAAGCTAAACAGGAAAAAATACTGCTTCCTGAAGGAAGTCATAGCTGAAGTGGCTTGTGCTTGCCCTTAATTCACACCTACTCAAGCCAGTAGATTCATACTTATAGAAAATCATGTTTCAACATAGATAGATGATGGAAAAAAAGTGGAGAATGAAGGTGGACGTTACCAACTTTTCACTGGGCATTGTTCTCCTCATTAAGTAAGAAATACTAGTATTCACAGGAAGAAATGACTCAATGGAAATTTGAGGTTTGTCTGTTCTTTTTAGTGGATTTTCTGAACATTCAAGGAGAAAGATAAATAGTATTAATTGACACAGGTTTTTCTCCTGATGTTTGTCAGTATTTCCGTGAGATGGAAACTTAATCAAAATTTCTGTTTTGTCCTGAACTCCGTGGTCAGCACCCCTGAGATAGGCTGTTGCTGTCTCTCTTCTTTGAGTAGAGTTAGAAGGTTTCCAAGTTAGAAACCTAGGAATACAAAGTGAAAGGATACACAACCACAAGGTAGAAAGGGGTGCCATGCAGATGAGCAGAGACAAGTAGAAGTGCATATCTGCAGCTCTGTTTATACAGTTGGCATGGCTCATTCTTCCCAAAGCCAACATTGTTATGGGCACATGCTCATAGGAATTGGTTCATCCATTGCTTTCTTTTGTCCTCTATGGCTTTCTATCTTCACAGTGTTTGTCCTATTCTGTCTCTTTTTCCAGAGTAGAAATTCCTTTCCTTAGCCTTTCTTCCTTTATTTTTCTGCTGTTACAGATGGCATAGTGCCAGTTTATGGTAAGGCTCATGACCTCTAGGCTCATAAATTACTTTAAGTAGTGGGTTATTGGGAGTAGAGTGCGTTTGCACAATCCTCCTTCATAGGCCCGGTTAGATGCATTACTCTTTCTGTTCACTCATACCTAAAACCTGGTGCCTTGTATGTTCACCTAAGAGATGAAAAAATGCTGTGTAATTTCTTTTCCTGATGAATTGATCTAATATTGTATTTGGAGTTTAGAAATAAGAAGTAAAGGGTATCTGGATGTGTAGAACCTTTAGAGGTTGTAGGGCCAAATGGTGAAGATAACTGGATAGTTTTAGTCCATTTCCTAATTAACCATGATCTTTATTTTCGGGGAAAAAGCCACCTAACACATTTCAGGACATTTTTGTTCATGCTGCCAGTAAAAGAGTGAGCATTTGGGTGTAGGTAAAGCGCCAGGTCACACCTGGTTTGATCGATATCTTTAGATAAATAGATTCATTTAGCCTATAGCACTATCTGTATTTAGGAACACTTGCTGTGTTTTGCGGCTGTGGTGACATGGTGGCTGCATTAATGGGATGAAAGAAGATTGTCTTGAGTGGCTGCCAGTTATGTCTGCTTTAATGGCCAAAGGATTTATTAAAGTTACACTGATGTTGCACTGATTTGGCGTTCTGCCTGCTCTCTGATGTTCTGTAAAAGATCATGATGGCACAGCATAGATTTTCTGCAGTTGGAAATGAAAATACTCAATTCCTATTAATTTATCTTAGATGATCAAAAGTGTAATTAAAATAGCTGGTTTACGAGTCTTTCCTTCAAGGAGAACAGTCGTTTAAAATTATTGCTTCAGCAGCTTGAATTTATTCTTCAGTCTTGACATCCATTTACTTCTTCCTTCATTAACTGGAAACAAAAGCTAAACCAACAGGGATCTGAAAAGATCACTGAAAGATGTTGTGGAAAGGCTCTGGTGTATAAACCCGGCTTTTTGTGACGTTTTCATTTTGCAGTTATAAAGATGTCTCCAGAAGCTGGACTCTTCGTTTTCTGTTTGTTCTCCTGTACTACCTGGGATCATAGGCAAAACATTGAAGCCTTCTTTGGAGTAATGTAAGGATTCTACATTAAAAAAAACCCAAACTGCTAAGTTCTGCTAAATTTGAATACAAGGTATGATTTGCCCTGTAGAAGTGTGTAATCTTGTCAGCGAGTGGGGTGATGTTAAGTCCATAATCTTCCCTCTTCATCCACTTTGTCTCTCCACTGCAGCCCATTCTCTTGAAGGCTGCAGGGAAGAGCTTTACCTATATTAGCTTGGTATGCTCATAGTTCACAATGCAGCATTTGAAGCAAGTTTACTCCGTTTTTGAAAATGCATACTGCTTCTAATTTGTTTTCTTACAGTTGACATCTGTAATTAAAATGAAGAATTCTCCTCTAGCTTTGGATTTTTAAAGAGTAATAGTTTTCAGCCAAGATCTGTGGAGTCATTTCATTTTCTAGCACTCGGAAGTACTGTTGCTTGAGGGAGAGGAAATCTAAATCTGAATCCTGTAGTACCTTGATTACTGCTTATTGCAGTAGGTGTGTTTAAAACCTCCATATATACACTTTTAAAGTTACTCCTTGTCTTATATTGTGCTTTCAGGCTATGAAAGATCCTGAGATTACAGAAACATTCCATTTTTAATATGTTGAATCATAAGTGGGTACCCTCAGGAAAGACAGTGACTTGTAATAGAGAAGGTTAATTACAGGTTTATTTCAGTATTTTTTGTGCACATCTGCATCATATAAATGTGCTGAATTGGGAAAGAATAAACTATGTTTTATGCAGGGAAGATGTATCTCATAAATCCAGTGGCGTTCTGTTAAGGACCTAGCAAGCTTCAGGGTAAATATAATTATTGACATGTGACAGAGTTTCCCACCAAAGGCTGATCGAGAATCCAAGCTGCTGTGGGATAAGAAGGGGAAGTTATTAGTTGGTTCAGAGGAAGGTGAGAGGAGTGAATTATCACTTGTAGAGATCACGCTGTCTGGGGTCTGGGGTGGGCCCTGAGCTGTTCAGCCTCTTTGGAAACTGTGGGACAAGGAGTGAGCAGTGGGCTGGGAAGGTCCCCAGTAGTAAACTCTGGGCCGTAAAGGGGGAGCTGACTGTGAGGGATTGCAGAAGGACAGGATGATGAATTGGGAGGTGAACTTCAGTCTCGATAAAGGCAAAGTGATGAACAGGGTGGAAAAAGAATCTGAACCTTTAATAGTGAATGAGCTCAGAGCTGTCTTTTATCTCTTAGGAATTGGATGCAGGTTTTAATACATCTGTGAAAATGCTGCATATGGCTCAATAGTAGTTGAATAGAAAAGAACCATCTTTTTGAGCAGATGTGATCAGCATGGGGTGGGATGTTTTCGCTTCTTTGGTACAATCTCACCAAATGAGAAGGTGATACTTGAAAAATATTTAAGTTGAAAGGAAGTGCTAGAAGAAATAGTTGCAAAAGGGAACTTAATATGAGAGGTGAATGCAAGATGCTGTTACACATGGGGACGGGGGAGAGAAAATAAAAGCAAGCACATATAAATGTAAGAATGAATTATAAATATAAAACTACTTCATGTTTAAAAGCCCAAGATGATTGGTAGTATCTTTTTTTCCCCTTTCAATTATGGGATTAAAGTTGTGCTGTCTGATTAACTATTGGTAAGGTGGTTAAATGGAAACTGGTTTATTGATTCTTGTCTTCCCAAACTAAGTAATTTACTTCTCGGTGAAGGTTTTGCTACTGTCTTCAGATCTCTTCCTGACTCCTGATCTGAAGGTTTCTGGGGTATTTCCACACATGCAGCTGATGCAGGATTTGCACTGTTGAAGTGCAACTTTAAGGAGAGGAGCTGGTAATGGGTTGGAGCTTGTTTGTACTAGATAATTTGGGGGTGGAATAGAGGGTTTCCTCACAATGGCAGGTGCTCTTTCAGATTTTTCTAATGCTCTATTTCTCTATTCTCCAGTTGTTTATTCTCCTCTTCCTTTCATAGTCTTCTTTCCCATGAATTGTGCTGATGCCAATCAGGTAGTTGTAGGTCTGACCTTTAACTGAGAGGGGAAAGCAGTGGACAAGCAACAACAGCAATCTTTGCTTTAATATGTTTAAAGCCAGCTGATAGCATTATAAATTGCATGACAAAATTAAAAATGATAATCTGGATCAATTCAGGTGTGTATTGAAACTAGATAAACTCAGTATAACACAAGAAAGTTTGGCCAGTGGTTTAGTGTGGCTGCATGCCTTTAATAGAGTTAAAATAATGTTTCCTCTGCCGTATAAGCCTCCAGAAACTAAGCTTGTTTTGGAAAGGATCTACTGAGTCATTGCTTGCATGAGGAAGTTTTTCTCTCTAAATTACTCCTACTATAACACTTTACTAGGTCATCTGTATTTTCCTTGAAGGGTTTATTTGTTGCCTTTATGTTTTTCAGTTCAAACTGAAATATATGTCAGCTCCACAGAACCCATGGCAGAACATTAATTCTGTTAATAGTTGCTGTGAAACATGTGTGGTAAAATCCCAGCCATGGATGTATCTCAGCTAAACCTTTCCCTTTGACAAATGAGGGCCTAACATGTCAATTACACATACTGATCACCAGAGTTTCCTACCAGGGTTACTTCATCAAGGAATCTTTGTTCTCAGCCCTATCTTTTATATCAGAAGGGTGCTAATGAGTTGTACATCTCCCAGTGAGTTGGCAGAGCTTTCTCAGCTTCGGAGAGATCTAACACCTGCTAATGCCAGTGCAAAAGCTTGGCTCCTGAGTTGCCAAGACCAGATTTAATGGATTTGAAAATCACAAGCTACCATTGATCTGGTTTTTGCAGCATATTCTCAAGTGCTTTGGTTTTAGGAGATGAATTATTTAAAGTATTTTAGTATTTAATTTGCAGTGTTTAAAAGGGGAGAAGCTGCCTCTTTGGGATTAATAAAGGTAACAAAACAGAGTTTAGTAATAATTTATTGATAATAATTTATGAGCTCATAAAGAACTTCCTTCTAGTAGGATTCTTCTACTACATGAAGACTCAGTTCTCTATGAACAAAACCAGACTCGATAAGAAAGGAACTTCAGATGGTATGAAGAGAAAGTTTTAGTGAACTGTATATGCAGTAACAGTGAGGGTAGGAGCAGTGAATGACACTGAATATAAACCAGGTGTATCCCTGTGGTTATGGCATAGTTGAATTAACACTTCACCTGGCCCAGGTTTTGAGAATACAGAAAAGTCCATCTACATGGATCGACATCCAGATGGATCCACATGTACTTTGAAATCCTAGAACCATAGAATGGTTTGGGTTGGAAGGGACCTTTAAAGCTCATCTAGTTCCAATCCCCTAGTCTAGTGGGACACCTTCCACTAGACCCGGTTGCTCAAAGCCCTATCCCTATCCAATGATGGGGCAGGTTTGAAATTGGGGTTTTTTTTGTAAACACTAGAAATAGAAATGAAATGGACTTTGTGTAGAAAAAGGAGAAACCTTGTTTCTTGAAGCTGTTCACATTGAATACTTGTTTGTGGTCTTTGGAAAAAGTACTAATTATCTGAGATAATTGCCAACTGATAAAATATATGTTTTAAAGAGCTGCACATTGTATTGGCAAATAAGAGAATTTCTACACTTTTTTTAACAAATACTTGTTTTAGTTTCAGAATGTCTTGTTTCAGTTTCAGAATGTCTTGTTTCACAATACAGTAAACCTGTTATTTTACTGGAAGTCCTGTGGCTTTATATTTTTGGGCCCCTCAGTGAAACATTTCATCATTTGCTACTTGGAGTTTTGGTGTGAGTTGTGAGATAAATTTGTTTTGCAAAGATTAGGCAAACCACGGGTAACATCTGTGAATCTAGCCTGCTCCATTTGAATAAAGCTTACATTGAGGTCGTAACAGTTCAGTGACTGAAGAAGTGGAAAGAGAATATAAAATTAGAAAAATACATGTATTAAAGCTACTTGTGTAGCAGTTCACTTACCTGCTGCTCTTTGAAAAAGGGGGGAAGGAAGAAAACACTGTCTTTAAATAGCCTGTCAGGCTGCTGCTGCATCTACTCCTTGTGTGACAGATACTGCATTTCTCATTAATGGTACCTTGCAAGTGCCTGTGGTTGCCATAGGAACTATCTCTGAGTTTTATACCTTAAATTTATCCTGACAAAGGTTATTGTGGCAATTCCTACTAATTGGCCTTTTTTTTTTTTTTTGCTGCTGCTATTTTTATTGCATCTTCTCCTCCTCTATTTAAGTTACAGATCCTAATGGAATGAATTGGCAGAATGGTAGTTGGTGAAAAAATGCTTTACAGGGTAGGACTAATTGGCAGCTAAACTCTGTGTTTTGTTCTTCAGTGCTTGGTCAGAAGAATCTAAATCATAACTTTCAGTAGTAGCTAAATTACCTGTTTTGTCCTTCAACTACTTTGATACGAGATAGTATAAATGCTCTTGAAACACGGTTTTGGCTCATGCAGGCTTGTACTATTGTTTATTACCAAACATTAGTAATGTGTTTATTACCAGGTATTACTACCAGCAGAGATACAAGGAAATAAGCCATATCCTGAAGACCTGAAAAGCTGATTTAAAGTAGGTCTTTAATAAATAGAAGACTGCACAATAAGGAGAGTTAGCCTGGTGCTATATTAGCACCTGGGACAGGTGCTGTATTAGTACGAATACACTTACATGGCATCTGCTGGTACAACAGATTAAATTAAAAAGTTGTTCATAGCCTGATGATATTACTTAATTTCCTGTAGGTGTTCTAGAGGACTACGGCTACAACAGTTCTAGTGCCCAAGAAGTCTCAAATTTGATTGCTTGATTGACTTCAGTTACATTTTTCAGGCTCGGGACTGAGACTGAGCAAAGCAGTGACTTGATGAGCAGTCCCAGAGTATTCATTTCATGGGTACAGAGCAGCAGAGAAGGAAAGTTACAGGTAGAATGGGGGGCTGTCAAGCACTGTGACTTTTGATAGTGTGGAGAAAATAGTTCAGTTCTGATGAACAGCAAGAAATGTGGTTGGTACAAAATGCGGTGATGAAGAACACAACATGATAAGAGTAAATCAAACCATGCTATCAGAGGAAGGGAAGGGGCAGAGGATTCTCAACTTTTTAGTCAGGTGAAAGATAGTGATGCACATTCAACCCACTGTCTTACACTCAGCCAGTTTCTACATGGCAGAGTTCACCCAGAGGCACAGCCAGCATTCATGTGACCTTTCTTTTGAGATATATGAGAAAAACCTCTTAAAGCTTCATAACCTTTAAACATTGAACTTTCTTAGTTTAGTATCTTCAGTCCTGATGTAGATGAGCACTTAAGTTTAGGGAACAGCAAACTTAAAAGATGTAAGAAATACTTTTTTCACGTTTGGCTTCGTCTGAAACATTAAGGCTGAGGCATTCGGTTGCTTTGAAGCCCAGGAGTACATCCACCAGAACTAAGAACAGTTTCATTTTCTTTCCATGCGCTGTAAGAAGGAATTTAGAAGGACTGTAAGTTCATGTATAGGAATGGAAATTTGTGACAAAGCTGGAAAGACCCCTGTGGAAATTAGTTTTGGGCCGGGTGAAGGAGATTTGGGAATTATACACCTTTTCAAGGGCTGTGCAGGTGTATATTTCATTCAGCATTGTTTTTACTGCTGTATAACTTTGATCAGAGCCTCTTTTTCAAGACAAAAACAAAATGGAAAGCTCCAGAAGATTGTAATGGGCTTCCAGCATTTTTAATTCTCCTCCTTCAGCTTGAAGGATAAGATGGAGGATAACTTTATCCTAAGTAGGTGGCTAGGACTTATATCTTGTTTACCATAAGTCTACCTTTCATATAATTTAAAATAAAGATAACAGAGTTTTATGGGATACGAAATTGGTGTCACTGTGAAGCCAGTTCAACATTCTTATGTAGAAACCTTATTCTCTTTCCTTCTGTATTTGATGCTACAATTCCTAATACAGTCGAGTGTTTTAGATTTTCCATATTCTTCACTTCGTGTGTCTGATCAGGAACAGAACTGATACTTGCTCATTTTTTGGGAACTTCACTCATTTAATGTAACAGGTAGTGAACTGGCATAACTAAGTCCGTCTCATGTTTTTTCATCTATATGCTTAAGTACTTTATAAAAGAGGTGTATGTTGTGATTTGGGGCCTCAGAGGCAAAATGGTAAGTGATTTTCTGGCTGTCGCTCAGCAGGAAGGTGCCAAGAGCAGAAACACAGTCTGCTTTTCTGAGTTTGTTGTAGCCGTTGCTGTTGAGTGCTGAATTCACTGCTCTGGCAGTAGCTGAGCAATACCGTGTACCTGAACGTGGGTGTACATGCAGTGATAATAACAGCTGGGATGTGTAAAGAGCAGCTTGAAAATTTCCAGAAGTTTTTACTTTAAATACACCGGCAACAGTGGTCTGAGATGGAAGTGGTGATTTACAGTCACATAGAGAATTCAGTGCATTGGTACAGACAAATCGTTTCTTGCTGTGGTCAGTCCTGGAAATACCAGAGCTCTGTGGGAAATCTAAAATTCAATATGGATTGGAGAAAACAGCATTCACATGCCATTATAATTTTTCAAGCTTTTAAGGCACTTAAGTTTTACATAGCAATTTATACTCATTTGCTGCATAGAAGATTTTCTGGCTGAACATTGACTGAAGAGTTTTTCTTCTTGTGTTGACTGTTGTGTTGACCATTAACTATAATTTTTGTTTTCAGCAATTTTATATCTTTTTGTTTGTAAACATGTTGACAATGGGATGTCTTTTTCCTGTGCGTGTGTTCTCCCTGACACAAAGTGATTCTGATCAGCACTTAGGTTATATACTTGCTGCTGCAGGAATTACAAAAGTTTAAGAAATAATACGAAGTTATGGTAAAAGAAGAAAATATCAATTTAAGTTGCAGCAGTGAATGTGTTCTCAGATCTTTCACTTAGGTGTATCAACTGTATCTTAATCCATCATAAGTACTAATTTTATTGTTATTGGAGAAACTATAAAAATTGTTTTTGATATTGTGATAGAATATAATACATTGTACTGATAGAACATAATACATTGTACTGAATTATGAGCTCCATGTTTTATTCTTCATAAAACACTGTTTTATCCTAAGAACACGACAGTCATAGAATCACAGAATTGTTTAGGTTGGAAAATTCCATGAAGATCGAGTCCAACCATTAACGTTGCACTGCAAAGTCTACCACTAAACTATGTCCTTAACTGCCGTGTCTACATGGCTTTTAAATGCCTCCAGGGATGGTGACTCCACCACTCCCCTGGGCAGCCTGTTCCAATGCTGGACAACCCTTTGGGGAAAAATTTTTTCCTAATACCCCATCTAAACCTCTCCTGGTGCCCATCTCGCCTCAAACTTCTTTCAGGTAGTTGTAGAGAGGGATAAGGTCTCCCCTGAGCCTCCTTTCCTCCAGGCTAAACAGTTCCTTCAGCTGCTCCTCATAAGAGTTATTCTCCAGACCCTTCACCAGCTCCATTGCCCTTGTCTGGACCCGCTTCAGCACCTCAATGTTTCTCTTGTAGTGAGGGGCCCAGAACTGAACACAGCCTCATCAGTGCCCAGTACAGGAGGACAATCACTGCCCTGGTCCTGCTGGTCACACTATTGCTGATACAGACCAGGATGTTCTTGGCCTTCTTGGCTGCCTGGGCACAAGCTGGTTCGTATTCAGGCAGCTGTAGACCAGCACTCCCAGGTCGTTTCCCACCGAGCAGCTTTCCAGCCGATCTTCCCCAAGCCTGTAGCACTGCATGAGGTTGTTGTGACCCAAGTGCAGGACTTGGCACTGAGCCTAGTTGAACGTAATGCAGTTGGACTCAGCCCATCAATCCAGCCTGTCCAGAAAAGTCTAAGGTAACAGTGAGTTTCAGTTGAAGGTAGTTGTATGCCTGATTTTGAAAGAATTTAAGTTGGTGTATAATAATTGTTTAGTGTGTTTTTTCAGAATCTACTTTGCAGTCTGTATTAAATCCTGCATCTAGATAATCCCAGATGACTAAGCAGACTTAGAGACTGAATGGAGTGCTCATGCAGTTAACACATTTCTGTGTTTTCTTGCCATGTGAATCCGATTTATGAATGACTCACTGTAAGAGGTTTGTCAAAGCTCATGGAGAGTAATGGTCTAATAAAATCTGCAACAAAATTTAATTTGTTTAAAGTGACATTAAATTTCAGATTCATGCATTAAATTATAAATCATAAGCTCCTGACAGCTTGAGGCATTCAAAGTTTTTTCTTTTGGTTATTAACAACAACAGCTATGGAATTTTTTTAAGACCATTTTGGTTTGGATGTGAATGCTCCATCAAAGATATTAATGAAATATGTTTTCACAGAATCATTCATAGAATCATTTAGGTTGGAATGGACCTCTTGAGGTCAGATAGTCCCACCCTGTACTCATGCAGGGTCACCTAGCTCAGGTGCTCAGGATCATACAATCATAGAATAGTTAGGGTTGGAAAGGACCTCTAGTTCAAATCCCCCTGCCATTGGCAGGGTCACCTCACCCTAGACTGTGTCACCCAAGACTCCTCACAGTAAATTTTTTTACACATTCGGATAAAATTTAATGTGTTTTAATGTGTCCAGTGCCTCTTGGCTTGTCACTGGGCCCTACTGAGAAGAGTCTGGCTCCCTCATCTTCATTTTGTATCACATATTTACACACATTGATGAAATCCATCCTGAGCCTTCCTTTCTGCAGGCTGAACAGGTCTCAGCTCTCTCAGCCTTTCCTCATATGGAAGATGCTCCAGTCCCTTAATCTCAATGGCCCCATGCTGGACTCATTCCCCTAAATTCATATCTTTTAGTGGGTTGCCCAGCACTGGACCCAGCACTCCAGATACATCTCAGCAGTTCTGAGTAGATGGGAAGGATCACTTCTCTCAACCTGTGGGCAACACTCTGCCTAATTCAGTCCAGGATGCTGTTGGCTTATTTTTTTGCAATACAGACACATTACTGCCTTGTGGTCAGCTTGTAGTCCACTAGGAAGCCAAGGTCCTTCTCTGCTCTCCAGCTGTTTGGTCTCCACCATATAGTGCTGCCTGCAGTTATTCCTTCCCAGGTGCGGGACTCTACATTTCCTCTTGTTCAACTTCATGAGATTCCACTCAGACCATTTCTCCAGGCTGTTGAGGTCACTTCGAATGGCAGTGTGACCCTCAGGTGTATCAGCCACTCCCTCCAGTTTTGTATTATGTATGAACTGGCTAAGAATGCACTCTGCCCCATAACCAGCTGCTAAACAGCATCAGTCACAGTATTAACCCCTGGGATACACTGCTAGTGACTGACTTCCAACTGAACCTTGTGCCACTGATCACAACCCTGTTGGCTCAGTAGTTCAACTAGTTTTTATCCTCCTCACTGTCCCCTTATCTATCTCATACTTTGTCACTTTGTCTATGATGATGTTATGAGAAACAGTGTCAAAGGCTTTACTAAATCTGAGGTAGGAACAACGTATGTTGCTCTCCCCTCATCAGCTGAGCTAGTCACCTCATTGTGAGGTTGTTAAAGCATATTTTCCCCTTTGTAAATCCATGCTAACTACTCCTGATCATCTTCTCATCCTAGATGTGTTTGGCAATAGTTTCTCTGATGGATTTATTTGGTGGAATCCTTGATGGATTTTTTTAACATCGCTTTCCCAGGATTGAAGTGAGGCTGACTGGCCTTTAGTCAAAAATGTAACTAGGTCTTTATAATGTACTGTGCGCCATGCATTTTTGTCTTTGTTAGAACATTATTGTTGTATGATACTAAGACGTACTGTAGATACGTTAAGATTCATAAATGCATCTTTGATCTACAAGGATTGGTTTGAGAGCTGTTACTGCTGGGTGACAGACCTGGTAAAAGTACCAGACCACCAGATAGAGAGCTCCCTCGGTAGAGGGTAGATTACAGCTCTCCAAGGGAACAAAGTGGTGGGAAGACCATTCATGATTCTGGGTACCTCCAAGTATTTTACAGATTAGTAGAAGCTGAGGCTCAAGGCTTAGCTCTGATTAAATCTGATTATTTTATCGAAAAATGGCTTAAATCCTTTAAAAGGTAATTAACTGAATGTGCTGCGAAGCCCCATGCATATGACTTAAATATTGTGATTTTGCTTTCATTATCAGAACCTGAAAGCTAGTGGTTATGGATTAGTGCTCTGCCCAACCTTGCCAAGCTCCCTTTCTGAATCTAATCTAACAAAACAAATTTGATGCAATTGCTTTTTCTATTCTCTCGCTACTATGTTTTGAATTCACCAGGAAATTGAAGACTAGAGGTCTCAAAGATAGATTTAATTGCTAAAAGTTTTGGCAAAATCATTGATGGGTAGAGAGGAAAGAGAAAAATCGCTGCTGCTATTCTGAGAAGGACAGAATTTAGTGAATGTATATTTGATTTGACACCTGGAGCTTTTTGGTTGTTTGGCAGAGAACATGGAGAAATCAAATCTGAGGTTAGAGGATAAAGAGAGTCAAAGAACACAAATCCTTATGAAACAGACTTTGTTATTCTTTCTGCTTATGAAATAACTTCTTTGACTAAAAGTAGTGATCTCTAAAAGCCTCTCAGAGGGAAGGATTTTGACCAAATATTTTCTGGGCTTCTGTTTTACTTTTGTTAAAAAAGATTCTGAGTTTTTATCTCCGCCTGAGGTAACTTGTTATATTGTCTTTAAGGAATATAGTAACTGGACAAAGAACAGAATCCTAGTATCAAGTGTACTCTTTCTGTTAAGGACTGAGTTTTCTAAGACATGATTCTTTTAGGCTGCTGTGTGCCTTCTGCTCCCGTATCTTTGAAAAGCAGTTCTGGAAGTCCAGGCATTTATCTCCAGTTCTGCTGGGACTCAATCCTGAATAATGAAAGGAGTAAGAAGGTTCCCCACAGAGCAGCTGATGAGTGAGTTGTGTAGCATGCTGAAAGTCCTCTCGTAACTGACAGTGATCCAGGAACTATGGTGCCCAATAAAAATTTGTCCTTCTGGGGTCCGGCCTAATGACTTTTTGCCCCTTATTTTCCAAATCTCTTTTAAAAGGATTTGTTTTGTTTGATGGATTTCTTATATATATTTTTTTTTTTCTTTTCTTTCCAAAGATTAGAAAGAGTTCCAATATTATATTCAGTTTCTTTTAGCTATTCTTTATCGGTTTTAAAGATGGCTTTATTGGTGTTGCTCATTGGACATGTGGAAATCTACCCAGTCTTTTTGCCTCGATCTAGAAAATCTGGAGATTCTTCACTTACTTTCATGGTGCCATTTTCTGAATCTCTTTAATGGGTTTTCTTTGCATTAGCAAAGACACTTTACTGTTTTTAAGTGTCTAATGGGAAATTTTCATCACGATCAGATCTCAAAATTTGTGTTGGTATTGCCATTTTTGTCGGTGTGTTTTCCGCAATTCCCTTTAATCCATTCTGTTCAGATCTGGCCTGTGTCAGAGATTGGTGCCTCACTGTTTTGTAGATTATATAAGTATATATGTATATTCTTTTTTTTCCACAGTTGTATTTTTCACATTGGAGACTTTTGAATTTTTCCATCTTGTGTATCCCTTAACTTTCCTAGCCCTTATTTGAGGAATGTTGGAAGTATATTAGAAAATCAGAAGTTAATTATTCAGTTCACAGTTTTCTTTTAGTGGTATATGGTAATTAGAAACTAATTAGAGGTTCATAACTAAAAGGCTAATTTATTAAGTGTGAATACGTTTGTAATTTTCAAATGATGGCTGTGCTTGTGGTTGATGTCTGAGCTCTTAAAACCAAAGATTATTGGGTTTTAACTCTTTTTAAATTTGAAGAGCTATCTTTGCTGCCTCAGTATTGTTAAAATTTGGGTTTGGCTTAAGTTGTTTTGTACCCTCTTCTCAGGTAAAATATTTTGCTTTGTCTTACTGAAGGAAAATTACAAATAGCTTATGTCTATCTGTGCATCAAAACTGAACAGATGCACATCAAGAATAAAACACATGGATCTAAAAGAAGTTAACAAACAGGTTTTCAAAATTACTGTATTTCCTAGAAGACATTTTTGTTGCATCCAAATTACAGCTAAGCCTTATGGGGAGGATTCTAGAGGAATTATAAGCATTAAAGAGGTATTTTCCTTTAGTGTGGGCGAGATAATACCTACAGGTATAGCATTACAGAGTACCAGAGTGATCAATTCCGCATTGACTGTTTCTGAAGCAGGGACATCCATGTGGCTAATTTGCTTTATTGCCATCCTACATATAGTCTAAAAATGACTCCTTGTCTTTTCTCTCAGTCAATGGGCAACTGCAACAGGTTTTTCCCAGTTTTACACAATCAATATATAATGGTTAGCTGCTTTTCCAGCAGGAGGCATCCCTGCTTTTCAACATCTGCCAAGATATAGTATCCTGATAATTACCATTTTCCAGATGTGCCTTCCTGACAACCTCAGCACATTCCAGTCATGCATGGCCTGTCTTCTTGTTTGAGGGTCTCTGTGAGGGTGAATCATAGAATCAGTCACACATTTATTTTCATGGAGCGTGAGTTCTGTAAGTTTCTATGCAGCTCAGTTCATTAAACTAATATGTAATGGTTTTGCAACTGATTGTTATTAATACCTGAGTAGTTATGTCAGTGTTACTAGTGTGTTATCAAAACTGCTTACTTAAAGTCATTGAATTTACTTAAAATCATTCGTGTCAGGTTGCAGCAGTAGAGGTGGGACACTGATGCTCTGTCTACAGCAGAACAGATTCTGATTATATGCTGTGTATAATAAATACATAAAATACACATGATGAAGGGGTAATGGGTTTAAACTTAAACAGGGGAAGTTCAGGTTAGATATAAGGAGGAAGTTCTTTACTGTGAGGGTGGTGAGGCGCTGGCACAGGTTGCCCAAAGAAGTGACGAATGCTCCATCCCTGGCAGTGTTCACGGCCAGGTTGGACAGGGCCTTGGGCGATATGGTCTAGTGTGAGGCATCCCTGTCCGTGGCAAGGAGTTGCAACTGGATGATCTAGATGGTCTTGAGATGTTTTTAATCCTTGTTAACACTGTGAAGTGGAAGAAGCAGGGATTAAGCTGGAGAGCATCAAAAACTGATCTAAAGAAACTAATTTGAAAGTTTGGATAACACATTCAGTCATTTCAGATTCAGGCATAGAGGTTGCATTTGGAGATGGCGAAGATGAAGAGCTGGGATTTCTTAGACTGGAAAGAAACTTGCATTATAAAGAAACAACCTAATAAAATGGAAGTGTAGAAAGAAAAATAAATGAAGGACATGAGAATGTAGGAACCTACATTTCTATGCAACAGGGAGGTTAGCGTTGCTGAAATAGCAAAAAACATCAGAGGAGAGAAGGGTTCAGGAAAGAAGAGTTATTTTTAGTGTGTGCTTAAAAACAAAACAGCCTTGCTTCATAGTGCTTGTTAATAAAGAAGAAAACCAAGAAGAGAATTAGGCTTATAAACTCTCCAGTTCTCAAGAAAAATTCACTCTCTCTCAGCTGCAGACTCCCTTCTGCCATATGCCAGAAGACTGGGCTTTGTCTGTGTGGTTTGTGTTTATCTGCTGCCATAGACTCTTATGTTCCTCAGGGTAATTCTGAGTCATCTTTGAGACCTTGGTCTGCTAAAGCAATAAAACATCTTTCTTGTCTATAAAATAAAGGTTCAATTTTGCATGGTATGCCAGAAGAGTGATTATATTTGGCAGTTTCAATACTTTGATTTCACACCGTGCCCCATTTTGAATTGCATCTGTCAAGGCAGAGGAAAAGTTTGCTTCTACAGAGAGCACTGTCTATAAGACATGATAGTCTTTATTATGCTGCTCAGCAAATTTGTGTATTTATCTTCAGTGGGCAAAGAATCAGTTTCATTTTGGTTATGATTAAAAAAAAAGAAAGAATCAATAAGAAATTAAATGGTCCTAAGTCAGAGAAGGCCTGGTAATAATGTAAAGTCGTATTACAGTTTTCTACCTTTTCGCGACCTAGTGAAATGAAAGTGCAGGAAAGTAAATAAAAAGAAGTACCCAAATTAGCTGAATTACTGTGATTTAATGTTTGAGTTACATAGCCTGCCATTAGTTCTCTTTTCTGCTAGCACTCATCAGAGATAATTGATTTAAAATAACTTGTTTTGAACCTACTGGCGTGACTTCAGAAATTTGTTTTAGTTGTTTTGTTAATTTGCTCCTTTTTTTGTTATTTTAGCCTTTTACATGGGGGAACACTTATTATTACATGATGCAGTGATTTCTAGGTAAAAGTGATGATGAGACTGGTCAAGGACTTGGTACCCATGGTACAGAGTGGACACATTAAGTACTATGACATTATTTATACTCTTTAAGCCTTTTCAAACCAATATAAGCTCTCAAGTTTCTTGTTGTGCAGTCTCTTAAGTGTCCTCCTGGTTGGTCAAGAGAGTGTTAATGAAGGCAGCCGGTATTTTGGCCTGTTAATCCAACAAGAGCTGCTGCTGTTGAAGTAGTAGGGCTCTGGTACGCTTGGATGTAGGAGGTGAAGAAGAAGAATCGATTAACACACACTTTTCAAACTCTGGTTTAAGTGCTGAGATTAACAATAAACAGAAGGGAACACTAAAGAAAAATCTGCCTTTATGTTTAATCTTTGAAATGTTTCAAATTGTGGAGAGTTACATGAAAGAAAATGAACTTAATGGAAACAAGTGCTGAAACTGAGAAATGCTTTAAATAGTTTTTAAAGAGAAGTATGGACAACTATTTAACATCATCCTGAAATTCAGTTCGTTCACATAATAAAAGTATTACACATAGTTGCTGCTATAACATGGAGCATTTTGAGGAATAAAGCTTGAGACCTTGAATTTCACCAAAAATCCCTATGAAACTGTAGTAGAGGGAAAGAAGATTTGATGTGCTTTGAGTAGTGTCTGGTACAGAAGTGGTTGTTGTCAATGTTTTTGTGATACTAGAATCAGATACATGCTCAAAAAGAGAACATGAGAATAAGAAGCTTTACCATTCTGGTGGAGGAGAGGGTAAATTGATACCACATACTGAACATCCTATTCGGAGTTCATGTAACTGTTTTATAAGCACTGCATGTTGATCCGTTACATGATATTCAGCAATCTGAGAGAATAATCAAAGAGGATTTTCCTTCTTTTCTGGATCCAGCAGAAAGTCACTCCTGAACTCCAATTTAGGAAGGACTATTTTGCATCCGAAGTCAGTGATTCAGGATGCTGACAGAATGATACTGAACTTAGATGCACCAACTTCTATGACCTTCTCAAATAAAAAGAGAATAGAACTTTTACTGTTACAGCAAATTCTTCATCTATCTCAAGTTTAATGATGCATGTTTCATCTGAGCTATCTTGGTGTATTATGGTTAGTTTTACTTATGACTCTCTGAACCAGCAGCCTCCTCCTCGCGTGATAGAACTTCACACTTCAGGAGATTCCCATAAGCACCCATTTCCCTATTCATTAATTTTCCACAAATAATGTGCTTTATTGATAAAGAATGTTGTTGAGTAACCTTAAACACTGTAGAAATAAAAAGCCACAGTAAAATCCAATTTCATAATCATTGTGATGATGGGGCTTTACTGATAAAACTCTCATTAGATTTAAGTTCAGAGCTCACTTTGAAAGCTGCTTGGTGGTTCAGAGCAGTACACCTGTATGTTTCCTTGTCTTCATGTTACCTGTTTATTTGTTCCTGCGTGCTGCTGTGCTGAATTCTGCAGATTGTGTTCATCAGATGTACCAACCGCATTGTACTCAGATGCCGATCTGAGTATTACATCTGTCTTGTATGAATTCTGGGCACATTAAGTAGCCATGTATAAAAATCAGCATTATAAAATTCGTTAGGACTTCCCTTCTGTATCTTGCTCCCCTTCTCTCACTTATTCCCCTGTTTAACCTCTATTTTCCTCTCACCCCTTCACCCCTTAAAAAGGGAATAAAAAACACTGTGTGTGTAGTTTCCTTTGCTGTGTAGCTTCCTTTTATTTGTTGTCTTAGCTTTATTTTCAATGAAAAGTAAGTCAGTTGTTGATTTGGGATACCAGCTCAAACCTCATTCCTTTCTTCTCTTCATCTTTTTCAATGATAGTTCTTAGTCTTCAATATATACCTTATTATTTTGATCTACCAGGGTAAGATACAGGTATCGCATTTTTAAGAGGCTTTCATTAGAACATGACTGTGTATCTCCTTATCACAAATATAATATTAAACCATTTCAAAAGCTATCAATATTTGAGTTAGAGTTTCCAATTTAGCACATGTTCACTCGCAGGAAGCACTAGATAATTCTGAGTATGTTTTCCCCATAAGTAATTAACCTATAGTTGGGTAGTACTCTAAAGCTTATTTGTGGGATGCTGTAGCTTATAGTTTCTTCTCAGAAGCAGTATTGTGTTTCAATTTTTCTTTCTGTCCTGACTTCTGGTAGTGTTGAATTAACCTCATCTGATGTCTGATGAGTCTACTACCAATGAAGAAAGGAAATGGAAATTTGACATCTTGTGGAAAGTGTTGTTTTCTTGAGCTTCACTTAACAGTAAAATCATTTCAGCTTTTCTGTTGTCATCCCCAATTAGATAAGTATCCTACAGAGCAAAGCCATTTATGTCTATTACAGCGAGAAAAAAGATTTATTTGAAAATGTATTTGGGTTTTTTTCCAATATTTTGTTAAGATTTCCACCCACATAAATATATATATTATTTATAATACATGGTCAGTAATTTTACTTGACACAATATCATAATCAGTACAGGTTTTGATCAGGCATTATTAAGCGGGTGCTGCAGACACTTTCTATCCCTAAATGTTCTAGAAGAACTTTGTTAATATACAGCAAAACCCCTAATTTGTTTTGACATGTAGCACTGTGACTGTACTGTCCTTCTTCAAGGATATAACAGCCAAATTCACCTCATTTAATTTAATACATAAGTCTTAAGGCGTTTTGTGATTTCTCCCAGAAAGTTATTTGTTCATGCAGTTGAAAGGAGATTCTTAGGCAGAAAAAGCTGGTTTAATGTTCATGACTTGTTTTAGGTCATATTACCCAAACTTTACAAATCTTATCAGTAACATTGAAATTGAAAATCAAATATAATTACTGAGGAAAGGAGCATTTCTGTACATAGCTTTAGCTAGAAACATGAAAGAACCTCAGGACATGATGGTGGTAAATCTGTTTTTAAAAGACAGCATTGCTATTTAATGAAATGCTGAGCCCAGGGAATGCAGTCAAGGATAATCAGAGGCACTTATCACCTTTGACAGGCTGCAGTATTTCTTATGGCTTTGTTTCATCCCATGACTTCTTACTTTGGTAATCAAATGCTCTCTGTGCCCACCTCTGGAGAAAACATTAAAGTTTAAAAAAAGCATAGCAAGAAGAAAAGTATAGCTGGAAGGGATGGGAGAATGCTTGAAACATCAGATTTGAAATATTTAGACTCCTTAAACCAGAGGTTCAAATCCCAGGAGGATTGACGTAGTCCTTCATCTTTTGCAAGCTAGATAAACTCAACTTGATGCAGAATCACCCTAAATTGTTATATCAGTGAATCGCTTTACTGGTGTTCAGAGCACACTTATAAATGGTCTTGTTAGCTTGCTTTTCAAGATCTATAGAGATGAGCTCTCTATCACGATATTCTACCAAGCATAGTCCTGCCACAGCCAAAAAAAAAGAAAAAAGTTCTCAACGAAGTCTGAATTTCCATTGTTGTCACCATTTCCTCTGTATTTTTCAACTCTGAGAAGCACGAAGCATGTTAAAGTAATGGCTGGTTTAGTTTCCACCAGGAGTTGAAGAAGAATCCATTAGAAGATCCACATAGACAAGGTTTCTCATGTAGTGTGATCAATATTGTTCATGTTCTCTGCATTCATAGTAACGAGGCATGCTAGACTACACCAAATTGTTGAAAATTACTGGTTTCTGCCTTAATGCATCTCAAATGTGTTTATTCTCCTTTAGTACATCATTAGTAAGTAGGGGAAAGGACATAACGCCGAAGTTTAATTTCCGTTAGTAAGTTCAAATTAGTATGGTCTAAACACAAGTAAAGTGGTTCACTGATGAGAACTGCATATTCAAGATTACTCCTACATCTCAAGTCATTTTAGCTTGAGTATAACTCAGCATAATTGACACTGAAGAACCGTATAGAAATAGCTGTGAACCAGTGGCAACACCTTCACTTTTGTCAACACTATTTTCCTTATTGGAAGCTCTTCATAGAACTTCAGCTCTTTGTGTCTGCTGCTTCTGACCTTGTGGGTAGGCAGCTTAAAGTTATTTTTAGACCGTTTGTGAGCGTATTTATGTGACACTGACTCTTTTAAATTTGAAAAGCCAAGAAGCTTTTTATAACATTGTTAAAGAGGCAGTGGTCATGGCTCAGTAGTTAAAATTGAGTTCTATTTTGCACTTAAAAACTGAGATTTAGCCTTTTAAGCCCTATACTGGCTTAAAGATTCAATACAACTGTGTGTTTGCTGGGAAATGGTTTCTGGCTGCTTGGCTCTGGTTGTGTGCCTTTTTCCCTTAAAAAGACAAGGTATAGTTTGTACTGTGTATCATCTTTTTGCTATCTTTTCCTGTTTTAATGGGTATTCATTTCTGACATCATGGAAAGTTTTGAAAAATAATGTAATAATTTGAGGATAAAACCGAAAGCCCAGTTATACCTTAAAATAGCCTATGGTTTAATGTATCAATCAGCAATTTAAACTAGGGGGAAAACCCAAAGATGCCATAACTATTCTCACATTAATCACTGCATATTCAGTAAATTCATGATTAAAGCTTAGCCCAGAGAAAGACTGATGTGTGAGGTACTGGAACAGGAGCAGTTTCACCGTGCAGTGACTTTCATTTTGTCTTTATGATTTTTTTTCCCCTGATGGAATTGAGAGGAGCTGTCTTAGAATCTCATAAAATAGCTTGCTGCTTACATTATTCAATGAAAGTCTAGGATCTCCAGGTGTTTTTCTCTTAATGAAAACTGGCTGTGGAAATAGTGCTTTATAGCAACCACATCTGTTCTCTTTGTGAAGTTTGCTTTTGATGCGTTTTTTCTGTTGTTAAAATAAATAGTTGAGTTCTTTTTCCTGTGAGTGGTTGCCCCATGCACACTTTCTAACACGGATGTGTGCATTTCCAACTGCTTGCCACCAAATACTTTAACCTCTGCTGTACTGAATGAACTAATGCCCTTAAAATATGTGGGTATCTCCCGAAATAGACTTCATCTACCTGTGTCATTCTTAGCATGGCATTGCAGCTGTGTTCTGGTTTCCTTGCTGTCCCCTTTAGAATATTGTCTTGCTTGTGTTCTGAATGCTTAGACAAAAATATTTATGGGTGATTTGCACTTTTGAATGTTGACTTCGAAGCTGTTGGGCTTTGAGTGTCTCACTTGTTTCAATCTCTTTCTACCTCTCAATCTTAATTTTTCATGTGTGATCCCAAAGCACGTAGGTTTTTCTTTCTTGATTTCCTCTTTTCAAATGAAAAAGACAAAATGTTTTGGAATAGTCAGTCTTAAGAAAGGTCATTGGTTAGCACTCTGTTGTGAATAGCAGAATTACTTTCTCTGTTGCCTTATGGCCCTATGGATATTTACAGTGTGGAGTGGAGCAGACCTCAGTCAAGCAGCCTTTATCAGCTGCAAGAGAAGGAGATAAGTAGTCTTCATCTGCTTTTGTGGTGCTTATGGTTGTGAGCATTTCTGTCTTCAACACCTTGCTGCAGCCCTGTGTCAGGTCACAGTGCTCTTCAGCGAGCACCACAGTTCCAGGGAAATCTCAGTCTTTCCCTGAGGCATCCACAGCATTAAAACTTCCAGGACTTCCCAAAAACATCCTGGAAACTTTTTCATGGTAATGAAATTGCCTTAATAAAAGTATATCATCTGTCTGTGTCCTTAAGATACCTGGAATTACTCCCATCTGTAGCATGTTATTTACAACATACCTGTTGTTACAGTTGATGTGCTGAACTAAGGCAAACCTCTGTTATTACTGTGTCGCAGGTTGATGCAATAGGCACATCCTACAGCTTATATACTATTTTTCTCAGTATCATAAGAGACAAAGTATTCTGCCAACAAGAAACTATTTTGTAGAAGAGCTGGAGAACAGAGAGATGCAGTTCTTTGCACTTAATGAGTGCCTCTGGAGCCAAAAATAACTTTACAAAAGCTGTCATTTGTTCTCTGACCCCCTAATCAGACTCCAGCAATGATCTGTAGCTTTACAAGGACATTGTCAATTTCCTTTATCTGCTTTGGCTGCAGTTGTTGATTCACCAGGGATGGTCATCCTCATGGCATCCCAGACCTCCAAGGGACCATACTCTTTGTTTCCTCCCTGGAGTTTGATGGGTGTTCGAACACTTGTGTATACAGCAGTTCTTGAAGTAAATCCAACTGGTAGATCCCTCACAGGTAAGAATAACTTCTTTGTCCACAGGCTTTTCTCTGTCCTTTTCAGGAACATTCCTCATGCAAGCCTGCTTAGAAACACTGCTAAATGTCTTCCTCACTAGGTTTCCTCTCACTTGTGAAGAACAGAGCTTTACAGCAGCTGTTTTCCCCTAACAAAGAGAAAAAAAGGACAGAGACTTATTCTGAGTTTCAGAGAATGGTGAACAGTTCTTGTGGTTCAAGTTAAATATGGTAACCGTGGTTGAAATACAATTCTGTCACTTCATGAGGAAAGCTGGTTTGTTTCTATCCATCTTCTGGGTTTTGTGCTTTTCGTATTTTGCATGGTCTACTGTAAATAGAATCAGTTTTTCGTAGGTCAAGACTACTGTCAGTACAAGGACGTGTAGTTTGAATTCTCTGTAGCTCTAAGGCTGTCCATGGAGGTCTCTGCACAAGTAGGTACGTACATGGCAAATTAAGTGGAGTTATTTTTTTGTGACTACTTCAAACAGGTACAAAGATTCCTAGAGATGACTGTGCAGCTAACTCACTTACTGGAGTTAATTTGAGCCATGCTTTTTCTCTGATGTTGAGACATGGCCAGCATCTGCAAAGAGGAGCCTTTCATCTTCAGCTTTTACCTTGTTATGGTTTTTCCCTGATTAGGACACAAAATCTCTGATGCATGTAAGAGCACTGGAGCTCTGGGCTCCTTTTGTATCAGCAATGATCATGTTGCAGGTCCTGGTGGGTATTAATAGGACTGCCTGACCAATTTGGTGGCCTTCTATGATGGAGCCACGGAACTGATGGACAGCGGCAGAGCAGTTGATGTCATCTACCTGGACTTGTACAAAGCATTCGACACTGTCCCACATGACATCCTTGTCTCTAAATTGGAGAGACATCAATTTGATAGATGGACCACTCGGTGGATAAAAAACTGGCTCGATGGCCGCACGCAAAGAGTTGTGGTAAATGGCTCGATGTCCAGTTGGAAACCTGTAACGAGTGGTGTCCCTCAGGGATCGGTGTTGGGACCGGTCCTGTTCAACATCTTTGTCGGTGACATGGACAGTGGGATTGAGTGCGCCCTCAGCAAGTTTGCCGACGACACCAAGCTGTGTGGTTCGGTTGATACGCTGGAGGGAAGGGATGCCATCCAGAGGGACCTGGACACGCTTGTGAGGTGGGCCGATGCCAACCTTATGAAGTTTAACCAAGGCAAGTGCAAGGTCCTACATCTGGGTCGGGGCAACCCCAGGCACTGCTACAGGCTGGGCAGAGAAGAGATTCAGAGCAGCCCTGCAGAGAAGGACTTGGGGGTGTTGGTTGACGAGAAGCTTAACATGAGCCGGCTTCAGTGTGCACTTGCAGCCCAGAAAGCCAACCGCATCCTGGGCTGCATCAAAAGAAGCGTGACCAGCAGGTCGAAGGAGGTGATCCTGCCCCTCTACTCTGCTCTTGTGAGACCCCACTTGGAGTACTGCGTACAGTTCTGGTGTCCTCAACATAAAAAGGACATGGAGCTGTTGGAGCGAGTCCAGAGGAGGGCCACGAGGATGATAAGAGGGCTGGAGCACCTCCCGTATGAAGACAGGCTGAGAGAGTTGGGGCTGTTCAGCCTGGAGAAGAGAAGGCTGCGTGGTGACCTCACAGCAGCCTTCCAGTATCTGAAGGGGGTCTACAAGGATGCTGGGGAGGGACTCTTCCTTAGGGACTGTAGTGGTAGGACAAGGGGTAATGGGTTCAAACTTAAACAGGGGAAGTTTAGACTAGATATAAGGAAGAAGTTCTTTACAGTGAGGGTGGTGAAGCACTGGAATGGGTTGCCCAGGGAGGTTGTGGATGCTCCATCCCTGGCGGTGTTCAAGGCCAGGTTGGACAGAGCCTTGGACCACGTGGTTTAGGGCAAGGTGTCCCTGCCCACGGCAGGGGGGTTGGAACTAGATGATCTTAAGGTCCTTTCCAACCTTTACGATTCTATGATTCTATGATTCTATGACTGTATGATATGTAGTCAAGAAAATAGTGTAAAATGAAGCACAAAGCATTTTCATTTGTCTTGAGTAATTTCTGGCTTCCAAAGAAGAGAGCTAACATCCAAGATAATCACCTTTACTTAATTTTACGCAATGAACATGTTTGGAATTTCATTTGTGTTCAATACCAACTAAAGATTTGACTCTGCTGTAGGTTGTATGCTGGCCCAGATCAGATGTGTTTCTAATTCCCTGATTTGTGTTCCTGATTCACTGGTTGTAACTAATGATGGATGCTTTTCCTCAATTCCCGCTCTTGTTGAAAATACCTTACGAAGAAGCTGCTATAGTAATTATATTCCTATTACAGTGAGTAAGTTTCCAAAAGCTGCTTGGTCTTTTGAGTTATAAAATTGCCCCAAAGTTCAGATCAAAAGTGCATGGTGTGGGGAGTATCTCTGCATTTAACTGAGTAGCTCACAGAGCTACAACAGGTTTACTTCAAATCAGCTAGACATTCTTTTGTTGACAGCAGGAAAAGATGCAACTTGTCTCTTAATGGTGGTGGAGATGCCAGAGAATAATTTAACACTGAGCTTAATGGAGTTGATTGCAAACTCTTCAAGACCTGTAGTTGAAAAAATCATTTGACTTTTTCCTTTTATCAGTCTCATTTTTTATGTTGGATTTAGTTTGGACATTGAGAGAAGCTGAAGGGGGTGAGGGAAGCACACTGCCATTTTTTGGGTCATTTTCCAACAGCATGTGGATGGGTCAAGGCTTGAACGAGGTGTTAATTGAGGTGATAAGGCTAAGGGGAAAAAAGTACCTTATTGTCTTGGAGGTGAATGTAACCAATACATAAATGCTCGAGTGAACATCTTAAAAGAACTACTAATTTTTGGTGAACAACCTTCCTTTTCCGTGTTTATAGCTACCAAAGCTACAGGAGTGGAATTGCGTTATGAAGGGTTTAATTATAGCCTGGCCCATGTATTATCTACAGAAATGTTAACTGAATTCTAGTCATTTGGCCAAATTCTGACCTTCCTTTGCACTTCCTTCTCTCCTGAGCATGACAGAGACTTTGGAAAAGTTTGTTACTGAGAGTGATGAATGGGAAAAAGGTTATAAACATTAATAATCTAAGTGTGGGGATTAGATGGCTGGAAGGGAGGAATTAAAATGATAACCAAAAGAAATTTGATTTGGAGTCACTGACCCAATAAACTGTAAAACTTAACTTAGTTTAAGCAATGTAAGGGCAAGGTTGAAGTTTTGTCTACAGATTTGTCTATATTTTTAAGAAGACTTTTGTGTTATGAAAAATCATTTTAATTATTCATAGAACTGAGAGTAGATGATTTCTTCACTGAAATGAACAGGGTACATCAAAACAAAGTATTTTTGTACCTTGAGATCAGTAAAGCTACATCTGCTAAAGCTGTCACAAGAAATTGTAATTTATTTTCCTGGAAAGGCTCATGACAATAAGAATCATGAAGGAATCAAAATTTCCACCCTTAGAAAAGAAACTCCATTATTAAATCTCCTGAACTTTGGAAGAAATAGAAGTAAAAGAATCATTATTAATTCCATGCACTTGCAAATATATAGGTTGTTAGGGGTTTTTTTGCTTATGTATTTGATAACCATTATTGTTATAAGTGTTGTCTTTTTAGCTGCTTGATCAGATCTTACTGTTCTGAATCCTGACACGAATGTAACAATTTAATTGCATTTTGCCCCCTAAATTCAGTTTAGATTTATTCGTAGGCATTACACTCTGTGTTTTATATTATTCATTGTTCACTGGAGGGAAAAACAAAATATGTATGTAAAATGAAAGGTGAAAGTTAAGAAATTCAGGAACATTAAAGATAGGAGAGCGTATGCATCGTGCTTGAAGTCGTGAGCGGAGGTCTTGTTTTTCATTTGAATTTAGACTTGTTAAGTACTAAAGCAAACATAGAAAGTGAAGTTTGTGTTAAGTCAATGAGGTGGTTTTTAAAATACCCATAATCTTAAATAATAGGCGGTGCTGTGTTCTGTAAATAGTGTTCTAAACTGCTTCTTAAGATATTTTGCATTACTCGTGAGCAGCCTTTATCCCATCTCATCCTACAGCAAAACTGCCATGCCCAACAGCATCAGGCACAGCAGATACATCATACCAATACTTCCTATTTCCACTCAATATATTGGTGGAAAGCATATTTAAGATGGGCATCACTTAATTTCAGTTTATTGAAATAAGTTTTTCAGTTTATTCTGCTTATTTCAGCAGCTTATTTCAGCTCTCACTTATTTTGCTTCTGAATACACAAGGACTTGAATAGGTTGAGGCTTAATTAAGAATATTCAGTCATGACCTTTAATATGAAGTAAGAGAATTTCATGGAAGTAAATTATGGAGTGATTAGTGAGCACTGATAAAATGGTGACAAGAAGCAACAACACAGGCTTTAATCATGGTGTTGAAATCTAGATGAGGAACATTCATATGTCAGTACTCATTGTTTGCTTCCCAGGCTGTTCTATGCGGGTTCAAGTGAACTTCTTTTGTGTATTCTCTCTTGTATTTTGATGTTAGGTTCCCTTTTCTGGAAAGAGCCAGCCATTTGCAATTTTGAAGGAGAGCTCCTTGTCATTTATCTGGCTTTATCTGACAGGCTGTGCAGGCTGGACTCCTGTACAATGATACGTTCAAGCACACAGTGACATTAGACAGTTGGTTATGTCTGCACTATTTGTCCTGAAAACACGCTCACCAAAACAAGCCCTGGTTTTTGTCTTTCATATTGCCTCTTCCTATTCTCTGTGCTTCTGTCAACTACACAGACTCACTTATTTTTGATCCCTTGTGCACAGGAACTGAGTGTGAAATAAAAAACGAACTATGACTTCCAATAATGAAATAATGATAATGATGTAAGCAGGGTTTCAAAACCTGCTTAGCAAAGGTATTGCAATAGGATAGGAACTTTCTTGAGACAGAAGGTCACAGATTTGCTATTGAATTGGTATTGTCTGAAGAAATACAACATAAAAAGAGATATAGACAAAAAGTGAGTTATTGGGAATTACTTGAAGGAAAATACCAATTTAGCTTAGAGTATAGAGGTTGTCCCAGGTTTGTGAAACTGTTTGTCCCCGTGTTTGCTGAACAATTGCAGAATTATTTTAGTTCCAAAGGCAATTTGTGCTTAGAGCTGTTTATCCATATCTGATATGGATCAAAAATTACTAGTTTAACTAAATCATATTGTATTGTTCTCAAAATGAGGTGAAGATGCCCTCCTTTTTGACTGCTTTAGACAATATTCAGAAGGGAAAAGTATAGAAAAGCACCTGGGGACAGGTAAGTGTTGCTTTTCCTCTTCCTCTGGCTTCTGCAGCCTAGGAGAGTCCTTTGTATCTGCCTTCTGGAGCATGCTTTCACCCCAGCCTGTGTTCCAGCTCCTGAAGTGGCTGCCAAGGGCTGGACCAAAGCGCCTGTGCAGTGGCACGAGGACAGGGCTCCGGGCACTGCTGAGCTGGTGCTTGCAACGAGCAATAGTTTGCCTCAATGCTGACAATGGCTAGAGATGAAAAGCCCCAAAGCTTATCAATGAGAATTGTTTCGCTGCAGTTTTTTTTTCCCCACTGCATTATTCTTTTTGATTATATTCATGATTATAACCCAAAATTATCTCTACTTTCTGTCACTCACGTTACAGTTGGCAGTTAATGTAATGATTTGATTTAGTGGTTACCTGCATTACATGATAGCCACTGGATTTCTGTAAGAGAACAGTCCAACTGACAAAAAAGTGTGTAGGAACCTATTTGAAGGATATTACAGCTATTAAAAAAAAAAAAAAAAAAGAGAAAACTATATTTTATGACTTTGTCCTCAATTTTGCATCATTAAAGCATTGTATATTTAGGAAGGAATGCTGCTGTTTAGCCCATTTCCTACCACCTGGAAGTAACTTGATTTACAATTAAGAAAACTGCTCTTTCTGGTAATATGAAAACTCTTAATGTACTATTTTAGTGACATGTCATACAGTGTGTCGTGTGCTGATTAAAGTCAAGGTTTGTCCTTTTTGGGAAATGATTCTAATGTAGTCTAGTCAAAGAATTCCATTTAATTACATGTGTGATACAACTTTCTGCCTTTTACTTAATTGGTCTCGCCTATGATGTTTCTGCCTATTAGATGATAATTTAGCAATTTCCAATTTGTATATCCCTGAGGGAGGCTCAGTGGGAATAAATGGGAGTAAAAAAAATCTCTGCAGCTTTATTCCTCGATTTACTGCTTGATGGCATATCTCTTTTAGTGGTATGGATGAAGAGAAGTGGACAATAGTAAGCAATAAAAAAGGAAATCTTTTGTGTAACACGCTTAGTTTCAGAACAAAGCAGATTGTGTAATCTTTGCTTAGTATTTACAGTATTATTTGCTTAGTTTAGGATATATAAACCCAATTTTAATAATCTCTGCTTCCAGTTTTAATATTAACCTTATAATCTATTTATACCTGTCTAGTTGAATAACTCAGCAAATCAGCACATCAGGCTTCTCAGCTGTGGATGGGAAAGCTCATAGAACTACTACACAGTTCTGTGGAACAATTTGTCTGGTGGCACTAGCCTATCATTTTGGGATAATCTGACTGCGATTTGCTGTGTGTTCTTTGTAGATGGGTAAGATTTATTTTTTACTGTAAACTGTCAAATTAGCCTAACACTGTGTGTGTGTGAGTATGTGGCCCCTCTGTGTATTTATTTGGGTGCTTTGGCTTTTTGCAGGGACTGGGAACCAGGTGGGATGGGATGGTTTTAAAAAAGAAAATGTTGGTGATCTCTATACAAGTGAATTTCAACTGTCTCATAGGCTGGAAGTCAAAATATCTTGATTTCCCCCTGCCTTTAAAAGTGGAGAAAAAGATTGATTCCAAAACTGGGATTCAGTTTGAAATGGATGCCTAAATCTAGATATGCCTACCTATGTTTTTATTATAGTCAGCAAAATCTAGTCAATGAGTGGAAAGTATATGTAATTTCATAAAAGAGATCCCAGATCATTGTTTTCTGTTTTGATACCTATGGATTTTACCTTGCAGTGTGCATTTTTTTAAAAAGAAAAGTTGTCTTGCAGAAAATGAGGTAGCATCATCTATGGAGCTTTTATTAGCTATAAAGAAATACTACAAAGAAGCAGAGATTCACAGAGTTTTGATTGATTTTTTTTTTGTTAGTCCATAAAATAAAGATTTAGATGAATGAAAAGAATTACTAAGTTCCTGGGTTAAAGAGAAATGCTGACACACACCTCCCCCCCTTCAACATTTACATGTTTTAAAACATTACCAAAGCTTCAAATAATATCAGGGTAATTTTTTACTTGAAATAATTGTTTCTCAGTTTCTGAAGCACTGAACAGATGATTAATGTAAAAATACAGATTTTTGAAGCCAGATATTTTTAAAGCCTTATTTAAAGTAGACGTAAGTGAAATACTTCAATGAAAAATTACAGCACTCCTTAATCTTGTTTGGGTACTCTTCATTTTAAGAATACTACAAGAACACTGC
Organism: Strigops habroptila; assembly: GCF_004027225.2. Lineage (NCBI taxonomy): Eukaryota > Metazoa > Chordata > Aves > Psittaciformes > Psittacidae > Strigops > Strigops habroptila. Next base: position 4,655,737 of record NC_044277.2, read on the forward strand.
TTCTCTAATGAAAATTTTGCAAAAGTTTAGTAGCATACTTAAAATGATACCTTCAGTGTGAACTTTTAATTGAAAGCTCAGATTTTGTGGGTTTTGTTTTAAATTGTTCCTTAGCTGGGGACTTTGTGCTCGCTATCAGAACAAAGAGAGCTCTGGAAGTCCATCAAAGCCAAAGTGTCATCTCAGACACCATTAGTTGACTGCTCATAAACTATAGTATTTATAATCCCCCTTCCCTCCACTCCTCCAAATGTAGTGAATAAATGTGTTCTCATATAAGAAATTTGTGTATATGAAAATCACAGAATCACACAGAATGTTTTGGGTTGGAAGAAACCGTAAAGATCATGTGGTTCCAGTCCCTCTGCCATGGGGAGAGACACCTTCCACTAGATCAGGTTGTTCAACCATTGTATTCATTTTTATGGAAAAGATGATGAGCCTCCTGATACCTATTCGCAGTATCCCTGAGCAGACTCATTGTCTAAGACTCTGGAGGTGGAAGAGGTACCTCACCTCACCAGTTTTCACCCACTCTTAACTTTCTAGACCACTCTGAATACAAACTGCTCCATCTCTGCTGGGAGCCTTGAGATGCTGCTGTCTATGTTTCCTTATTGGGGACTCAAAACGATATAAAATGTTGTTTTACTAGTGGCACCAAAAACCCTGTTTTTACCTCCAAGTTCCTTTACACTAGGTGCATATTCTGTGAAAGCTTCCCAAGCATGACCTTGCTCACAGGTGAAATTTTCCTTTCTAAAATTCCAATTGCTGTGTTCAGACTATTTTTGAATCATAGGACTCAAGAGCCTTATGATTTAGTTTAATTTTAACAGGTTTTTTTAATTTGCTTTAGTTCTTGAAGGTGCTGCCTGGACATTAGGCAGGCATGCAAACAGGACTGCACAATTGATTGTCTGTATTTAATGTGTGGTCCATACCACCCTAAATAACTGATGTAGGTTAATATGGCAGGCAACTGCTCTGAAATGAATATTTTTCCATTTTAATAAATAAATACTTAATTTCTAGCTCTGGTGTTCAGATCTAAGACTGGTGGCCATTCAGTTTCACTGCCCTTTCCCATGGGAGCTCAAGCTCATGGCTTGCTGAATAAGAGAGCAACTGGCAGGGCAGTTGTTTGAAGAGATATGACAACTTCCAAATGGGAAGTTTTGGCTAAAATAACAAAGTATTTTAGAACTGTGCTTATTTTCTAATATCCTAATAAGGCAAATCAGGCAACTAATGCAGCACAGCAGTACGTGGGGCAAAGTGTGCACAGGTAAATCAATATAGACATAATGAGATAAAAGTGAAGACAATCCTTGCTCTGCATATTGCTGAAGTTGGATCCAGGGTTGTCAAAGGCTGAGTATAATTAGCAATAAAAGCAGTGACTTGGTTTATTAACCATTATTTCCAGTCCAAAGGTGCAGAGGGAAAGTGCTTTGAGGCTATCACATTGACATTTATGAAGGATCTAACTGCTGTTGAGAATTGCTAAGACCAATGTGGTCTTTCAGGCTGCTGCACTCTGCAGTGGGAGTTCTTGGAAAATAGATTGTTTCTGAATATGCTTCTAAATACATGTTTATGTGTTATCAGTGGAGGAAGCATTAAATAAACTTCTCATACATACAGTATTTTTAGGGAAAAAATACTGTTTAGGTGATAATTTTGTTCGTGTGTGGTGAGGTGTGTATAATTTTTATTAATAGTGCTGAGCAGTTGACTGCTATGGAACCTGTGCGCCTCCTCAGGTGAAGCTTACTCATTGGGACCTAAGATTCTGGGAGCATGATTAAAGCTTCTTGTGCCCCCACTCATATTTGTGAATATTACTCCTAATACCAGTTCCAAAATAAGCGCTGCAGGTCAAAACTCATAGGCCATGTTGCTGCAGTGGGAGATGTTCGCTGCTGTACTGACGCTTTGCTTTCTTAAACTGATTATGTCCTGACTGTCTCCCAACTTTGCTCTTTGGCAGGCTAGTTTGAGTATGGCATTGTTCCCAAAACTTGCTTCTGGGACCTGAGAATCTTTAATAAAGTCTGTATAACTCTATACACCAAAAGAATCAATGAGGCTATGGCAAAATAAACATTTTCAAGTCTGTGGTCTAACTTGAGTACAAGACTCTTCAAGGAGCTAAGCAAGGATTGCTCTGAACAACTGTTGTTTATTTTAAGAAATCTGGAATATGTGAAGGCAGTGTGTGATAGAAGTGTACAGGTTATGGATCTAGGAAGGAAAATTGGGAAAAGAGTGACTGGGAAAAGAATTTGGGTATCACAGTGAATTATCTGAAGGCAAACTTCTACTGCCATGCTGTGGGGAAAGGGCAAATGTTGTCTTTGTGTGTAAAGAAAGAAGACAAGCAAGTATATTGTGAATTAATAATTCAGTATGAATGTAAAGTCTTGTTGTATCTTGAAGTGACAGTCCATGGTAAAATATCTACACTTGCACACTAAGCTATGTATAATTTTACCAAAACATGTTTGAATCACTTAATGAAAAATTTTTACTTCTTTTACAAAAAAGTTATGTGTAAAGCTCTGCATCACTTCATTTCCTCTTGTGTAATCAGTGAGATGGACTGCTTCATGTCATTCTCACCTGTATAGGTTGTTCTGGTGTTCTGAGAACTTTTTGGTTTTGACTAGGACCTCAGTATCTTCTCTGAAGGTAAGTGTTCCAGTGTGTGCCACGTGTTATGGTCATATTCCTTGAAAAGAGGAACATTGCCATCAACTGCATGATTGACTGGGGATTTTTAAGCCTTTTCTCTGAAGAGATAATTGATGAGAAGCTCAACACGACCCAGCAATATATCATGAAAGCCAGCAAGCCAGTGGTGTCCTGGGCTGCAGGTTGAGGGAGGGGATTCTCCCTCTCTACTCCGCTCTGGCGAGACCCCATCTGGAGAACTGCATCCAGCTCTAGGGGCCCCAACAGGAGAACGACATGGACCTGTTGGAGAGGGTCCAGAGGAGGCCATGAACATGATCAGAGGGAAATCTTCTTAATCTTTTCCTGAGAAGATGGAGGAAGCTGGAATGATAACTAGGCATGACTGTAGAATGAGTTGTTTTGGTCTTATTTGTTGTTTCTGGCACAAAATGTTTTTAATTTACGTATGTTTTCTTTTGAACTTCCTGCCATATAAAAGCGATATTGAATTATACAAATGAGCAACTGAATATGAGCATATATCTTTTGAAATTCGTATCTCTGATTATTAATATTCCACCGAGAGAGAGGTAGGAGGTTCAGTATGATATTATTTTGGATAATGAGAGGATTACAATCCTTGCATAGTTCAGCTGTAATAAAGGGAGGATATTCAGCTCCATCTTCAAGTACTATTGTGCTTACTCTTTTCTAGATTTCCTAAAGGTGTGAATGACTATTGATTATTAGTCTCTTGTGCCCCCTATAGAAATTGCTGCATCTATAGAGCAGGCTATTACCTTTATTATTTTACATTTATTATTTCAATAAGTATCTGTTTTGCTGCATAGTGATTGCCATAGAAGTCGAAATTATTGAAACGGGCAAGTGAAAAAGGTGGAAGTTGAAGATAATTGTTCTGCCTCTTCATTTCTATTTCATGGGTTTCAGATTTGGAATTAGGAATGAAAAAGCTAGATTCTCAGCATGCCTAGTATAACCTCATTTAAACAGAAGATTTATGTAGCTAACTATCTCTTAACACTGTTCCATTTTCAAATATTACATTATATACAGTAGGACTGTTCTTTTCTAGTTAATTTTTTATCATCTGAAATGTTGTGGATCAGATAAGTGTAAGGTGTTGAATTTTGCAGACTTCAGCACTATAGTTTGACTTTTATCTCCTCTTCAATTATTTTAAATAAATAATTAAGTTCTAAATGCAAATTTTTTAATTTAATTGACCGTTCCAAGATTAATGGAAAAATTTATCTTTTGCTCTGCATAGTTCAGATATTGAAGCAATCCTTTTTGTTTATGAAGACGGTTTTAGGCCAGGAGGAGAGATCATTACTTACAGGTCACTTGAGCTACTTATTTTTACAGTTGTATTTTATAGTAGTGAATGAAATACAGATTGCAATTCTAAAGCAGTGAAATAATTAGACCTAAAACGAAGGAGTATGTTAATTTGAGTTACTTGGCATTCTGATTTTCATCTAGGAATACATATGTATTCATCTCACAAGAGATTTGATTCTTGAGGTCCCTCTTTGCCTATAAATCATTACATACTTTTTTGTCACTCCCATTTTTTTACATCAGTCCCTGAACTTGTATTTAGGGTGGAATTATATGTACCTGAAACATGATGCTATAAATCTGTTACTGCTGAGATTGCACAATGGAAGTTTCTTTTTTTAAAGTAGGCTTGTCTTTATGCATTTTATTTTTCCTTGTGAAAGTGATAACAATAGTGTCATCCTCACTCTAGCTTCTCCTGAAATTTCAAGTCATTGAATCTACAGGGACTATTTGTTGTATACATAAGCATTTTTTAGAAGTAGTAATGTGGTCTGGCTCTGTGTCCCTACTGTCTGCTTTATATAGGAAAGGAGAATGAGCAGCAAGCATAGTATTGAATAAAGTCTCCAACTGCCTCCTTTCAGCTTCATTATGGAAACAGCTTGCAAACTCATCTCTGGATGACAGTATTTAAATAGTTAGTTAACCATGAGGAAGAGTTTTTCGTTCCTGTTATATTGTTTCTTCCTAAAGATAATTGAATAAGGACTACCTCTAGATTTTATTCTTCCAACCTAAGCAGCATTATTTTATTCACTTAATGAAAGATGAAATCTAGTTATGTTAACCAGATTGCTGCTTTTCTTTTAATACCATGCCTGCTTTTAACCCTGTTTTATTTGGAGAGTGTCACATATTTAATTTTGCGTTATAGATTCATCCTGTTACAAGAGATGAGGACATCTACAGAGCTAAGATGCATCACTGGGGGATAGTGTGTGCGTGGGCCCTGCCCACTCTCTTGCTGGGAGCAAGGGCAGGAGTTTATAGCACTACAGGCAGTACTCCCTTACTGATTTTTCCCCCTATTAATTATATCTGCTACTTGCCGCTTCTGTGAAACTGTTTGTGTTGCTTAATTTTAATGGCTCTGCGTTAGTAAAGAGGGATGTGCAAGGCACTGGCTCAGGAATTGTCATGGTGCCCTTTACAGGAAGTGATTTTTCTTGATAACGAAGTCCTTTCCGTTGTGCATTTCATTGTCAGGACGGAATAAGATTTCCAGTAAAGTTGAAACTCATTTTATGAGAAGTGGTGAAATGAACTGTCCAGTGTCTTTAACAATTCTGTACTGTTACTTTAATAGAACTTCATTGAAATGTCTGCTGCACCATCAGAAGGTTTGTCTTTTTTTTTCCTCTAAGTCATCCTGACAGGAGACGTGAGATGATACCACACAGACATATCATCAGCATTGCCAATGAGCTGACCTTTTCCTCTTCATTCACTTAATTTGTGTTTGAATAATTTGCATCTCTGTAACGATGCTTGGCTGTCTGAGTAGCTGTCACATCGGCTTGGGCTCGTTTCATGACAAAACCCAGTAGTTTCAAAACGCAGTTGTTTCATTATTCATGAAAACTGTTGTTCCTTTATCCCTCCTCCTGCACAAGCAAGGTTAGCAAGAGAGAAACAAAACCTGATTTGCATTTGCAGGATTGGCTATTTAATGTTTTTACATGATGCAGAGTTTCTATACAAATATCTCATGATTTATTGAAAACTCTTCCTGTAGGAAATTTGGATAGCTACCCACGAGGCAAAGAAGGTTAAACTGAAATTCTAGTCCCTTTTGCTAGAGCAATATGTGTTTGGACTTTTGAGTTTTAAAATCCGTTATATTTGTCCTGATATGTAATTGCTTTGAAGAGCAAGGTACTATTCATACAGGTACCCTTGCACAACATGAGCCATTCATTATCCCATTATAATTAGTTGTAAGACAAGGGGTAATGACTTCAAACTTAAACAGGGGAAGTTTAGATTAGATATAAGGAAGAAGTTCTTTACAGTGAGGGTGGTGAGGCACTGGAATGGGTTGCCCAGGGAGGTTGTGGATGCTCCATCCCTGGCAGTGTTCAAGGCCAGGTTGGACAGAGCCTTGGGTGACATGGTTTAGTGCGAGGCGTCCCTGCCCATGGCAGGGGGGTTGGAACTAGATGACCTTAAGGTCCTTTCCAACCCTAACTATTCTATGATTCTATGATCCCATGATCCCAGCTTTGTAATAAATTGAATGCCTGTTTCAGTCAGAGTTGTCTTTTTTTTTAATTCTTTCTGTATAGATCCTATAGATTCTTGTATATCACAACAAACAAGGACAAATTTTGGGGAGAAAAGAAGTGCAGAGAACTCTTGACAAGCAACGGGTTGTAAAGTAACCATAGACAGAAGTGGAGAAAGACTTCTACAGCTAAAATGCATTTCAACTTCAAGATTTTGAGGCATAGTACAGTGAGAAAGTTGGGAGATGTTCAAGGTGATGTTGTCTTCACTGCCTTCTACTTCTTTTAGGATAAAGCCCATGTGATCTCTACAGATCACTTAAAAATTGAAATATGTGGGTTTTTAGTTGGTGATTGTAACCCAAGGTCCAACTTATCTGTTTTCTCCTTCAGTCAACTGGCTTTGGGAATTGTTTGTTCATTTGTTAATACCTCTCTGGTGAAATGCATCTTTTGGGAGAAATCATCACATGAAAATTGAAGCGAAGAAGCTGTGTTTGTGTAGGGGTACATTTCTAAGCATGAGTGACTGATTTAGGTTATGGTATTTATTTTTTTGTATGATTTTTGTGTAAAGCCTTCCAATTTACTACACATTCCATAGGCTGCAGAATAAATACTGAAGCAAAGTTATTGATAAAAAATGCAGAGACAAAACTCAATACAGATATTGTTAGCACAAGAGGAAGAAGAATACTGATGATGAAAGGCATATATGTCTCTGAAAAAGAGCTAGGATTTTATTTTCTCATGCTTTGCTTTGAGTGTAACTATAGTCTCAGAAAACTTTATCTCTATTTGTTGCTTTCTTACTTTCTGACTACATTTGTATTCATAATATTGTTTTGTGTGATATTTTTCTCTCCACAGTTCTCTTTTACTCAGACCTCTTCGCTTTCTAGCTGCCAAGTATGTTGTTGGGGGTGGTTTTGTATCTTCTCATGTGACACATGGTGTCACTGTGCTAAATACAGTATACACGGTATAACTAAAAACATGGTTAAAATAACTGAAAAAATAGTAGAGGTTCTGGGTAGTAGGAGCCCTATTTACTAAAGTTTTCCATTCCTTAGAGCTTAATAAAAATTACTTCAAACAGAGCTGTACAATGAGGCATTGTTAAGAGTAATCTAGGCTATATTCCTGAAGCTGATGTGGATTTATTATAGACTGTTGGGGAAAAAAGTGCTTACATGCATTTTTAATTTCCAGAAAAAAAAAAAAAAATATCACCATATTGCCAGTAATGATCCATTAACAGAGGAATGCATTCTGAATGCACTCAGTTACATATTAAATGTTGGTAGGCAGGAATGCTTTTCTAATATATCATCCACTTAGAAAAGAGTGGCACCATAATGAGGTGAGAGCTATTTTCCAGGTCCATTGGGAGATGGATTCTAATATTTTTGACTGTTCAGAAACCAAGATAATTTGTTGTCAGAATATGACTATAGGTAACTGACTGTGAGTACTTACGTGAGAATTTAAGCAGTACTGTGTACATAATTAAAATCAAGTACTGGGTTTGCATCTGCTCCTGTACCACAGAGTGATGAAGTAAGTTCGGAAACAAAGACAAAAATTATTTTGGAATCTTCTAGTTGTCTCTGTCTTCCACATGCGTTGCCCATGCAGAATCCAGGAAACTCAACCTGCATTTGCAGAATCAAATCATACTTCAATGCCAGTAAGACTTGATGTTGTTAGTCATAGTTTCAGGCCTGATTTTTAAAAACCCACTCTATAGATTTTATCTGGGTGTTTTTCATTACATTCTTTCTGGCTTGATTCTGGCAGTTACTGTGGTGATACACTTTTGTAGCTCATGTTAGCTTTTTTATATGCCCAGCACTTGATGGTCTTTGCATGCAAATGAAGAACTCTTAATGATCTCTTGCTGTAGAAAAATAACCAAAACAGAAACATCCCCTTAGAGAGGAACAGATTCATTCCTCTGCCTTTTTTGATTTTTCAAATGTGAAGATCAGCAAAGATGTGGACTGCAGGAGAAGGAGTTTATAGAAATAGTAATTGTGCCACCTTTGTCTCACTGCTGTGTTTGTACTTCTTAATGATGAAGGTAGTCTTGGAACATTAACAGCTTCTCTTTAGAAGTCAGTTTTTGCTCAGGGTGAAACATGATGGGCCTATTTGAATTCATCTTTCCACAGTAAACTTCATAAGCTCTAGATTATTCCTTGTTTTTGTAATTGCCGTGTATCTTCTCCCAGTTTCTTTTAGGGTCAAGCTTCTCTGAAATGAATACTAATTATAGAAAATTTCTTTTGGTCTGGGGGGATTTCAAAGTCTTTTCTTGTTGACTTTTGTTCCTAGTTTTTTCCTTTTGCAGCATTTATAGAATATGTTTCCCTCTTTATACGTAGAAATAGATAAAGGAACAAGAGTAATCCTGTGTTTTTGTGAAATGCCCTTCCCATACCCCTTCTTAGATTGTAGTTGCATTTCATTGTGAATGGTTTTCAAAGCTGTTGCTTGATCTTTTGTTTTCCTTAAGTGCAAAGTCATCTCAAGAGCAATATATTTTAATTCTTCCCTAATTATTTTTCTATTTCAGACGATTCAGGAAATTAAAGCTGTTTTGGCAGCACAGTATATTAGATCTGCTATAACCACATTTCATGTGATGTGAGCTGGTCTAAATTCCCTTTTATATTAGATTAGTGATTCTAATTTAGCATATAAATATTTAGTATGCGTTACAGCATAATATATTTAATTTAATTTGCCTTTATGCCTTACCGTACATTTAATAAAGCAATTATTTAACCATTTACTACCAATGAATTATACTATGATATTGAAATTAATATTGTCTGTAATTCATGAAGATATATTAAGCAACATGGAAGTATCTTCTTACAGAAGAAGACAAGGGCCACATTTAGGCCCTAGTACTGTGGTTATTTTGTCTTTTCTTCGTGGGTTTTATATGGAAATTTTTAGAGGAAAATTTAGGAAGTTGGCTTGTAAAACTAGTGAAGTGTACATGGTTTTCCAAGTGTGTTACTGTTCACTTCAGGAAACTCTTTTGTCTTATGTCTTAAACACATATGGAGCTTTTACATCCCAAGAGTGATGGCAAATGAACCTCAGTAGAACCACAAAAAACATCGACTGATTGCAACTGCAGAACAGATGACTTGTGTACCAGTCACAAAAGCATTAAGATGTTGATTGATGATTTGTGAAAAATCTTACCATCTTCAATAGGGTTAGACTTCTCTTTTCAGTAGCATAAATCATCTGGGTTATGTATCATTAGTACATAGGCTAGATGCCACTGAGACTAATCTGTTATAGTGCTTGGTTTTACAGTGGTCTGCATTTTCTGCAAAAGTAATATCTGTAAAATTGATATAGTAACAATCCCATCTTTATCCTTCTTTCTTTTCCTTTTGCTCCAGTATGGCTATCCAAGTTGACAAGTTCAATTTTGAGAGCTTCCCAGAATCCCCTACCGATGGGACACAGTTTGCAAATGCAAAGCAGCTGGAAGAAGAAAGGCAACAAGCAAAAGGACTGGAGATTAACAGCAAGCTGGATATTTGCTGGAAAATTATATCCTTTCATAAATACTTGCTTTAAAAATACATAAATAGTGCCCTATGACACATATTTTGTAATTCAACTCACTTTATAGCAGTGTTACTGAAAAGAAACGTAATTAGAACTATGAAGCTTGTCATAATTATAGACTCTTTAAGGTTAATTGTGCTGTATATTATTTGGACGATGCTTGGATTTTACTATAACGGCTTTTCCTGAGTCATTGAGCCTGCCATAAACCCTGTGTGTTTTTCCCAACTTTTAGGGAACTGAGGAAGAACAGTTCAGATTGACAAGTAGTAGTTTAATAGGGTCAAATTTTTCTATTCTCCCCCACACTGAGTAACTGAATCTTGAAGAAATATATGAAGCTGGATTTGGACAGTTTTCATATATTTAATTAAATTTGAGCAAATCAGAATGTATTAAAATAATTTATTTTGGAGTCCTCTTTACAAATCTAGTTTTTAAGGTTTAGAAAGGACTTGCATGATGCCTTAGTCATTCTAAACATAAAATCCCCATAATCATTCTAAATGCAGTAAAATATTGCCTTAGTACTATTAATGAGAAATTACATTTGGTATTGAGTTCAAATAAACCAATGATGTAGCAGTAAATTTAATGATTTCCATAAAAAAATCTTCTGCTTGGCTTGTCAGAAATACATTTTTTCATGGTTTTCATCAGTGAAATGTTCTGTTCAGCCAACAGCCCCCCAAGCCATGTGTTGATACTCAGCATGTTCCAGGAAATTTTTATTTTCACTCAGATCATCCTCAAATTCATGTGATAGTGGGTGGCAGGAAATGAAAGAAGAGTGGCAATCAAATCATGCTTTATCTTTTTGTACTTTTAATTGTAGTTTTATCTCACGATCTGAAATGACTTTTCATTACTAATTATTAAATTAGCTGCTCAGGGTTTGTCAAAGGCAAGACGCGAGACATAAATGAGATTCTCAGTGCCATGTTCTGTCCAGGCTTTCTAAGCAACATTTCAGAGAGAGTTCTGTTTATCCAGAGAATGTTGATATTTAACCAGAACTCATTCAGAAAATTCCTGTGTTATGGAAGGATTTTCTTTGATAGCATACTTGAATTCCTACACTAGAATTAAATGCATAGTTGTAATAATTTTGTCAGGGTGTAAAAATACATTCATTTCTGTTGCTGAGCAACACTGTTTACATCCATTCCATGTTCCGTATTTAAACCCAATTTTGATACCAAAGCCATCATGGCTGACATTTAAGTCAGTACCTCAGCAAGGCAGTAGGACAAGGCATGAATTCTTTGTGTTAAATTCAGTGCAAGAATTAGTTTCTGTGTTTTTAAGGTTTGTCATGAATGTTCTCTGTGTTCTTAGAAGTAAAACTGTTCTAATGCAAGGAAGTGAGTTGCACACGTGCTTAAAAACTCTTTGAGAAACGAGTACATCGTTTTCCAGATAACATGGCCTGACTAGAATCAGTTTTTCTCATCCTTTTATTTATTACAACAGCATTTAGATGGGAACCAGTAAAACCAAGAATTCTCCTTCTCAGTTCTGCTAAGTTTGAGAAACTTCGTGTCTGTGACATCTGTCTTTTAATCAGAATAATTTGACACTGACCAAGAGAGTTTATTTCAGACATACTGACAGGCAGATGCATGGAGAAAGGGATGGATAACTTAACTGTATAAGCCTTGTTTTCCTTCAGAAGCCAGCCTAAATGTAGCCAGGAGATAAAAAGTATTTGCAGAAATACAGTGGGATATAGTGGCTTATATTTCTTCCTAGAGAAGGCATTTTTGCAAAAAGTCTTTTGAATGGTAGAACAATGAGATCTCTTTGGTGTCTACTGTCTTTGAACTACTTTCTCTGCCAAGTGTATGCATGAGAAGAGGAATGTATATTTTAGAGAACACAGTTGAGATAATGTTGTTGTATACAATCTTATATTGTTTACACGGGAGAGGCTATATTATTTAGCTTGCAATTACTTATATTCTTAACTGCTTTTGTTGATACCATATGAAAGCGTCACATAAAGGTGTCTTCAAATTTCAAGTATGTGGATTACATTGACTGCAGTGAAAAGTTAGTTATATGGAACTCCTGCGAGGGCCAAGAATAGTTCACAAAGGATGAGGATTTCAGGCTATATTTGTATGTCTTGAGGAACACCAGAAGTATTTTCCAGCATGGAAAGTCCATTTTTCCATGTTTTATCCATTGAAATATTCAGGGTTTCAAGTGATGAGATTTTCAGTGGTTCATTTGTGGAAGTAGTGTAAATCTTGATCTATTTTCATATACTTTTGGAGGGCTGAAGGCACAAGGTAAAGACAACACAGTTTATTATGCAGTTCAACTTTTGTACATTTTTGATAGAATTAAAATTATTAGGAAAATAGACCTTATGAAAAAGCTTACTGCCATGCCGTTCCAATTAAGAAACATTGTGGAATAATGTAATCTAGTGTATCTTTCATATTATATTTGTATCGAGAGCATTTAAATTAAGAACATGCTGTCTTGGTTTTTAGCATCTGTTAGATGGCATCTGGTATCAGTGCAACAACTGGAGTTTGTTTTAACACAGGATTTGAACAGACGGAGCACATGTGTTCAGGTGGCTAATATTTTCAAATTATGCTTCTTTTCATATTTTCTAAATATTTTTGAACAAAATTTACATTTTCTTCAGGGATTTTCTATGCATTCTGATGCATGGATCAAGACATTGGTACTAAATGTCCTTTGAAGTTTCTAGAGTGCTGTGTCTCTTGCTGAGTACTCTGAAGATTTTAATCTTGTATCTGAATTCTTCAAAATCTTGAGTTAAGAAACATCATGTTCCCCTTGTGGAAGATGAAGGGCAGGTTAAACTCCTCTTTGTGGTCTTTACACTCTCTGTGCTAGACCCACCATAGATTATTACTCTTCAAAGTATTCTATCGATTTGTGCCATCTACATTTTGACTTCAGAAATTCAAATATCTTCAGGATTAATTCAGAGAATATGGTTACATGCAAGTGGTCCTCATTTTTAGAAGCTTAAACAAAGATTTATCAATGTTCAGATGGTGGAAGGGATTCTTCACAGGACACAGAAAGGTTTTGGTAGGAGTAGCATCAAGATGTTATTTATGTTTCAGTTTCATATTTATTTTAGTTTGTCATAACTCTTGCTGCTGCCTAATGAACAGTCTTTCCCTGTGTTCTAGTTCTGGATGCCTCTTGTCACCCTCCTGATGAAGTGAGGTAAGAACATCTTTGCCAGCAGACTTGCTGAGTCTAGTGAGTCTGGCTTTAACTTGGTGCCTTGCAGGATGAACCCCACAGCCTGTAGAACAGTGCAAGAAGGGGGAAGCATGGACAGGAGAAAGTGATATGTTAAGATCACTGAATCTACCCTGAATTTTGATAAAGCCCATGTCAGATGCTTACAAAAGGGCTTGCAAAAGCATGCGGAGGAGGAATTAGAGGTCTGTGCAGCTTCACAGCTCTGCTGTCATTAGGATTTCAGACAGTGGGTAGCTTGCGTGAACAGGGTGCACTGACAAGTGGGTATGGTTTATTTAGGGAGGTTGTGCAGAAGTGATGAGGAGGGATTGTTGTGTTCTGTGTAAAGGGTGGCTGAAGTGTATGGGGAATCATTAGGAAATGAGGGATGGGCCAGTTGAAAGCTTTTGGATCAAGGACAGAGGAGTCCAACAGAGTGGTACCGTGCGCATTTGTTACAGACCACCCAATCAAGAATCAAAGCTGGATGAACTATTCCTTTAACAACTGGAAGAAGTCTTCCAATCGTGGATTAGATTTCTGGAGTACTTTAAGGACACTTTATGTGTACAGGTCCTGGATGGCTTGATTTGGCTTGTGCTGTGCAGGGTCTTCAAAATAATGAAGATCCAGTGGGAGGATCTTCAACTTAGGTTTGCTTAGGGCTTCCAGGGGCAACCTTCTCAAAGCCCAAGAGTTGTAGCAATCACCAAAGTACATCTGACTCTTCAAGCAAGGCATATCACAAGGTGACTGTAGTAAGTTGCAGGCAGGTAAATTCTGGTTGAGTACTAGGAGAAACCCTTTTTACAATGGGGATGCTCAAATAGTAGATCGAGTTAACCGAAAGTTCTGTAAAATTGATGTCTTTGAAGATACTGAAAAATTCTGGACAAGGCCTTGAACAACTTGATGCAATTTCAATATTTCCATGCTTTGAGCACAGGGTTGGACAGTGACTTGGAAATTTCAATATAAATTATTCCGTGATTTGTGCAGCCGTGGGTCAGAGAATGACTATTGAAAACTAAACTTCTTTTCCTCCGCGTCTCCTGCTGTCCCCAGGTTTGATTGCAGCCAAAGAACTTTTTGAATGTACTGTGAAAGAATTGCTATTTCAATGAAATGAGACTATAACACTTTGGAGTAATTTTCTTGAAAATACTCTAAACCTGGCCATAACAGCCTTGAAAACATGAGACTTCCAGCACCACCTTAAATACCATGTCCCAACTTTAACTTTTCTAATGGTTAGGAATTTTTTCTTACTTCAGCATTAATTTCTGTGATTTAGATGAAGCCTGTCCTATTTGCCAAGTTTTCTTACAGTTTTGAAATTGTATTGTGTGCCCCTTCCTCCGTTTTCTCTTTTCTGTATTTAAACTGAATTGCCAACATTTTTTCAAAGCCCATTTGCTTTCAATCATATTGCTGATCTTGTTCTGCAGTATAGCTATATTTTTCTCACTGTGTGGGATCCAAAGCTGTAAGCAATACTTCAGGTGAGGTTTTTCATAGAACAAAAGCTATACCTTCCATGTTTGACATACAATGGTTGCTCTGAGAACTATTCTTGACTTGTTTTGCAAGTTTTCTATGTCTGATTCATTTATTTTCTTTTGTGGTCCAGTATAACTGACTGAATAATTATTCCCAACTTCCATTTATAGATTTGTTGATTCCTTCCAGGGTGATACTTGAAACTTTTCTTCACTGAATTTCATCTAAGTGATCTTTATAAGTTCCATTCAGTTATTAGATTTGTTAATGCTGACATCTTTTCCAAATACATAAATTTTATTAATGTTTTTTTATTTCACCATGTAAGTAGCCAATCAGAATGTTGAAATTGCTATGTATTGGCCAGGACCTTGAGTCATTTCATTTGATATGCTGTCCGGATTTGAAAGCAACCCACTGATAACTGTTACTGAAATTTACTTTTCTGTTTGTCTGTTCAGCTTTTGATGACTTTATCTTCATCATAATTACGAATCATTAGTTATGAGAATATTACATGCTGTAGATCTTTTGTACATCTGTAAAAGTTTCCTTAGAAATACTTTAGTTGGATGGAGCTTTACATTTCCATGCAGCTTCTTAGCATCAGCAATCGTTTGCAAAAGTAACTATTATTTCAGAACCTCAGTAACTGCATGTAATTAGTTTAAGTAATAAAACACCACAGTAATGATCAAGCAGAAACCTTAAAATATGACTAAGGCTACTGCTATAAGTAAATTGTGATCATTAATCATTTAAATTTCTTTTTCATTAGTATAATTTCTCTTTATGAACATTTGCTAATTAGTTTATGGTTGTGTACACGCTTCCACCTGTATTTATTTGCAAAGGAACTGAGAAATATGTTATTGCAAATAAATCTGTTTAGAGGAATGCAAGATGTGGAATGCTGCAGAGGGAAAAAACGTGAGTAACTTTAAGATATAAAGCATTTTAAAAAATGTATTACCTTTTTAAGCAGTAGGTTTTGGACAACATGCTGTGTAATCATTGTGGGTACCCAACTACACGTTAGACAATCAAGGTAGTATAAAAGAGCAAAGTTTTCGTTGGGGGCATAACCAGTTCATTTTACTGTCATTCAGGTTTTCAGCATGAAACATTTTTTATCACATACAGTCTGTTGCCAAAGCAATATTAAATAATGATGCCTACAATGAAAAATTAGGTTTTGATTTTTATTTTTTTTCTTAAACAGCATCTGGTGATTGTGTGTTCTTTGGCTCTGAGGCCCCCATTGAAACTCATTTCATTGCGCAGATGAAAATGTCTTGAACTGCCAAATGTGAACAGTTGCACCGGAAACTGGAAGTCAACTGTTTCAGTCGTGGCTGATTCATTTGTTGTTAATAACATAGATTTGACTGTTGGAAATGAGGCCTGAGTCAACAAAAGCGTTTAGCAGTCTGACTCTGACAGAAGAGAGGGTTTGTAATCCCAGTGAGATTATAGCGGAATGTTTGGAGGTTTCATAAAGTAGATAGATTCTACAAGGTCATACTTAACTTTTGCAGTCCGAACTTCCATTTATCTGTGCATTTTTTCAATGAATTTTAAATTCTGGATCTTTCACTTTTGTCTTTTATCAGATTTGACTTTGAGCTAAGAATGAAAGGGTATATTGACAGTCACTGTTCCAACTGCTTTGCTTTCATTTACTTCTGAAGGCTTGTCTTAGGAAATAGGCAAACGCTTGAGTTAAGCTTTTCTCTTTTTCCTCTGAAATTTTATTGCTACATATTTTGGTTGCTTTTCATCTCCAAGGTGATGAGTTTGCTACAATGTTCAGTTTGTACTTGCACTATAATGAGCAATTTTGTATAATTGCCTGATATATAGTAGGAGACAAAGATCAATAATCTGAAATTCTGTGCTATTTGTGTCTATTAGGAGTGGTTAGGCCATACGAACTATACTGAGTTTCTCTGTCTACTTCATTGATTTTTTTGCTTTGAATCTCTTTGGCAGCAGAGTGTAAGGTGAATTAGATGCTTAGTGAACTCTGTGGGCAAAACTTTGGATACTCATTAAAAGCCTAAATTTTTGAGTGATATTTTTAAAGCACCTTATCTGAATCACTTGATGCAAGTTGGGCATTTGCATTATGTCTGAGCCTATTTTGCCATACCTTTGCGGCAGCCTGAATACCGCACTGAATGCCGCTGGCATTCTTGTTGCGGAGTAATCTGAAGAGGGCAAGGCTGCACTGATTACACAGTAATTTAGGTTGGAAGGAACCGCCTCTGGTCTGTTACAACACCCTGCAACTTGTGTCTGTTGGCCCTCTTTCTACTACTGTGCTCCTCCAACAAAAGTCTGGCTCCATCTTCTGTATACCCTTTCCATATTTCTCCATAGCTTTTCTTCTCAAGACCAAACAAACCCTGTTCTCTCAGGGTTTAATATGTTACATGCTCCACCTCTCTAATCATCTTGGTAACTCTCTAGAGAATTTTATCCCATATTTCCTTGTCCTGAACTGGGAAAGTCAGACTGGACACAGGGTGTAAGAAGTGTAGGTATGTCATTTTTTATTAGTTGAGGTATAGCTTTGGATACTTTTTGCACCCAATCTAAGAAGCAGTTGGTTTCAGAAATAATCAGGAGCTGTATTGAATTTGAAATTTAAAAATGTGTTTTCCTTCTGAGTTATAGAATTGTAGAATAATTTATGTCGGAAAAGACCTTTAAAATAGTCAAGTCCAGACGTTAACCTAGCACTGCCAAATCCACCACTAAACTGCCAAATTACGAGTCTTTTAAATACCTCCAGGGGAGGTGACTCCACCACTTCCCTGGGCAGCCTGTTCCAATGATTGACAGCCCTTTTGGTGAAGATATTTTTCCTAGTATTCAATCTAACCTCCCCTGGTGCAGCTTGAGGCTGTTTCCTCTTGTCCTGTCACTTGTTACTTGGGAGAAGAGGCCAACTCCCATCTCGCCACAACCTCCTTTCAGGTGGTTGTAGAGATAAGGTCTCCCCTCAGCCTCTTTTTCTCCAGGCTAAAAACCTCAATTCCCTCGGCTGCTTCTCATAAGACTTATGCTCCAGACCCTTCATCAGCTTCGTTGCCCTTGACTAGACCCGCTCCAGCACCTCAAAGTCTTTCCCAGAGTGAGGGGCCCAGAACTGAACACAGGATTCGAGGTGCAGCCGCACCAGTGCCCAGTACAAGGGGACAATCACTGCCCTGGCCCTGCTGGCCACACTGGTGCTGATACAGGCCAGGGTGCCATTGGCCTTCTTGGCCACCCAGGCACAAGCTGGCTCATGTTCAAGTGGCTGTAGACCAACACCCTTAGGTCCATTTCTGCTGAGCAGCTTTCCAGCCACTCTTCCCCAAGCCTGTAGCATTGCATGGGGTTGTTGTGGCCCAAATGCAGAACCCGGCACTGAGCCTTGTTGAATCTCATCCAATTGGCCTCAGCCCATAAATCGAGCCTGTCCAGATCCCTCTGCAGATCCATGTGAATCTGCTTTGATAGCATTTACCAACCAGAAAGGATGGAGAATCACCTATTTTATAGTCATTCTATAATGGTATCTGAGACATTAAGCTTTCCATGGAGCTTTAAGCAGTAAAAATTTGCAATATTCCAGGCACCAATGTGAGCCAGTTAAGTTAGTTTAATGTTACAGTTAATGG
Source organism: Strigops habroptila (assembly GCF_004027225.2). Lineage (NCBI taxonomy): Eukaryota > Metazoa > Chordata > Aves > Psittaciformes > Psittacidae > Strigops > Strigops habroptila. Next base: position 4,674,020 of record NC_044277.2, read on the forward strand.
CAGCCACTCTGTTTTAAAATGTCTTTTAAATACTGCCTTTTTATTAGTGTTTTCTCTCACTTATATTCCTTACATTAAGGATGTGATAAGAGGATTATTTATCTGTTCTTTCTGTGGAGTAATCCAAGTTATGTATTCTCTATCCTATAGTTTGGTTTATGGAAATTATTCTATTGTGCTGGTGTTCTGGGTCTTATTTTTCAGCAGCAATGTTTTTCGGAGGTGGTATTCTGCTGCATTCAGTTTTCCAATGCTTTTTTTAATGGTGTTTACAGCTTTCAGACTATAGGGTTTGTGAATTCTTCATTTGTAGTCCTTTTAGGGGGAAAAAATAAAAAAGCTATGTAAGACATTTTTCAAGGCATAATGAGAATATTAAAAACATTGTGAGAATGCTCTGCAATATATATCGATTTTTCTCTTTTATCATCTCCTTGAGCTCTTGAGTCGCAATCACTAATTGTTAGATCTCAAGGCTTTTCTTTTACATCTCATGGAGAGCCTGTAAAATTATGTCCTGTGGTAGAAATTAATCCGCAATACTTGTTAATTTTCTTTTAAATGACACAGATAGGAACATACTTTATCAGTCAGATGATGTGCCTCTCTTTCCAGAGTTGTGCAGAAAAAGGACTGATCGCATTTAGGAGCTGTTTATAATAGGTATTATTCTATTTTTTAAATCTGTTTTTGGGGAACATGGTTCCAGTACTTTTGGAGTTGTTGATTGAAACCTTAATTAAGCTTGCGAGGAGCTTAGCTTTTAGTTAGGGTGGGACACCACTTCACTTATGGTTGTTTCATTTGAAGATTGTGAAGTTGGGAAGGGAACGCTTTCAAGTCTCAGAGAGGATCCTGCCTCTCTCTTGAGTTTTGTTCCTGTGTGATGCTCCCATTCTGGGAAAGCATGAGCCAAGCTTTAAAGACAATAAAGGTTTTGCCAGGGATGTTCTAGTGTAAGCACACCAAAGCTCATACGCTGTATTTGCATCCATGAAGGAGCTGTGCTTGCTCCACCTCCTTCTTCCTCTCAGCCTGGCTGAGATAGGGGCTTCTTGTGGTACAAAATTGTGCCAAAGCCACTGAATGCAGCTTTGGCCAAATACAGAATGGTGCTGGCATTTGCATGTGCTTCAAAGCCCTTTGCATTCAGTGCCTCTCAAGTCAGGGAATTAGGAATCCAGTGCTTTTCCTGTTACAAATACATGCTATCTTCATCGATGCATCACATGAAACTATTATTAATTTGTTTCAATAGATAATACTAATTTTGTATTACATTGGATATTGCCTATGCTTTTATTTTAGTGCTTGTGTAACCTGTTTTGAAGCCTTTCAAAAACAGCGATTCTACTTTCCCCAACAGTTTATTTCCGTGCTTCACTGTCCTTAAGAGTAAGAAAAAATTCCTATTTTTTTTCTTGTTTCAGTCTGATCTGGTTTCTGAGCTCATACAGGAGTGAGTAGAAAGGGAAGCTTGCAGGTTATGTGCCTGTGTGATTCTGGTATAATGTTTGTCCTCGATAACGACATTGTCGCTGCATTGTCTAATGTCCCTGTACTTCCACGGAACTGGCACTGAGCCAGCATTCAAAGTTATCCTTGCGCCCATTTGTTCTTTTTTTCCTATTGCCCTATTAAATTTTATCCTTTTATTCTGAGATTGCTTTTACTATGTCATTTTGAACTCTGATCTTGCACCACATCGTTACAGGTTCTGCATTTTTACAGCTTCCAGCCTTTTCTCCCCTTGTGTTTTACTGTGGTTCAAGTACATCTTATCTTTGCATTTTCATACTTAACGTTTCTGAGTGGAATTAAATTTTATATTCTGAAGATAGCAACTTCTCTAATTATTATTGTTAGTAAATTCATGGGTTAATAAACCAAATATGTAACATTAACCTTTACTGAATTGCTAGCTTGCAGTTTTGATATGCAATAATAAAAGTTGTATGTATTACATGCTCTTTTTCTCTCTGAAACAAAGTTTTCCTTAATTCCAATTTACCCTTCCTTGAAGCGTGAAGGGGAAGCAAGTGTGGAAGGCGTCCTTAATCAACTGGTCCTGGAGCATCTACAGTTGGCTCCTCTCCAGTGGGGTGAGTAGTGTCAAAATCTATTGATGATCTTTTTAGAGGAGATACTGGCTTGTAATTTTTAGCAGGATGAGAATGATAATGTTTTCATTTACTGCCAATCTATGGTACAGGAGAATTTGCTAGGAATTGTATTTTCCTTTAGATGTTTTAGTTAGCTGAAGATAAACCTAAAATTGATATCTATTTTATTTTAAGTATTGCTGTTCAGTGAGAGTAAATTTGAAACCTGAGTATGCACTTTTCCCTGTAATTTGCAGTCCTAGTTGTGTTGTATGAGAGTTGGCTGCTACTTACATTTTTTCTTTGCCTGACAGTGTGTGGTTTTAAAGTAATTTCTTTAAAATATTTTCATATGGTATTGTAATACAAGTTTTGGAGTATTTCTTACCATGATCTAGAAATTTGCATTGCTGACTTTTTAGGTACAGAAAAGTTGATATGCTGTCTAGTGGAGAAGAACAGTTTTGCATTTAGGATGATGTTCCAATGATGAAATATTGGATAAATTTGATTTTGAAGAGTCGTAATAATGTGACTTCTGTTGAGGTTCTCATCAAGGCTATTCAGAGGCTTTGGAACATGGGATATTTTATTGCCAACACTTCTATGTCAATTACAAGTTTCAGAAAAAGTCCCCAGTTCATCAATTTAACTCTATACTCATATTTTAATGAATTTGGTGACTGAGGTAGGACCAGTTTTAAGGAACAATGATCCATCGCTATTGTCATTATTAACTAGTAAAACTAAAATGACCTCAAACTCTAGTATTTGTTTACTCGGAAATGCTTGAGGTTTTTTCAACCATGTGGACCATCATCAACTCATATGTTAAAATTTGTAAGCACTTTGTTTATAGGTGAGAAGATAAAACTGGTAGTAGTTTCAAGTTGGTTGTTGTAAACATGTCAAACTGTCTCTGAAACCATGTTTATCTGGCCTTTTTCTTCAGAGAAGTCAAGGATTTGGTAGCCCTTACTTGTATGACTGGCCTTGGCTATGATTGCCCTGGTCTTCGTCAGTGAAACAAGTGGTTTGTGTCAGATGTGTGTTGTTGAGCTCAGACAGGTCATTTGGGAGTCATTTGAGTTCTGCAGAGTGGCGTTGACCTTCAATGGGTGTGTAACTTGGGTTCTGTGTTTGAAAATCTTCCCTTGGCACTTCTGCATGGTAGATAGCCTTAAGGATGAAAACCATAGTTTCTTTCTTCTTCAATTTCCTTGGGTTTCTTCTTTATTTAATTTTTTTTTGTAATGCTAAATTCTACTATTTTCTTAGTAAAAGAGGCTTTTAGAATCATAAAATTGTATCCAATATTCTTGTCTAAATGACGATATTCGTAGGTACTTTGATGCGCTAGTTGAAAAACACATTCGTAGCGCTGATTCACAATAAAATCTGATTATCCGTGGAGCTGGTAATTTCTCAGGCCATTGCTTAATTCAGTTAAAGAGTCCTGGTTACTTTAGTGTTCAGAGTGTATGAACACCACCAGAACTCTGTGATATTCTCTGCCTCATAACTGCAGAATCTTTCAAAGCACAATCTCTTGGCCGTTTGTGGCCTAACTGTTAATTTTCTGTATTAAATAAAGAAGGGAAAGTGAGATCCTCTGTGATATCAAATACTTGGTTTGCAACAACTTGTATATAATATTTTCTATTTGGAATGTTGTGGTGGCAGAAAATACAGTTTTAGCAGAAATCTGCTGTATTTTTTTTTGTCTAATATTTTCTCTATCTAAAATTGCTATTAATATATTGTCTGTTTTGTGTAACACGAAAAATATGAAGGTGTGGCACTGCAGAGATCATTGAAGAGGACATTTTGATTAAATGCCTGATTCAACTTGAAAACAACAGCAAAAAAAAGAAATAAAAACATTGGAGAATTTTTAGTTTCTTTTAATTAACCATAATTTCAAATATTCAGCATTTAAATCTTTGCAAGTTGTTTTCCCAGTGTTGTAGCCAGGTAGTCCTACCTGCACTCATCATGAGAAGAGCTACTGCGGTCCCTCCAGAAAGTGGTGCCATGGCAATGCAGGCTAATTTTGGTTTTATTAATGTGTGGGATGGAGGAGGAATTAAAAGGTTGGTTTTTTCTGTTCAGTATGTGGGAGTAATAAGGAGTTGTTGGAATGTCTGGCTAATCAAGAGCATGTGTTTGTGTACACATGTATTTAGACAATGTGACACACTGCCTTTTGAAGTTAAAATTGTCTTTTGGTGCTAGTATATATTTCCTATTCAATTCTTATAGGCATGGAAAAGTGTTACGTGTTTCAAATCATCTAAGGTGTGAGATCTGTTTTCCCTATGGCTTTTTTCTTGGTGTTTTGATGTGATTGACCTTAACTTCTTGTCAGAATCAGCTCCTTTAGTGGGAGTGATCTATCCCAAGTACCAATAATGACATAAACATATGCAAGCTATCTTAAAAGTTCTTTGACTGTTAACATTTCTACTAAAAGAGAACTGTAAACTTAATATATATAATTAATAAGGCAGTAGTCTACAGACTTTATTTGCTCATCCTGCCTTATCCAATATTTTGATGTCATTGATAAGAAGGTACTTTAAAAATACCATAATATTGTAGTGTCAGCTAGATTTTTTTTCTCCGAATCATCACACTGTTTGTAGCCACAGCCTTGCTTTGCTTTGAGTTTTGTTTTTGCTTAAGTTAAGAGTAACTTGCATCTTAATGTGAACGCTTTACTACCAGCCATCATCGTAATATAATCTTTGCATGTATTGGCTGAAAATTTTGCCTTAGTTTTTATGCAATAAAATTGATTCTATCATTATTCAGGACTTTTGCTATACTGATGGTTACATTGAAAGGTTTACTGTATCATAAGTGCTCACAGTGAAACACAAATAAATATTTAACAGGGTTTTGATTAAAAAAAATGACTGACTCTTCTTCAAATTTATAAAAGCTAGACTTCAAAATTCCTTTTAAATATGGCATATTTAATTCATATTATAGTTAATATTGCATTTCTAAAATTATGAAAGCATATTGAAATAGTTTTTCATGTAAATTTGACAATCCTATCTTCTTTTCATTAAATACAAGGCGAAGAGTAGAATTAAAAGTTAGTGGCATTGAAGTTTTGGTCTGAGGGTAGGAAGTCAGCTCTAGAGGTTGTCAGAGGGAAAAAAGTGGCTGTTAGTGAACACTGTTAGTTGTGATTTCATATAACTAAATGACTGGGGAAGGTAAAGTATTTAAAACATGAGGAATCATAAAAAAGAAAATAGTGTCAAAGGCTAGAGTGAGAGTTCTTAATATGTTGTTAAGATTGATTTTAAGATTTAGGACATCTCTGTAAAATGAAGTTGTCTATAAGATAGGTTAGTAAATCACACATAATTGAAAAACATAATCTTGCTCAACATCACCAAGTTCAATGTTCTCTACAAGTTATGACATATTTTCTTTTTACTGCTGGGCAACAAACCAAGTGTAGGAATAGATGTGGTTTTAAGGTGAGTATATTAATATCATCAAATCAAGAAAACATCGCCTGTGAAGTTTACTGAGGAGAACCGAGACTCTTCAAAGGTGTATGTCGTGCAAGTTCCGTGGTTAGATTTGAAAATGATCAGATGGAGGTATTTGTAGTTGCTGGCTGTGCAGTATTTTTTCAGTCTTTATTTGATTTATGTTGCTAGGTTTTGCAAGCAAGCAGAATTCTGAGGCTGAACACTTACCACTTTGATGGTACTCTTCATTTCGTAGCAAAATTAGCATAGGTATAAATTCTGTGCACAAAATGGGGTTATTGAACTTGAAATAGACTGAGTTTGAAATGAACTGTCAATTGAACCTGGAGTAGGCTGGACTCGGGGTGTTCTTACATTTGCATGAGAAACACCTCTTAAGCAAGAGGTTCCCAACACTTTGCATGTTGTACACAAATTTCAGTTATTTTAAATTCTGCTACATGAAGTAAAATAAACTTAACTTCCTTCACTGCCTGCAGCCACAAGGTAAAAACAGCTTTTCTTGATGATTGTCATAAGAGTAAAGATGTATTAGAGAAATTTGACACAGAAATTCAGAACTGTAGCCACCTAAAAGTGCTAAATGTTTTAATATATCAAGCAAATGCTTTTCTTTCTTTATAGAAACTAACTGAATAACTAAAATCAATGATTATACATAAACTCTAAGGATGGTATTTGCAGTAATATTTGAAGAAACATACATTTGTCAAAGTTCACCATGGGAAAAGTCCCAAAAAAGGTTTTAACTTTCATTCATTCTTTTATTTCATTCACTCATTTCATTCATTCTTCACTTCTTCCTTCATAATAAATACAAATTTCAAGACATTTTGTAATGTTTAAATTAATTATGGATACCTTTTCACAATGCAATGCATTTCATTTTCTAGCATGTGATTAAAGGGAAAACTGCTGCTGCATGCTATCCAGATCATAATTAAGATAAGGGTTCACACTGTATTGTGTGTCTGCCTGCATCGTGTAGGCATATTGTACTTAGAGAAAACTCAAACCTCAGACTTGAAGGGTTGTTTTAAATTGTCCATCACAGGTAGTTGGAATCAATAGAAGAGGTAGATTTAAATGTATTTTGAACTTTTTTATGAGCATGTGGCTCATGACAGGTTGTTTTGAAGTTCTGTCTGGATAAGGTTCACCAAAGATCTTATGGAATCATTACTTTTAAAATGAATTGTCTTAATAATTCATTGTATGTTTTAACATCAAATCAGAATCAATTTTCACAGCTTATATCTTTCCTGGATCTTAAAATTACTGAAACTACTCACCCATTTTATTTTGCATTTTCCAGTCTGACCTTAGACCTTAATTAAATCTTTCTCTCCACAATTTACGTGATTAACTGTTAGGGATTGCAGCAGTGTCAAATCACCGCATCCTGAACACAGAGGAAAATATTTTAAAGTATCCGTCAGCAAGCAGATAAAGAAATGATACATCTCTAAGCCTGTGTTTTGGATGCTGCCTTGGCACCTGACAGCTTGTTGTTCCCAAGGACCTAGTTGAAAAAAGCCAGGTATCTGCAGACATGATCACTGGTAACAGTTTTGCTTTAGTCAGGGCAGTCCTACTATATTGCTCTTCCTCCATATTTGAAATTCCAAGCTGTCTTGGCTGTTTGTTCAAAGACTAGTTTTAATGAGGAACTGTAAGGAAGTAGTTTTACGTTCTCTTTTCATAAAGAAACTCCTCATAGACCCTCCACAGGACCATGTAGATTATATAGAGACAAGCTTGGAAATACGGAGAAATCAGCAGGGTGTATGAAGGTCTGCTCTGCAGAAAAATGATGAATGTTATTCTGTTCATTCATGAAACTGAAATATTCTTGCATTATTTCTATTTTAAAATTACAGTAGTCAGGCTATTATCATCGTTAGAAAGATGAAACCAAAAGTATTAGCCAGAAAATCTCAAGAGTAAGCTGTTCATAAGGTACAGAACCACAGTCTGATTCATGGGAAGACTGAAATTGAGGAGCAATCTGGTGGTAAATAGATTTTACTAGGTAACCAACCTTTCTTATCCATTTAGAAAAATCTTCAGGTTTTTCATTTTTATTTTTAAGATGCAAGAGAGGTGGGAACACTTTCGTATCTCAACAGCTTGTGTGCAGGCTGTTTTGGAGGATATTTTGGCAATGTCAAACAAGCAACATGCTTTGCTTACTGGGAAGTGTTAAGCGACTGGGGTAGTACATTGAAAAAATGGACTAACTTGATAAAACTAGGGCATCTGGCACATGAATAATGTTCTTGCATGTCAAAACATGCTATTGTGTGATATATTTTGAATCAGCTGGTGTTTCTAATTCCTACCAAAGCCTTGGTTACTCTAAACTGAAAGGAAAAAACTTGTAGAGAAAAGATTTTAGACATAACCAGACCAGTAGCGATATCAAAGAAAAGATGCTAAGAATAAAGAAAGCACCCTGAAGTGAAAATAAATTAGCAAAACCTCTTCTGAAAAGATAGAGAGCTTGAGACAGGTTGAGTGGAGTGCTGGTGCTTACTTCTTACCAGGTTTCTGAAAGAACTGGTAGCTGAAGCTGCAGGTCCAGCATTTCTAATAAAGAAGTGAGAAAAGATGATGGGAATAAAAGCAGAATGATAAATACTAATGGAGTTGTCTAAGTATTGGTCTTGGACCACTTTTATCAATGGAAATCATTACTGATTTTCGCTTAAAAAGTAAGAAAAAAGGAAAACAAATATGAGGAGGAAGAATAAACTGATGAAATATGCTGATGGCTCAGAGATGAGCACCACCATCTCTCCAAAAAGAAATCAGGGAGTATACTACACAAAGTCACAGAATGGTTTGGGGCGGAAGGGACCTTCAGAGATCATCTAGTCCAAACCTCTGCCACGGGCAGGGACATTTAGAACACTACGTTGGATTGTTCAAAGCCCCATCCAGCCTGACCTTGAACACTTTCAATGACAGGGCATCCACAGTTCTTCTGGAAAACCTGTCCTGCTGTATCCCTACCCTCATTGTTAAAAAATTCTTCCTTATATCCAATGTAAACCTACCATCTTCCAGTTTAAAACCCCTGTCTCCCATTACTACAGATCTTGGTTGAAAGTCTCTCCCTGTATTTCTTATAATCTTTCAATAGTCTCAAAACCCAAAGTACCATAAATTAAACAGACAAATGTAGTCCAGAAAATAAGGTTATCTGTTCTGACACTAGTAACGCAGAAATCTTCTAGAAGTTCAGGTGTCTTAAGTGATTGGAAAACATTTGATTAAGTGTTACTCTGAGCTACCAGTGTAATTCAGCAGTGAAGAAAGGTGTATGTGATGTTTGTCCACGTGTCTCATGAAACCTCCCATGGGAAGCTTCTTACAGAAGAGCTCAAATCAAACCAGAATTGGAAAAAATAAAATTTTGGAGGTGGTCAAGGAATGAAGACTTATTGTTGGGTTTATGCTATGGAGATATTACACTGTATAAAATTAAATCAATTCTCAAAAGTTAAGTAAATCTGCCTGTAACTTCTGTGTTCACTACTTAGACATCTAACACAGTCTTACTTCTGTTGAGTTGCAGTATCTCTGAGATGCATTTCTTTAATTTGGCGAAATTAGGAGTTGAATCCAGAAATCCATCAGGGGACTGGGTCTCAAGGAGGGAGAAAAGTTTCCTAAAGTAGGGCAACTTTTGGCAAAAGAACATACTGAATAAAAACTATCTGTTAATAAATAGTCTAGATTTTTTTTTTTTTAAAGACTATTGAATTTTTCAACACAACGTTACAGCAAAAATACTGATGGAGAGGGAAGCACCAAATAATGGTGTTTAATCCGATACAAAAAGGAGAAAAAGAAACAGGACATTGCGGTAGCAGAAAAATTAACTCATTCAACTTTGATTCAGGCACATGTGCCTAATGCATTATGTTATGTTGAATGAGTGACCTTGTTTTTAGTATCTCATTTACAAACCCATTGTATTTTTTGAAATAATGATAAAAAAAGAAAAAAGCTATGCATAGTTTTCTTCTTTATAGGGATGTAGCTTATGGCATTTCAGTTCGGCCTTAGCAGGGAATTGAAGAGCACCATAATGATGATAAATTGTTGCACGGTTGCACAAGGTACTTAATTTTGTAGGTATTGTTAGAAGTAAATTGAGTAATAGATTAACTGAACATCCAAATTATTGTGAAAATGGGTTACATGTTCAAAAAGAGCTGCAGAGATAATTGTAAGGAAGAAGATTGAAAAGACAAAAAAGCTGTCTTGTAAAGCAGTTGGTGAAAAGTATCACTGAATCTGCAGAGAAATAGATTTTTATTACTTTGATGGACACTGAAGATACCATTTGAATAAAAATTTAGAAAAATATGATTCAGCTTGTGGACAATTAAAAAAAAAAGAAGGAGGAAAAAAGATCAGAAAATATATGTATTAACAAGAGAGGCAAGAAAGATGCTTTCATCAGGCAGGATTTTAATTGCCCAGCAATTAAACGAATTGTATACTTAAGTGTGTAGAGAATGAGAAATGGAAAATATGCTAATTGTAGTGGAGGAATATTCTGAATAGCCTATGTAGGACAGGTTCAACATGTAATTGGTTTCGGGCAGTAAGCAAGAAGGGAGGCATTATTCCAGAATACACGCGCTGAGCTTTTCTTATCTGGCTTCTGACATTTTTCAGCTTTTGTTTTGTTTCACTTTGAAAAATCATGCGTATGCTTGGAACTGAATGCCATGAATGTTGTAAATGAAAGCAGTCTTTTCACTGACTACGTTGTACTTTGGATCAGACTCTTTTTCACTAATAAAGCGTGTCATTTGACTGCACCGTTACATTTTCTCGGTAGGAGTGCGAATGAACTCTGTTGTAGTTTAAAGATGGTACTTAGTCAAGTTAAATGGAAAGTTTTCCTTAAAATTGTGTATTTTACTAAAAGCAAAATTTTCCAAGTATTTGCATGTGTTCTCCTCCCACACCCTGTGTTTTGACTCATTGGTTAAGGTCAGCGTGACCTATCGTCAGTTGAAGTTCTCTAGTAGGACATTTTGAGGGGAGGGAATTTGGTTTATTTTTCAGTGTTCATTCTGAAGTAATCCTTTATTTCATCAAGGAATCAGAAGTGAATTAATGACATAAATCCACCTCAATAAGCCATGTAATACTGAAATTAATAGCTTCCAATGGTCAAAACCTCAACAGTACAAGCACAGACCAGAACAGACAGATTTGTATGAAGAAACATAAGCTTGGACTGAAGTACTCTCTTTCACATTCTCTCCTTTTTCCCTTTTTAGTCCTTCTATCTCAAAATTGTTAGCTAATTAATTATCTATTTTTTAGCATTATTTTTTTTTTCTCCATTCAGTGATTTTTCTTAGGCTTTTCCTTCTCCCCATTGTCTCTTTGGTAAAACAATGTCAGAACTTGATTTTACTTTTGTTTTTATTTTGTATCATCTCAGACCTCTGTATTAAGCAATCATAAACTATGTTTTAGAAGGAAAGGTTGTACAGTTTTAGGCCAGAAGGAAGTTAATTTCATTTGAGTGATTTGAAGCATGATTTGATTACAAAGGAAGCCAGTCACACAGAAAATCGTTCCTGAGCTGCGATTGCGTGTGCTTATCGATACTGTACACTCAGTAGTGAACTTAGACTTTTTATTTTAGTATCTTTTTCCTTGTTAAGCAGAAATTCAGGCTCACTTTACTATCACTTCTGATTTACCTATAAATACACTAGAAAAAGTTACAGAAGGAGAAGGTAATTTTGGTTTGCATCATAAAATATAATGGAGGATCAGAGCAAATGTGTTCTGTAGGATGGCTTTGTTCAAAAGGGCTTTCGTCAAAAGATACTTGAGTTGTCTTCTGTTACTCATTACACTTTGTATAGTTTATAAATTTGTGGCTTAATAATATCAGACATGTACAGAGCTGTTACAGAACTTTTATATCGAGGTCAGACACAAGAGATGAAATAAGGAAGAATTTTAATTAAAAATGTTAGTAGTATATAGAAAGTGTAAAATGTCTCAGCAGTCTGGAATTACACAGAGAGAAATAATTGGTTGCCTCATGTGAAAACTTCAGGAAAGCAAAAAAAGGCAGCAGTAGCAATCCTCAATAACTGAAAGAAGTATTAAGGGAAAATTGCATTTCTGTACTTTGATAAACGGTCAGATGTCAGTTATCTGAGTGAATGATGGTGTTGGGTTGTTCGAGATGAAGAAAAAACCCAGGTATTAGAATTTTTGGAGATCATAAATCAGAGATTTCAGAGCAGAAATGGGTGCCACCAGCCCTGAATGATTCTGGTTGGGAGTCTTCCAACAGTGCTCTCAGCTTTGGGAGCATTTAGTAAATTGGTTTTAGCAGAAGATGAAGTCTCAGAGTTGGTTTTGTGCTACACACAAGCTCCAGACTCCAGCTAGAGCACTGCTGAGTGGGGGGATCAGCTCAGATCTGACAGGGCTCCTTGGCTAGGGCTTTGCCTTACTTATAGCTTCAGACCAGTAGACTGCATAAAACATGACTTTGCACCTATAAGGTAGGCTGCTTGGAGTCAGAGCCCTTGTTTGAAATGAGGTGTATTTGTAGCTCCTTCATTCTGCCCACGTATAAACCCCCAAAATGGGAGTTGACTCCACGGGAATGGGTGTCCACACTGTCTTGCCTAGTGGACTTCATGGCCTTTAACTCCCAATAACTGCATTTCCTCTTGCTTTACTATAAAACTTTTTCCCATATATGCTTCACTTCCAGAAAGAAAACTTGCAGGTTTCTCTCACTAATGAAATAGCCAAATAGTGGTAATGAAGCAACAAAAATTAAAAATGAGTGAGGAACAATCTAAGGTTTGAGATTTGGATGAAAATAAGCGCAGTGAACAGCTGTCGGTTAGAGTGAACATCGTGAACTTGGCCTGTTAAAGAGTCAAAATGACTTCTGGTTTCCTAGCGACTATAATTTTGTATAACTTGCTGGAGCAACCAGTGAGTTTCTGAACATCTGTTCCTAATGAAGGTATTAATCAGCAATGTGCTCACTATTTGCTATTTATGAACTTTTTGTGTTAAAAGGCTGTATTTAAAGGAAATTATTTCTGTTTATGGGTACTTAATAGATAGTGGTTTGTATTGTCTATGTATTGGTTTAAATTAATCTCATAACATTAAATATGCATCTTTATGTTATTTAATTCAAAAGTAGACTGCAGAAGGTGTCTCAATGTAATTTTGTTTGGAGAGCCTTTTGTAAACTTCCTGAGCTCCATCTGAGAACCTTGCTGCGGATAGGAATTTCAAGATTAAATTTATTTGTGACTCATTTCCAGCCCTTTTGTTCTCATGTCAATATTGTTCTTTAGTTTAAATAGCTTTTTTCAGCCTCTGATGTTTGCCTTTTTTTTCACTCTTGCTCTTTCTTTTGTGCGTTTCGAGACCGCAGCCAGGACTACCTCTCTAAGTCTCCTTGATAGCATAGGGCTTTTTTATTGTCCACCCCACAATTATCTCAGTAGCTTTTGTCTGTGTCTGTTGTAAAGTGTTTTCTGTTTTCTTTGATCTGGATGACATGCTTAGATCTCCCGTAGCGTTACTTCTGACATGGATCCTTAATGGTCTCTACCTGAATAAAATAAATCTGTGCTTTCATTTTCAAGTCTATTTATAGTCCTTTATGAATCAACAAAATTACAGTGAATATTTAGTATTTCACAGACCATGATGTAGGCTGTTGAAACCAACATTGCCTTTCTCACAAACAGTAGTTTGAAACAGACAATGATGGAATAAATCCAGCTTATTAAACCTTTTGGCTCATATAAATGTTAATGTATTAAGACTAATGTGAATTTTGTTGGTATCTGGCTACAACATACTGTTTAGCAAGGTGCTGCTGTCTCTCTCGTGTATCTCTAGCAAGATCTTGAATGTTTAGGGTTGATAATAATGTAATCACTCTGAGTAAATACAAAATAATTAAACCACCAAAACTTGAAGTAAATTTTGGTTAAATTTCAACTCAACTCAACACCATGACCAACAGTAAAGTCCTTATTTTACTGCTAATCTGGCCTTATTTCTGACAGAGATAAATGTCATGTTATGTAGAAGCATCCATAATATTTCTAATGGAGTTCGTTGATGTGAAATTCCTGCATTAGTAGGGTTTTTTTCATCACTTAAAGTCTTTCTTGGCAATCAGCAAGAAGGATGCTCCACATGAGTTTGGGAGTCGTTTCTCTGAGCAGCTGGAATGTTGTTGTATTTGTCAGGCCTGTGACATTCTCCTGGCTGTGCTGATGTTGCTATAGAAGATACTTTCTGAAGAAAAGGCTCCTTCCTGCTGTCATTTGCCCTGATGCTGAGAAAACCATCCATTTGTGGCTGTAAACCCTGCACCTGGGTAGCTGTCTAGTAAGAATTAGATTGATACCTGCAGCTCAATCACTAAATGGTCAGCTATGTAACAGCTTTTTTTTCGTGTTATCTAGGCTTGTATTCTGAGCGACAAAGTGACATTTGTCCATCCAGGCAACTTGTATTGTCCTTATGAATGTAGTGGAATCAATGCGTTTCTCGTAACATCCTTTGGTGTTGCTAGATGAAAATTCAACAATTTTTAGGAAACCCAGATATACAGACAAATTTCAAGTTTAGGTTAGTTTTCATTAAACAATAATTACAGTTTTTGCCACATGCAAGTGCAAAATCTTGGGGATCAAAACATATGGGGTGTCCATGACAAGAGGTTGAGCTGAGACCCCCCCCTGCAGCCTGGAGGGTGTTTCCTGCAGGAGCTGCGGCCGTGCAGAGCCCCGGCGGGAGCGGGGTATCCCTGAAGGATGCAGCCACGGAAGGGCCTGTGCTGGAGCAGGGGGACGGGTGAGGAGGGAGCAGTGGCTGAGAGGGGCTGTGCTGGGCTGAGCGTGACCCCATCCACACCCTGTGCCTCGGGGAGAGGGGTCAGGAGATAAGGGGGGACCTTGGCCTTTGGAAAGGAGCGGGAAGGTGTTTTAACTTCTGATTTATTTTTTTATCATCTAAATCTCTTTTAATTGGTAGTAAGTTTAGTTTTCTCTCAGTCAAGTCTGTCTTGATTGTGACAGTAGCTGGCAAGTGATCTCCTTCTCTTTACCTCAGCCCCTGAGCTTTTTCATCCCATTTTCTTCCCCTATCTCCTGTTTTGGATGGGGAGGGAGCAAGCAGCTGGGTGGTACATGGCTGCTGAGCACGGTGAACCCATCACAGAATGCTACTTCAATATGTGGATATTCTGTTTCAATTATTGTCTTTTTGGGAGGTTTTAGTGCAGTTCACACAGTAGCTTGGAGCCAGTAATACTCAGAAATCTCTGCAAAGGCAGTAGATACTATACAAAGGTAAAAAAATAGTCTAGAATGACAGAAAGCAAGGAATGAAAATGAGACAATATAGGATTGTTTGCTTGTGAGAAATTGTTTTGGCTTTCTAGCTGTCACAGTACATAGTTTTAGTACAGGAGGTCCTTTCAGAAAGCTGTACATAATTCAGTCAAGTGAAAATGAGCAGAGGCAAACGAGGACTGTGACATGTAGTGATACATGCCTGATAGGAGAGGCAGCTTGTAATAGAGGTTGGTGATGATAATCTGGAAGCTGTTCTTCAAAAGACGCAGTAGCAGACAATGAAATTCTTCTGTTATTTTGAGAAAGTGAAAAAATGAAACTATTTTGTCATCATGCAGAGCTAACCTTCACAGGTTTCCTTCTGTTCTTGTAATAAATTGTTTCTTAGGCAATGCATTGTGTGAGATTAAGAACAGCTCTGACATACTGTGTAGAATCATTCTTAATCCTTCTTGTTCCTCTTTAAAATATCATTTGTATTGTATCAGCGCTGGCAACTTGGTGATAATCCAGCCCTATTACCTAATTTAGGTAAAACACCACAGATGGCATTTACCTCTATCTATCTTTCATCTGGAGTTTCAGTCTGTGGAGCTCTTCGTTTGCCATAGAGGATGCCGTGATAATCAGTAAACCTTCAGTCAAATTAAGTTGGATAGTTCGATGGTATGAACTCAGCAGAAAATTGTTACTGATCTAAATTTAATGATTAAGGGACCAAAGCATTACAGAAAACCAGAGATTTGATTCAGCCCAGGAACTACATTTTATTCAGATTTTGTTGTCTGTAGATACTGACTAAAATGTTGCTCCATTGGATTTTTGAAGCAGGTTACCTGTAACTTCAGTTATCTCACATTATAGTTTACTCTTCTAATTAGAAACTCACTGTATTCCATATGGGATAGTGAATGTTTCTTAGTTGCACAGATTCCAAATGTGACATCTGATTGTTCAGTTATTTTTGTTTTTCATAAAAGTTCAAGCTAGCAATGTGTATAATCCCAGTATGCCAGTCTTTTGGATACCATTGGGTAGTACTGCTGAATAGTACTATTTATACACAAACTTGCAGTAATAAAGTCTTTGAACTACCTCTGGGAAGAAACTTTAAACTGAAATACTGTAGTGTTGACTCCTGTGCTTTTCCTGACGTGCTAAAATCTAGAGAGGATGCTGTATGAAAGGCTTTTCTGAGCTCTGAGATAACACTGAAGAAGCAGGAGATACAAGTGCAGGTTCAACTATTTTCAGAGCTAAAGTGGAATTGCCTTGAGCATTTCACTATAAATTAAATTTGAGTACACGGTATCTGGCAATTAATAGCAAATTAAAACTGTCTTTATAAGCAGTGATTAGACAGTCTTTAATTGTCATTAATTCATATTCTGATGGCAAAGTGAATTTATTAAAGTTTGCAAACACTGAAGTAAACACAAGGAAATATTTTGCTCAGTAAACTTTTATTCCTATGCAATAAAGTCTAGGTGAAAAGTCATTTGGGATTCTTTCTATTTTGAAACAGGGATTAAAATGAATCCGAGTCATCTTGCTGTTCATTAAGTAGCTCACTCCTGCTCAATCATAAATAATAAATGGTATGATGGGAAGACTCATCACTTGTTAGTGAAATTTGAATATCAGCAAGTAAGTTAATAGATACAAATAAAAAGTAAGCTAATGTCAGCATAAAATGTCTTAGAATCTTTGAAACTTTCTAAAGCTGTATGTGAGGATCAGGATTGGATACTGCCTAAGGAAGTGGAAGTTATCAACATCTACCTATAGAGCTGTTCTCTGATTTTTCTATTCCCATCTGTCATTCAAACTAGCTATAATTGGCAAGAATATAGAATATTCATTTTCATAGGCTTACCCATGAAACTGGGTGATTTTCAAATGTTCATATAAGCTCCTTCTGTAAGATCCTTAAGATGTCAGAAATAGCTGCATTTCTTCCTTTCAGTGCCTGTTATCAGAGAAACCTCGTTATAGAAGGTCAAGGCATTAGAAATAGATATATATTGATTACCACCAGAACCCCACAAAACCCAAACCCCAGCCCACCCCATAAAACCCCACCTGAGATCTCTACCCCATTTCTGGGGTTCAGTGTCTTACAACTTCTGTGAGAAATCCTGGGAAGTTGAAAGGATGGTGGTGTCAGTAGAAGCGCATCTTTCATTCTCCTCTCTTTCCATCCTCTCCTTTTCAGTCTCCTGTGTGTGTCTCTTACTGAAGCCAAATCATGTTTGTGATTTTAAAGATGTGTGGATTAAAATATTGTAGGCTCTGTTGGATGCCTGAAAGCACCGACAACACTAGAAAATTTATACTTTACCCTGCTAATTGTTGGAAAATATGAGCCCTTGATTGGTATGCAATTAGAAGTGTAACATTCTGTTAAACATATCACACAGCATATGGCATGTTAGTAGCAAATCCTCTAATTTAAAATGAAAAAAATACGTAGTTCTGCATATTAGCAAATTTTGCAGGGAATCAAATTTTGCCATTTATTGAAATGTCAGAGGGGAAAAATCCATCCTTGGTTATTTTGGTAATCTAAATTGGGTTTGTTTGATAAAATTTCTGTTCTCTAACAATAAATATAAAAGAGGCAAACCCATACTATAGTTAAATGTGCCATTAACTCCAACTAATCAAAACTATGCCTTCTACAAGTTTAAAATGCTGAAGCAGAAACATAATAGAGAGCCACAGAGAAAAAAATGTCAGAGGGCCATGAGTGTAATTCATTGATGGGCAGTCAGAGGGTGCACTGTTTTGTCAATTAAAAACATAGAATGGATCCATAGGCAGATGTTCCTTTCTTTAACAATCTCAGTGGTTTAAAGGCTTCATATACTGGACAGGGTGCTGGGCTATCTTGTCTAGATGGTTTTAGCAAAGAAGGGTTGGACCAGATGATCCTTGAGGTCCCTTCCAACCTGGTGTTCTGTGATTCTATGGTTCTGTACCCTCCAGTCTTTCAGTTCATAACCTCTCGTCACATTTTTGTTTTGGTGGTGTGTTTTGGGGTATTTTGGAATAATATTTCCACATGTATACCAAGGTGCTTCAAGAAATACTCTTCTGTTAGAGGCTGAAGTCTTGCTTGTATGTGCCCAGGGCTGACTAGTACTTAGAATATGTAGTAGCCCATTTATAAGGCTAGATGAAAGCACTGCTAGTTGTAACCGTGGTTCATTGAAAGATGGCTTTCTAGTCCAGGCTATGATGGGAGCAACTAAGCTGCATCTGAGAATGAAATAGTTTGTTTTCACAGTGGCTGCGAACGATTACTGTGTGTCTCCAAATACAATTAGTCTTGGAGGGTGTTGCATTTCATTGATTCATTGCACATCCACTGCAATTTTTATCGGTGGAGTTCAAAAAGCTTTGAATGCTTTTTGTTAACAGGGCACTCAACAAGTTCATTATTTCTAATATTTGTAGACGGTCAATTTATCTCATGTGTGCCAGGTAATATTTATCTTATTCCTCATAGTTTCTGACTTCCCAGTCAGTCTTTCACTGTTAGGATAACTCATCACTTTAAAAATGTGCCTTATTTCTGCTTTAATTTACATCTTGTCTCTGGTCTTTTTCCCATGACATAGTATTTGTGAAACATCAGTCTAATGGCATATTCGCCAAAGTAACCTCCTAACACTGGTTTTATTGAGTGTTTATCCTGAAATGGTAAGTAGGATTCCCATTCTGCTTGTCTCCTTGTTATCCCTGACTTTGTCACCCTCCTACTTGAGGCACTGGGAATGACTTCCTGCAATACAGCTGAGCATGGCAGAGCCATAGCCCAGCCTTGTGAGAATTTGCTTCTCTATCTTAAACCGGGCAGGAAAGAAGATTTTTCTGCTCTCGCTGATAACTGATCATTTATTATGCTCAAGTACTGACATCAGTTTTGTTGTGACTTTGTACTTCATCTTGACATTGCATTATACAGTCAATTTGGCATTGAACTGGAGAAAATGAGAATACGAGGAAGCCGATTCCTCAAACTATTAATTTTATATCAAAGACAGCTCTCCAGAATGTTGCATGGAGGAGGAGGGAGTTCTTCTTCATTTTACTCTCCAAATTACACAGTTACTTTGGAAATCTTGAGTCTAGTAAATTAAAATCAGCTTGTGCTACAAAGCCTGAGGTTTGGTATCGGTTCTTCTTGTTGTCTTTTGTAGTCACTAATCCTTTTAATGAAGAGCTTTTAGTATTGAAAAGATTCTATTTATAGTAAAGCCATTAGAGCATAAAGCTCCTCATTGCTATTCTGCAGCATGTAGCTGTAATGTTTGTCAGTGGAGAAAAGATATTTTTAGCTGCAGCATTGAAAACCGAGGCTGAAAGGTCAAGAATCCTCGCGGGGATATGTTCTGCTACATCAGTGCTATCACACAGCTGCTGTTTACTCTCTTATCATTCTTCAGTAATAAGAAGATTTCTTTATTGTGACACTAAAGGTATAAAGCATCAAAAGGATTTTGTGCATGAAATGAATACTTGGGGTAGGATGATGTATCCAATCACATTAAATGTTCTACTTCTCCTTAAGTGAATGATTTTATTTTCCCAAAGACTATCTCAATACCTATTCGTCAAAAGCGTCATTCTAGGAAAGTTTTTTTTTATTAAAGGGGATAAGACCTAATGCAAGCAAAAGGCAGTCTGCTGAAATAGCAAAGAATTTTAAGTACATGCTGTTCTGCCTGACATCTACACCATTCATTTTCTTAGCAGTGTAATGCATGAACGGGAGACATAATATCAACGTGTAGTTTGCCAAAGAAGAAAAAAGAGCATGGAGATTTCTATTGGTAATTTGAGGAACAGAATTGTGGGTGGTGGTGATTATATCTGCTACAGGACAGCTTGTAGCACACTGGATAGGTACTCAGCAAGCACAAAAAGATCATGTGGTCCTTTTGAAACAGGATATGATAGATGATATGTGAAAGGGAGAAGGGAGAAAGGAGGGGGAAAAAGGGATAATTATAGGAATACAAGGCTGCATGTATTAGCTGAACATACAATGTGGAAGCTTCAGAGGGTTTTCTAATATCTTTATATAAAAATCGGGGGAAAAAAGATTAATTGCCACATTGAGAAAATTAGGGCTCTGTGATCAAAGGAAAGGCAGAGAAGAAATGGCCTGTTGACAGGTGGCTTGTAAAAATGAAAAGATTTTTCAGAGGATAGGAGTCTGGAGTTTTGTGCTGCTTGGGGAGACAGAGGCACTGTCATCATATTTTAATAATAATAAGCTGCTATGTAACCCTTTTTATTCACCAAACATTATGTAGCGTAGGGAAAGTATGAGTAAAATAATACACTGTTAGCTACACTTTCTTCTCCAGATACAGTGAGATTAACTGTACTTCTCCTCTAAGAATTTCTACAAGGTCTTGCCACTAGAGGTTGTTCTTTTCTGACACATGAAGTCAGTTATCACAATACCTTCTGAAACAGGTTCCTTCATGTCAGGAAATTATTCTAATTCTACTCTTTCTGCATACCCAAACCAGTTTTTAACACCATCTTTTCCAAGCTTTTTCTATAGGCAATATTTGACTAGGTCCATGTGTTCATAACCGTTAGTTGCTCTGTCTCCTAGAATCCTGCCAGGCAGCAGCACGGAGTGAGCACGCATTAATAGGCAGCTCCTGTCCTCAGGATCTCATACATAAATAAACCTAAAATTGAAGGATTGTCGAAAAAGAATTGGAGAAACGAAGAGATTCTACAATTGTTTTCTTTTGTAATTGAATGAGTTTTAGGTAAGTGGGCATTGGCTGAGGAGAATGACAGAGAAAGGAAGGGTATGGCTTTAAGAAAAGACATTAATGGCTTGTTCCTGTAAAACTGAACACATGTTGCTTAGTCCCATTATCTCTCATCTCTCAGTCTTACGTGGAAGAAACCCATATGTTTCTGGCTCCATCACTTCCACTACAAGAGTAGTTTCTCTTTTTTTTTTTTTTTTATTTTTGGGGGGTGATCAGGTTAGGAGGTTGAATCAGTATGCCTGTGTATATATATACATACTTTCTTAATACCTGTAAGAGGGATGCTGAGTGCTGAGGTAAAGGAGCATCTGGCTGATGCTGTGAGGAGCCACGGGTGGGCAGAATAGGAGGGAACCCAGCTTCTCCTTCTTCCAGCTGAGGTGATGAGCGCTTAATTTAGCTTACTATCATGTGAAATACAAAAAGAAGTCTGAGGAAGGCCATGAGGAACAGGGACAATAGGTGGAGAGAGACTCAATTATGTAGGAGGAAACCTGCATGAACAGCCAGTTGTCATGTGGAAGAGAATGTCCCTAAGAAGGAGCTGTCAAAAGCTGTCCTGATGCCATTCAATGGGCTTGGTCCGTCCTTGCTTTAACCTTTTAAACCTACGTTGGTATAAGCTCCTCAGAGCTTCACGTCCTGTGATGCCAGGTTAATTTCTTTTTATTGTTTTCTTATCTTCAAATATGCATGACTGGAAATAGGACAGTACCTGGGGCTTAACACTGTCTTGGGAGGTTGTTGCTCATATGTGAGATATGCACATAGTATATGGAGTGGAGAAATGTATTCTGAGTTCTTGGCTTCATGATGTGTATACATACATGCTTTCTTAATGAAAGAGATACTTTATAAACGTAAGCGATGGATTTAAGATGTTTGGAGAACTGGAAATTCCTGGGATTTTGATGATAGCGCATAGATTTCTCTCAAAAGAATTCAGGATGTCTTTTTCTTTGTGTAACTGCTAGACTACAGAAGGAATCAGCAGAGAATATGATAAAAATACATAAATTCATAATGCATGACTTTCACTGCAAATTAATAAATTATTTTTTCATAGCCTGTAGCAGTGGTCATAGTGTTTGTGGGAGAAAAAAAGGAAGTTCTAGGTTCCAGATGGATAAAATAGTTTTTAAATTGATTGTTGATTATTTCATATGAAAACACATGATTTTGCTGTTCCAGCTACTAGAGTATTGTGGAAATACGGATGTAAACTCTAGTTTTCCTCAACTTCTCTAGTTAATCTTCATGTTTTTTATACTCGCTAGTCCTGTGAAATACCATGTAGGTTTGCTATCATCTGCATTCTCTCTTGCTTGCTTAGACTAATTCTTATTTGGGCTTAGACCAGCTTCAATTACTTCAATGGTAGTTGCAATTTTGGAGTCACTCTGACACCTTTTGTTTTTGTAGTTGCTTTAATACAGTGAGCTGTTCACATACTACCTAATCTGCTTTATTAACCAGGTGTTCTTGGGAGAAACAAAGGGGTTTTTTCCTTTTTTACCATTGATGGCTTTGGTTACTGAAAACAAAGGCAGCTCTTTTGGAGTCTAATGCGCTAATGCTCCCACTTGGTTGTGCCTTGGCATGAAGTTGAAGACTGGTAAATTTTGGTATCTGCTGACATTCAACTTCACTGTAAATTTCTAAAATTCAATGCAAGTCAGTTTGTTTTCATTAAATTCTCCCCTGAATCTCTTCCATGGGCAGAAATAGGTTAAAAATAACTGCAAAGTAGACGTGCCACCGTTTATTGACATAGATTCTATGAACGTGCAGCAGCCTTGTACTGGTTTCATACTTCCACTTTAAATACATAGTTTCTGTGAGAGAGTGGAAATGTCAAAGCTGTATCTGTAGTGAAGACAAAAATACTTGCCTGTAATTGCTGATCTCTGAAAACATTTTTTTGTGAGAGGTTTTATCTGTTCTCCTTTCTGCTGTATCTGAGACTTGTATATTCTTTTCTTAATTTGTTTGTTAACCAAGAGGAATTTATATCTTTTTACTTGTCATGTTTGGAGGTTTATTGTGTGATTGCCTCTAACTTGAAACTTGGCCAATTTTATGGAATCTGGATATGTGACCTAGTTCTGACCCCAGATACCTATATGCTGCATTTCGTAGCAATGCCCCAAGCACATGTGATGGCCCCGCAAGTCCTTTTATTTGCAGTCTGTCATCACAAAATGTATTTGGCTCCTGGTTACTATATACAAGGATTAACAATTCCTGACACAGCTGAAGTTTTGGTTTAGGAATCTCAGTTTAAATCTCCTCAGAACAACTGAAATATCAAGGGTTGTTATTAGAGAGAGATTGAGTTGCTTTGAGAGATGTGTGCAAAATTGTACATACATTGGAGAATCTTGTCATTTCAACTGCGCTTTTCTGGCTGGTACAGAGCAGTATCTGGATATTTCAGTTTATCTACTTGAGCTAATCTGTGACTTTATTGTTTAAACAGAGCCTATGCTGTAGATCCAGTTCAAATGAAAATAAGTACTAGGTTTAGCTCATTTCGGGAGTCTTGTCGATGCTGATGCTGTCTGTGTTATGCCATGACTTGTGACTTCAGTCCTATTTGTTAAGTGAATGTATTTTATGTGTAACTAGTGACTTGCTGCTAGTGGATGGGGAGTGTAACCACCGACGTGTTTTATTGTCTGTTTAAAGCTCTCATGAATCTCTGCAAGATTCTTAAGACACATTTTTTGCTGCAGTTTTCTGCTTGTGATTGGGTGCCATTCAAGATTTGTAAGGAATTAAAGGTTGGACTTGCTGATCTTAAAGGTCTTTTCCAACCTAAACTATTCTATGAATCTGTGAACTAAGAGCTACAGGTAGCCTTGTCTGACTGTTTCTCTTTCTATATAGCATTTCAGCATTTGGGATCCAGTGTTATGTTAACAAAATCTAAATTGGGATACCCTTAAGGGTAAAACATTTCTGGAAATAAACTTTGTTGTTCTTGCTGTCAATTAAATGAGTAGGTCTCAGTGTAATATATTCTTTGTTCAAGATTCTGGCTTGTGTGTGGTTGACATGCCAGAAATATAGATAAGATGTGATAAAAGTCACTGTTGCTGTTGTTAGCCCACATAGATAATTTGTTTGCTGCATAAATACACCTACAGGCTTGTTCCATACAGAGGTCTAAGTAACTGCATAGAAACATGTATTTGTTTTGTTAATTCACAGAATTTTTTCTGTGTTATGTTCAACATAAACATAGATAAATAAGCCAAGACTTCATCAGGGAAAACCATGTTTCTGCCAAACTGTGTTACAGTAGGCCAAAAAAAATGCCTTCCGAAAGATTCCTAGCCACTTCTGAAGGGACTACCTCAACCAGTCCATGTGACTTCTAAAACACTCAATCTATTCCTATGGAGTGAAAGTTGAAGATAAAAGAATAATTTTGCCTTTTCACCAAAAACTCGGAGTCTAGGAAATGTGCAGTGAATAATGAAAACTGATTTTTAAAACCATGGGAGAATGTAGGTATGATGTGGAGGAGCCAAAGCCTGTGAAGATGTCTAACGTGGACATCATGCATTGCATCTAAGAACGAAGTGACATACGAGCTAGAAACATGACTACTTAAGCAAATAGCCTCTTTGATAGCTTAATTTTCTAACTAGTTCCCAGAAGAAAATGTTGCAAAATTCTCTTGCAGAACTGCTAGAGCTCCTCTTTCATACTGTATATATCCGAAGAAGCGTATCATTATCAGTCTCTGCAATTGCATTGCTGACCAAGGCTCCAGTGGTATTTTAATAAAATAAATGAGCAAGTCTGTTTAACTGCAGAAGCAAATCCTATCATCTTCAACATTTCATCTGGTTCCTTCTCTGAACTCCTTTTCCCATGTCAGCTTTCCAACTCAGCTTACACTAGTATGATCTCCAGCATCTCCTTCATTTTTCTTGGCTTGTGTTGTCTTCCTGAGCTGACAGAGCTCAAGTCTTGCAGTTCCCGTTCTCTCTCAGGGTTCATGGAATGATGTGGAAGATCTCATCCCCTCTGGCTCCAGAAGTCCTTAAACAGTCAAATGGGTATCTTTCTCTGAGGGCAGGATGAACTTCTGGCTTCTCTTTTTTGGCAAACATTATGTTAATAATGCTGGAAACTGACTTGGGAAGCTCATTTTATTTATTTATTTTTAAACCAAAAAGCCTTGGAGAGCTGGATACTGGAGAATGGTGTATCCCTAGGTAAAAACTTGTTGTAACTTCGAAAGTGTCCAACTGCACTGGTATGTGAAGACAGTTGTTTTCACTCTGGTGCTTACCTCTTGTGAATTTACGATGCTATTTTTCTGAGAACACTGAAATGTTTTTTCTCATCAATGGGGGAATCGTATCCCTGTGAGAAGCATAATGTGCTTGTTACATATAGACAGACTGAGAAAAGATCATTACTTTGCCTCAGGCTACGGAATAAGACAGTAATATAGTGGGAAGCTCAGTCTCGCAGTCTCCCGGTTTAACTAGTGAATGACTCATGAAAGTGGCTTAAAATGCAGTAGGAATGAATAATGGTGAATAAAGCTTAGAAAATGATCGGTCAGAACAATGTCTTCTATTCAGGGTTTAATAACGTGTGACTTTCACACCAGTTTTGAAATTAAACTAAAACTATGGGACTATATTTTGCTTCTGGCAATATTCCTGATTAATAAGCAAAGCAAATGTTTTTCTACATGGAATTGCTTCCAGTGTCTTTATTTACACATCAGCATGTCAGAGTAGTCCTTTCACTTGTAATATGGCTGTTTAGCAAATCTTTTTTTGTTACTCCTTTTAGATGCCACTGGCTTGGCAGTGAGGTGGCATTAGGCTTACATCCTTCTGGATATGAAGATTTTCAAATATCCACCTCAGCATCACAACAGTATTTCTGTCCAAAGACCTTCCTGATCCTGGAATTGCAAGAAATCACCTCTGGGAAGAGGTTTCATTTTTTATTACAGGTAGACCATCATCAAACCTATGCTTAATTTATTCCAAGTCCAGTTCAGGGTCAAGTCTCAAAGGAACTTTAAGTGGGATGCTAAATTCCTAGTGTCCTGCAGATCCTGTAACCCACTGCTTTCCTTCTCCTTCTTCAAGTGTAGTTTGAGGAGGACTTTTAATTGACCTAAGATGAGGACTGCTATGAAGAAGTATTTGTCTCTTCCCCCTCCCAGTTTCGTACTAGGTTTTGGCTCTAGTGTTTGTATAGCTGCCAGAAAAGTCAGCTTAAGGAGTTGATCTCTCTGAAAAGTTTTCTCCCCTCACTTCTGAGTCTTCCTCCAGAATATTTCCTCAATTACTTTGTGCACTTTTACTACCTAATTTGTTCCAGCTTTGCCTCTTGTGAGACATCCCTGCACTGAATTAAAACACCAGTCTGACAGAAGACAAACCCAGTGGGAAAGGCAGATAGTTTTCTATAGCGATAGCGATTTGAATGGCTGGTTGGAAGATTGTCTTGGTTGCTTTGAGAACTGCAGGCTCAGATTCTCTGTTCCCAAAAAGAGAGAGGAAATAGTTTGCTAAGGAAGAGGAATCTCCTTCATCCCTATCCCAAACCTTCCTTATGTGATCCTCATTAAAACTTGTGTCTTATGACTGATGGCCTTCTCTGGGCTTCAGTGTACCACCCTTAAGACCTTTCACTGCTGGAGTACTTTACAGTCCAAGGCTGGTTCTGTGTGTATTAAACCCCATCACAGAATATCATTTGATCTCTATACCTATTCAGCTAGGTATTTTAAAATGCAAAACTCTTAGGAATTGACTGCTCAATTCTACCCAGAATTGGCATATTATCTGATGAAGTTTCATTTTCCTCCAGAGTTGTATGACTAAACACGAGAAGGCAAAACAAAGTACTCATCAGTGAAAATAAACAAATAATGACTTAATAATCACGAATCTATCTGAGAAAGTGGTATTAATTATTCATAGAGGGTGATTTATCTTAAAACTTACTGTTAGACTGGCAGCTGAAATAAAGGCAGATGTTTCTTCTTTGTCCCACAGGGCTGGAAATACAGAATTTGAGTCAAATTTGATATCCACTTAATGATCTGGAGGGTGTGGAGGTCTGTATAGTTGTGATTTGTGTGGGAAGTTTGTTTTCAATGAACAGATGGAATGGCTTTTTTCATTATTTGTGCGGTTTCTAGTTTCTTCTGTATGTTGTATAGAAACTGCACTGCAACATCTTTCATTTAGGACTATTGCTGTATATTTTAGAACAAATATTTACAGGAATAAATACAAATGAATAATGCCATGTATTAAAATTTTACTGGATTTTTTTAAATTATGAAATCTCTTCTAGTAGTTACATTTCACTTTTGAAGTGCTTTGCAAATGCACTTAAATACCACAAACCCAGAGTTTCAGAATACAACATTTAGATAAAAGGTGGAGGCACTGAAGTAGAATGGAGTGAGAAGGAAGAAATAAATTTCTGTCAAAAGCTTGAAGTTCCAGGTTCCAGAACACCTGGTTTTGTCCTCCACCTTTATTGTAAATTTATTGTGATACTTTGGATAAGTTGGTTTTGTTTACTTTGGTTGAAAGGACAATTGTGAGGTTTGAAAGGTTTAAAGAAGTTGAAAAGCACTAACCAGTATGATACGGAATCAATACAGCATAGCTGGACTGGACCTGTGCCATCATCTGGTCCAGAGCCCACTCAGAGCAGGGCCAGTCTTAATATGAAAAAGAAATGCCAAGTCAGGCCAGGTGTGAGGGGTGTCATCACTTTTTTGACTTCCCAAGGTCAACCCATGAGGTAGGGGCAGGTTTGACTGCGTGTTTCCACCCCAACACTGTCTTCTAGTTAGCTATTAATAAATACCTTCAAAGGCCTCTTACGTGCACTGTGATTTTTCTTCAGTAATTACACTGTTTGTATTTAGAATTTAAGGTGATACAAAAGACATAGGATTATGAAGAAAAAAGGAAAAACACACTGCAAAAGTTAAATAGCTTTATTAGAATGGGAGCCCTCAATCAGTTACCTTAGGTAAGATGTTAACAAGGTGCGAGATTAACACAGAAGACCTTGTTGGTAGATAACTGTTTTCTCCTTTTATCATCTTTTCTTATAAAAGTATATATATATATTAAAAAATTTGACTAGTAGTTTAGCTTCTCAGCATTTCATTTAATCTGGTTTAGAGTCTATGGCATCATCTTTGTTTGAAATGTGGTAACACGAGCTTTTCTTGTAAAAAAACCCAACAAACCCAAATCCAAATCAGCATGTATTTGAATTCAGTGCTTATCCTGCTCATCAGCACATTTATGTGAAAATAATCCAGATTTACTTGAGCACAGTGAGAGAAGTTGTGGTATTTACAGTTACATGTTTGTATTTTGCTTCTTGTCTCTGAATTTTGGAATGTGTTTCGTTACAAATAGAGTTTATTAATATACATAAATAAATCATGCAATGCAACGGAAGGGAGCTAGCAGTGGGCTGCCTAGCTCTGCTCTCTCTCATCATAATGTCTTCTTGTCTTGGACTGATGGTGTGCAGAATTGCAACAGGCATATAAGGATGTGCAGGCAACTACAGAAATGTGATGCTGTTTGCCTACCTCCCACTCTGTGCATGCATGGCCTTTATGGATCCAGGTTTGGAGCATGTTTTGTATTTCTTTGATGGGGCTTGTGCTTGGCTTTACTACACACAGAGACCAATATGTCTTAGCTGTTTCTCTTGCGGAAATGCAAAAACCAGAACAGTTTGCCTTAAAGATGTTGCAAGAAAGCTGCTTTTCATTCATTTCTTTAGTTCAACCATGAATCTGGTCCTGTGGGGTTGAAAGATCTAGAATTATTTGCAATTGTTAAATAAAATTCCATAGCTATTGTGCTATGCTCAATCTTTCCAGTACTGAGTTCTAGGATTCCTGATTTTTATCTGAACCATGACAAAACATAATACCTTTTTATGTATTTTAATTCACCTTTTTCCTACCCTAAGGGCACCCTAAGAATGTTTCCTATCAGCATCTCCATCTCAGACATTTTAATGATTTTTCTCTAACATTTTCTTTAGAGAGTCAGTTCTTTTCTGGAAGCTTGTTGCCAAGCTAACTTCATTATGCTATTATTATTTAGTGGGTTGTTTTTTCTTCGCTAAAGAACATCAGAACTTCCAAGAACTTGATTTTGTGAGAGTGGTTGACCTTCTGTGGTATTGAAAACCCACACATTTTCTTTGGGAAGAGGTTTATATTTTATCTGTACAACCTGAGTCTGGAAAGACTGAACTTCTTTCAGCTACTTTTCTGTACTGATGCCTAAAATAAAAGTGGTAACAATTACCAGTGCCTCTTCGCATGGCTTAATAATAGAACCTATGCTAGAACATTCTATCAACTGAAGATTTAACGTATCATTTCAAGAGAGAAAACGTACATGGAATTTTAACAGCCTCAGACCTGTCAAAACAGGCGACTTCTAAAATTGCAGTTTTCTGTTGAAGACGGTAGTTCATTTGTTTCAGCATTAACAGTATTTGGATCACTGCCTTAAACACACTGCTGACTATTATGCTGAACCAACATACACTCAACCTCTTAGCTGTTAGCTAGGTTCAAGTGCATGAGCTTGAAAGAAGAGGGATTTTGGCTCTTTTATATGATTTTGTCCAGGATCATACTTCTTTAGTGTATGTCTGGTAAAAGCAAAGCATGAGATTGATAGATATCTGATCTCATTGGAATAATAGGATTTTACCACATAATGAATTCTAGGTGAACAATTATTACTGCTATTAGTATTACCTGTGGTTGCCACATAGTGGCACAGATTTCTATTCCTGCCAGATAAATCAAAGTGACCAAGAGAAAGAGAATTAAATTGAGTATTTGCAAGATTTAGTGGTCTTTGTTCCTTTACCAAAAATCATCTTAGTATTCACTTGAGGACGGTCATACTTTTTGTCTCAGCTTTCACATTTTTCTCTAAAATTTTTCTGTTGCTGTTTCTATTTCTAGACACACTTTTATGTGTTTCTATTTATAGTGTTTCCATTGCATGTGTGTATATGTACACATACAAAAAATTCACTGAATCTGCATGCGAGTCAGTTTCCTTTACATGATTAGTATGTGATTGTGCAAAAAAAAAATACAAAATTTGGAGGAGGAAGAAAAGCTTATGGACAAGATTCTGGAATCCAGGATACAGAAACTTGCTAATTTAGTCTTTGAAGATACAAGTGATATTTTCGCCCTGCATCCACTTGCTAAATATTCCATAAATAGACTTTATTCATATCCCTCTGGGAGAGACGTGGCTGCAATTTATGGAAACCTCATCATGCTCCATGAAAAAGCTGAATGCTGCAGCTTTCAAACTAAAGCCCGCTGGTTCATAAATGTTGCAATGCCATGAGTGGTATGAAAGTGTACTTCTT
Source organism: Strigops habroptila (assembly GCF_004027225.2). Taxonomy (NCBI): domain Eukaryota; kingdom Metazoa; phylum Chordata; class Aves; order Psittaciformes; family Psittacidae; genus Strigops; species Strigops habroptila. Next base: position 4,704,289 of record NC_044277.2, read on the forward strand.
TATTCCTTTCTGGCAGGTGGTATGGTTTTATAGCTTGAAGATGATTCCTACAGAGTTCAAAGAGAAAAAACATGATCTCAATGAATTTTTGTAAGAATTTGATATCGGCTAATAAAAAAGATTTAAAAAATAATCTGACAACCTGATTGACAAGATGTGGTTTCAGTGGACCATATCATTCTGTTGCTTCTGCTCTGACCTGTATACAGTGTCATGTTGCAATCAAATCCTCCATTCTTGATGTGCCTGTCAAGAACTGAAGTTTAGAGAGAAGCTCTGGATAGCTGCAAACCTTAGATCTTTCATACACTAATGGTGGTAAAAAAAATCGATCAGTAGAGAAGAACTTTGCTGTGTAGTCATATTTTCTTTCTGAAGATGAAGGCTGTTCATCACAAGAAATTATATTCTTTCCGTATACCAACAAGTGCATACATGCTGAGTAGAAATACTACCACGGTGAAACTGGTGCCCTTAGTGTCCCTGCAGTGTCCTTGGCAAAGTGCTTGATGGATTAGCAAGAGAGTGGTTCTATTACACAGATTAGGTGCAACTCATTCTTCATAATAACAAGTGATGCATTGTTATTTACCATTTCATGCATACAAAATTAAGGTTTTAATTTAGTTATATTAAAGCCATATATTAAAGAAGAAGAAAGGATTCACTGTAGTTTTAACTTGCTGGTTTTGAGCTTGTGAAGCACCCCCAGCTCTCTGGTGGGGCCCACAACCTCAAGTTCTCAGTACCTTTGGAGGCTTGGCTGGACGGTAAGGATTCTGAGTTGTGTTTGAGGAGGCACTAAGTCTCTTAGCTCAGATCTTGTGTGTTGAAGTGTAAATGCCCCAATATGAAGTCAGTGTGAGAGTACAGACGAAATATAAATATAGCCTAGTAATACTTTAAATGGGATGTAACCTACAACTGGTTTCCCTCTTTCCTACAACCTACAGCATGTTGGTGTTGGGTTTTGGCTTTTCACTAAATGGAACAATCTGGAGTATCAGGAAGATGTAAGAAAGCCCTAAAGAAATATTGAAATGAATGAAAATTTCAAACAAAGATTTTATTTTTATTTTTTTAAGAAAGTAATTAAGTATCATGAATATTTTGGTTACTCTGCAATAACCAAATCCTTGAGGGATGAAAATATGCTCTAACTAGCTGCTTTGCAAATGTTTGAAATTCATAATGTGTTTGATTAAAAAATTCTGTATTGCTTACTTAAGCTTTGTGCTGAATTCTACAAACAATTCATAAAGAATAGTTCATAAATCCTACCCTCTGTCAAAATGTGGTGTATGCAGTGTTGAGAATGAAAAAAAAATACTCGAAACCCAATAGAAGGTTAGAAATACCACAAAGAAAGCAAAAGGTCCTTGTATTACTGAGACCTTGGCCAGTGCAGGGACTTGATATTTTTGCTTAGAGTTGCCTTCTATATGTGATATTTCTCATATTCTTAAGCATCTTAGAGATATGTGACAAAGGATGAATGGGAAAGCAGTGCAGAAAAGAGGGCAGAAATATGGAAGCTGAGTTCTAAACTGGCAACAGATTTTAAAGGGACTTCTGTTTGATTTATTTTAATATTTTAAAAATAGAAGAGTTAGGATAATTTTACTTTCTTTTCTTGAAAACCTTTACCGGGCTCGCCATGAAATAAAAGCTTTCTTCCCTAATTGTGAAGCTGTGGGTGAACAAACTAATGTGATCCTCTCAGTAGAAACACTTACAAATAGTCAGCAAATTAGCTTATAAATTCTCCCACTGAATACATGAATTGCATAATAATTAGAGGTTATAATCAAGTCTTAAATAAAGTGAGTTTATCTAAATAATATGTGCTACAAATGCTTGTTAATACAGTGTTTTTCAAGAAACTGTTTCTTGAATGATCATCTCTAGGTCACCTGAAGTACCCTTCTTACCTCTTTCTTTGCTGGATTTTATTATATACCCTAGTGATTTTCCAACTCAGAAATAGAAAAGGGCCATAATGACATTATTGCTGTGGGTTTTGTTACTGAAATTTTCTGAAAGCCCCTCAGCAAAGTGAAACTGAACCAAAATTGGTGGCATTCATCAGCCACAGCGAACAAACAGGATCACTCTTCACGTCAGAAAGAATTCTAGTGTTTCATTACAATCCATAATTAAATACCCACTCTTTCCTCATCTCCCTCTCTCCAATCTATTTACTTGGCCATTCATAATACTGACATTTATGCTGACCTGTGTTCCTTAAAATTATTTTGTAGGTCTTTAATTCCATTTTCCAGATTACCCTGAGGTGAAAATTTTTGCCATTCTCTTCAATGACAAAGGCTCTTAGAAACACCAGCTAGTCTTAGTATAGCCTTAATCTCCAAATTCAGTTCCTAAAGCTTCGACAAGAAGAAATACTGAACAGAAAAAAAGGGAAGGTCACGTGAAAAACAATGTGTGATGTTTCAGTTGGATGGAAAGAAAAATCAGTTAGATGTTTTAATGTGTTATGATATCTGAAATCTTATGCAGTGCAGCAAAAAAATCACAAATGGTAATTCCTCTTTAAGAAGAGGGTAGATCATAGGAAGAAAGAAGGTCAATTTATACAGGTTAGGATCCCTGACAAAGTGACAAATAAAAATCAGTCGGCTTGCATTGCAAATTAAATTGAAAAAGTAAGTAATAAAAAGACAGGAATTTGAAAGAAGTCAAACTTTTAGATGTTTGTAATTAAATCTGATCATTTATCAATTTCATTCTATACTTTTACTATGATAAAACAATCCTCTATGATAAAGTGCGATAGAAATGCAACAGAGAGTTTTGGATTTCCAAATGCTGTTATGCCTGTGGCCTGAAAACTGTTCCAAAGTGGTATAAAAAAGGAAAGAAAGAAAAAAGACTGGTCAGCAAGAATCCCTGGTCAGAATGAATCACAGCTCTACTTGTGCACTGCTCAATGCAGCACGCACTTAAAGCAGCTGCTTCTGGTTTTCACTTTGGTGATTCAGAGCAAATTAAGTTTGGAAGCCCCAAACTTTGTCTTCTCAATAGAATATAATGCGTAGTACTCCTTTTGAGCTAAAGTATGACCCACCACAGATCTATGAGAACTTGCAAGTTCAAGAGTTATGATGCAGATTTCTAAGAGATTTCTTTTAACCCAGAGAGAACACAGTAGTTGCTCATTGCAAGAGAAATGTGAAAATCTGCAGAAGCTGATAATGTTTGCCCAGATATTTGATCACTTGGCAGTGGAATTCAAGACCTTTTAGACTTACAAAGTGTTCTAACTATACTTATCAACCTAACTAAAACCCTGCTGTAAGAACAACTACCAGTTTCAAATAGTAAATTTTAAGATATTCGGAGTGAGGCTTTAGCTACAAACTTTACTTTCAGTTTTATTCTGTGATGCACAGAACCTTAAAAAGAAGTTTGAGCCTGTAGAGATGTACATGCTTTCTTGACTGTAACCTTTCAAATTGATTTTAACTTAATGCAATGCTTGCAGAATACCTTGCATAGCGCATCTCACCTGCTCAGGAATTTAGCGATGCACTTCAGTGGATGAGCTCAGCTTAGAGCAGATAACGAAAGCAATGTGGGAAGTCAAATCATCTGGAAAACAAGCAATCTGATTTCAGTTCAGAAATGTCAGGTTATTCTTAATTTTAGATGCCATGGCATTTGCCAGCTGATTTGATTATGGAAAACTTGTATTCATGTGTCGACGCTTTTTCCCTTATGGGCCATGTTGAGTTGTGCATTACAGTTTCCTTAAGTAAGAGAAGAATGTGGAAATTTAATAGGACTTTCTCCACATTTTGGAACAGTGTTGAAGATGATATGTATTGGAATGATTAGTTTTCTTTGCTGGTAATTGCAAAAATCAATTTGGATTTAACTGACTTTTTATTCCAATTTGGCAATGCATCTGTGTGTGATGGCTAGCACAAGTGGTTTTGAAAATACAAATCAAATTGATTAACAAGCATTTAATCCAAGGGAGATCTTTTTCTTGAAGACCTTTTTTCCCCACTAGTAATAGCTTTAAGTACTTTTGCAACCATTCTCTTTAGAAGAAATATGCATGGTTTTGTTCATAGAAAATAATAAGAAAATAATTTGAAATTATTTTTTTACAAAATTAAAATACCTGGTGTTGCATGTAAGAGAAGAAAGTAAAAATATCCATCGGAATATGAAATTTTGGCACTTGCAGCCCAGAAAGCCATCCATATCCTGGGCTGCATCAAAAGAAGTGTGACCAGCAGGTCGATGGAAGTGATTCTCCCCCTCTACTCTGCTCTCATGAGGCCCCACCTAGAGTACTATGTGCAATTCTGATGTCTTCAACATAAGAAGGACTGTTGGAGTGAGTCCAGAGAAGGCCACGTTGATGCTGTGAGGGCTGGAGGAGCTCTGCTCTGATGACAGGCTGAGAGAGCTGGGCTGGTTCAGCCTGGAGAAGACAAGGCTCTGGGGAGACCTTATTGAGACTTTTCAGTACTTAAGGTGGTTTATAGGAAAGACTGAGAGAGACTTTTTATCAAGGAGTGTAGGGACAGGACAAGGGGGAATGGCTTTAACCTGCCAGAGGGGAGATTGAGATGAGCTCTTAGGCAGAAGCTCTTCCCTGTGAGGGTGCTGAGGCACTGGCACAGGGTGCCCAGAGAAGCTGTGGCTGCCCCATCCCTGGCAGTGTTCAAGGCCAGGTTGGACACAGGGGCTTGGAGCAACCTGCTCTAGTGGAAGGTGTCCCTGCCCGGGGCAGGGGGTTGGAGCTGGATGACCTTTAAGGTCCCTTCCAACCCAAAGCATTTGATAATTCTATGGAATTGGAAAAGTTTTAGTGTATCACCCATTTCCAAAAATTGTTTAAATGATGAGATTTATTTCTTTCTTAATGTTTTCTGTCCAGGCTGTTTTTAAAGGCAGAGCTTCTCTTTGAAGGCATAATGCAGTTACAGTTATGACTTACTATTTTGATTATTTTCTAAACAATTTTTTTTTACTGCCTTTGCTTATACATTCTAGTTTAGTATCATTGAGCCTTGTTTTAGAAGAGGAGATTAACTGCTTAGTATGTACTTTCTACTAATTCTGGCTGAGTGAGTGGGCAATAGTATTTGTTGCAGTTCGTTGTGTGGGTATAGGAAAGTAAGAAATGTAGAACTAAATTCAGCAAAGTAATTCTTAAGGAAAACAATTTTTGTGAAACAGTGGTAACAGAGTTTAAAGCGATACACATACCGAGTCAAAGTTTCCTTGTTATTTTTTTTTAGTTACAACCTTTGCCCTCTAATCCTGTATAGTTCCTGTTCTACCTAAGAAAGCAAGAGAAAGAAGGCTGTTTCCCTCTAAAACATACCCCAGGATAGACTCAGGTTAGCTGGATTTTACCAGATTTCAGTTCCTTACCCACTCAAGCATATATGGTAGATATTACTGCAAGTCATACTGTGGAAAGTATATTAAAGGCATAATTACAAGGTGCTTCTTAATGGACTGTCTTTTCTGTCAGTTCAAGCCTTAATTCTCTAAATACTTGGGCATTGAGTAGCTTTACACCTAGAGGTATTCATGTTGAACTCTGTGGTTTGTTCACATTACTCGTATATGTACCTTCCAAGTGTGCAGAGACATGGAGCACTTACGTTAGTAAGTAATTATGTTAGTAGGCTAACATAAGTGCTCCAGGTAGTAAGTAGCTCTGCTATCACTCTCCTTTGTATAAGTTGTCGAATTCTTGTAACTGTAATCTGCCTCCATAAAATCCAAGGTTGTTTTTTTATTTCTCTAGACCTTGCATAGCTCTTTTGACTTCTGACTTCCTCTTAAGAAATAAACCTGACTTTTGTCTCTGGGAGAAATGCAATAGAAGTCTTCTCAGGAAAGGCGAATGCACTTGGACACACAGGTCTTAATGATGCATCAACTTTTGTGGTAAGAACTATTTAATAGTTGTATAGCAGAAGTCTGATATTATCAGAGAGTTGTTAGGTTGCACAGTGATTTGATAGGCCTAAGTAAACTAAAGATTTAATTTAAATCCAGTTAATTTGGATTTAAGACCTTTTGGGGTTCTGCTGGTATTTGTAAGCGAAAATTCTGACACTGTGTGTCAGAAACTTCCCAAATTCTGCTCCAAGAATTCAAGAGCAGAACAATGACATCCTTATCTGCCAGCTCCTCATTCTGTGCCTTATCCTGCAAAACCAGCCCTTCTCTTGTTTTATTGGAAAAAATTGCTTTTGCCCTTATATTTCTTGCAGGAAAATTGACCTTTAGGAAGTCTCCCACTGCTTCCCCAATTTATAAATCGCTATTTGACAGTGTCGTTCTTTCTACATTGTGTGTAAATGAAACATAGATCTGTACAGACAGATCCTGAAGGAGACCTGTAATAAAATCAGAAGTCAAACCAGAGGCAGTCTCATGCTTGAGCTAATTCTTCTTTCTTAAGGATGCTCATTCAGACATCCTCTCCTGGTGCACACTGTGCTGCGCTGTGACTTGAGTTGTCTTGGGCTTTTTTTGGTGGCTATATGCAGTCTGTAAGTCTGCAGCAAAACTGTCACAAAAGCTTTACTTTAAGGTGTTTGTTTTACTGTTTCTGTCTGTACCAAATTCTTTCATGACGTGTGAGGAGAGCTTATCTTCTATGCGCTAATGCTTTCTGTGTCCACAGTAAAAATAATTTCTGTGTCTGCATTCTTTGCCTATTCTTCCTCTCATAGGAAGTGAGTTGACAGAAGCTGAAAGTAGAAATATGCATAATTTCAAGAAACAGTTCTTCCTGAAATATGTTAGAAACCACACATGACTGCTTGATTATAGGGGTTTATATGGGTGAAAAGGGCTTGAAGTGGTACTGCTGTACCATACTTAGTACTGCTTATGGGAGTGAAACAGCAGGTAACTATGTCCAGACCTTAGCTTTTAGCTCACCCTCATCTCCTTTGGCACTTTTTCTGCTTTAACTTTTGCCATCAAACTCACCAAATTTGATAAATTTATCGAATGAAATTCAATCTAGTGGTTTAGTCCAGGGTTTAAATCTAAGCACCTGCCTAACTATAGGAAACTGGGGGCAACAGAATCGTTTATTGTATAAATTGTTCATTGGCAATAGGCTACAGCAGTTCTTCCTTTTTTTCCTGTGATTTTTAAGTTAAGAGAAATGCAGCCGTTTCACAGTCAGAACATGCTGATGTTAAACCAACAGCCTACCAGATCTTGGTCTCAAATAAAATTGTTTGGAAATATCTTATTCTCATTCAGAACCGTATTGAGTGACCGCATGATCACTGCTTCCTCCTTAGGTCACCTGCATCTGCAGCCAAGTCTGGTGTTCAGACACTTGTTTGACAGTCACATAAAACACTGCAATGCCATCTGCTCATGATGCTTGTGAACGAAGTGAGAGAAAAGAAGTGTATTACTTGCAGATTTTAACATGAATTAAGGGAATGTGAATTACTCGTTGAGTCCTTATATTTCTAAATGCAAAAATGTGTGTTGCGATAAAATGAAGTATTGTACTACATTCTGTGCAGTCCACAGACAGAAACTCGGGTTGCCCAAATTCAAGATTTCAAAACGTAGTTTGCGGATGGCTGTTAGCAAAGAAAGAGGCTAATTCTGCAGTGAATTAACCAGTGCTAGAGAGCTGGTTGAGGATAGCTGGTTTTATTAGGGGTTCAGGAGATCTTAAAGCAGCCTTGTTAGGCAGCTCTAGTAAGTTATTTGTTCAGTGTTGGTTAAAGAGATTTAGCTGGGCACTGGGCAGAAATGTGGAGTCCTTTAAGGGGCAGAGAACGATTACTCCTTTCTGAATGAGAATGGGATTCAAATTGGAGGCTTCCATCCTGCAGGGGGGCACCCTGTTCAAGCAGAGACTGCTGAAAGAGGGAGGAGAAACTCAGACAGCCCCAGTAGCTTGGATGGGAGTGGACTGAGTCTGTTCCCACTCAGAAAGGTGATTCAAAAGGGAGACATTTTTTATTTCCTTCTCTCTCATCTGGCTGTTCTGAGCGAACTCAATTTAAAGTAAATTTCTAGTTCATATTGTAGGAAAATGCACTATTGGTGGTAATTCCACCAGAAATTCTGAGGGCTGTGTCCTGTCTCACTTCACGTCTGCATTTGCAATTGTATTCATTCTTGCTTTCCCTACCAGCTCTTTCACCAAATTGGGCTTTTATAAAAATGACATATTTTTGCAGGTTTACAATTCGCTGTAGTAATATTTCATCTAAGAAGACAAAGAATTTACACTGAAGATGCTTTCAGGAAAAAAAAGGTTTCTTCTCTCTATTATAGCCTTGGGGTCAGTGTTCAGTCCATTCCCATATACAAAGCTTACTTTAGAGAAAAAAATCAAGTGAGATCTATCCTGGTTTAAGTATCATGGTAAGTTTTTGTACACATCCATCCATCAGTTGTTCTTGAGTTAAACTTCTTTCAAGGATGTCTTTGTTAATGTCTGAAGTTGAGATTTTTTTTTTGATCAGAATATTTGGTGCATAATGCTGAATTTTTTAGGTAGTCATTAGGTGTTGCTGCTTGCAATGCTGTGCAATGCAACATGCGAAGGACCACAGAGATGATTTTATTTTGCTGTCAACTAACCATCCTTTTCTGGTTTGTTATTAGTGATTCTGTACTCAGAAAAAGATCTTAACATACTGGAAACCTTTATAAAACTGGCAGTATTATAAACAGCATATGTGTAGTCTGTGTGGCCGCTTGACAACATGGACAAATAGGATGGTTATCTCAGCAGAGTTTTTCTTCAAAATTGAAGGTTGACAGCCACTGTGTGCAGCTGTGGCATGAATGTGTGCTTTGAAATTTGGTCTATCCAGTGGTCTCTTTTATGGATTCATCTTCAACCGATTGTTTCTCAGCAGAGCGTTTCTCAGCTGTGAGATTGATCACTTGAGTGGTGGTTATTCCTGTACACCTGCGTTTTACTCATATACCTTGCTCAGGAAGCTTGGCACAAAGTCTGGCCCTTCTCTGACAGGCAGTGTGAAAAATAGGAGGCTTCGAATATAGAATTATAGAATGGTTTGGGTTGGAAAGGACTGTAAGATCATCCAGTTCCAACCCTCCTGCCATTTAAAAAAGTATCTTCTTCTTTCCAGGTTTAAAATAGCACAACTCTCAGAGAACACAGTACCACTCTGAGACTCATTCTAATGTCATTATCAGTTAGGGAGATGATTGAACAAACCTTTCCTGCACGATTGCCATACAGGAAACCTAAACTGAGATCTCTGCACATCTAAATTCCAAGAAATTAAGGGAAATCTTAGTTTAGAATTAGACTGGAAGATGCATAGACTGTTAACAAGATGTGTGGGCTACTTTGGTTTAGAAACTTAAAATGATGTTACCCAGAGTAAAACCAAGTAAAAACAATGGTGCTATGAAGTTAGGGAACAGAGTACGAGTGTGGGAGCTGGTCCAATCTCTTTCTATTTAATGTGTGCTGGTTTTAAGAGACATCAAGTAAAGTGCTTGTCCTGGTTCCCAAAGCAAATAACGAAATATTCCTGCTCATAAAATGTAAATAATTTATAAACATATTTTTCTACACATCCCTGTGAATGTTCCATTATATTGTGCATTCATCTATTTTTTATTATTTGTACCTTACATTTGTCAGTGTTTGCACTCCTGGAAAACGTATGTTCTTGCAAGGGGAAAAAGGAAAAAAAAAAAAGTTTTCAAATGTTGATGGCAGTGGAAATGGATGAGATATACATTAATAATGAAAATAGTTTTTATTCATTGGCTTCAGACCACCAATGTATTTTACTGAGGATTTTGGTAGCAAAGGGAATAGATTTGAAGTTGAGCAGTGTTGCCGGGGGCTCTGATTAACTAGAAAGATCTGGAGACACAAAGCAGGTGGTTCTTGCATGCATTAATTCAGTCTTTCCTAGGCTACATGTCAACTCCTTCAGTTCAGGGCTGTGTGATGAGGTAAGATGGAAGAGGGTGGCTGTGAGTGCCCCTGGCTTTAAAATAGGTGTCAAATACAACCAAAGTTGTAAAAACAGTAATTGCAGGGGAAAAAACAGTCATATCCATTTATCAGTATGGGATGTCAAAGGGAAAGCACTGAATCTGCGCATGTGTTGACAAGTTTGCATAGCACTGAAAAAGGGACTGTTGCAGAATACTGTATATTCTTTGCATTCTAAGTTGTCAGGAAGGGACAAGATAAGGAGGTCATACTTCCCTTATGAAGCAGTCCAGTTCTTAACACTTCTAATAAAAAAACAAATACTCAGTAGAGGCTGAGTTTTATTGCAGTGCTCCAGCCACACAGACCTGTTGCAAATGGTGTCATTTGTGTGAAAGGCTGAGATGGCTTAGAGAAAACTATATTTACTTTCTTCTTTAAAAAATCAATTTCAATAAGACCTGGAAGAAGAGAGTATAATGTCAACTTATAACGATATTTTTAATTATGATGAGTTTCAAGTGTCAATCTTTTACAGTCTAACAATGCTGGTGGGCACTGCCCCTGGCAATACAATTTTTCTGGGGACATATATAGTTCTGGAAGATTTTTAGATCATTTGGTAATCTCAGCTCCTGAAATAGAGTATGCTTGTCTGCTCTACAGGTTTGCAAGTCATTAGTTATCCTGGGTCAACTGGCTTGTGTGGGCAAAGCAAAGGTTAAAGATGATGTTCTCTTATGTTCAGATCTGGTGGTCTGTTATTTGTATTGTATAAAGTCTAATAGTTTGTAACATACCCACGTAGTCTCAGTTGGAATAATCCCTTGGCAATTTGTAGGATGCTGAACTTGAAGCTGTCATTCATTGGTAGGATGAGAGAACACTTAATCTGTGTCTTTTATTTTGCTAGTGTTCATTAGCATCATGAATTCCCCTTGGGGAAAAAAAACCTAGGAAAACAGAAAATGTTGAATTGAGAATGTGTCATAAGGTGGAATAACAGTTTGTAGCTAAAAATATGAAATATAACAGGATGCTGTAGATGGATACTTTGAGTTTAGTGCACATGAAAATATTGTTGTTGACCTGCTGTAGGATGTTGAGGGAAGAAATCTCTGGTCTGCAAATGGTATCTCATACATTGCCAGAAAGGTCACCATCAATCACCGTGGAAGAGGAATTATCAATAGAAAGTTCTGTAAAGTTTCTTTCCCAGCTTCAAGCAGAATTTTGGCAAACGCAACTTCACACTGAAGCTCTGCTTTCAGAAAAATTTGCCTGCTTATTGTAGACTGCTGTGATGCACAGTTGTAGCATCTTCTTTAAGACTGCTTTAAAAAATTTCCAAATTGCATTCATTTAGTAAAATAACTTAGCTAAGTGAATTTATTTTGAACTATTTATCACAGTTTATAGCACAATGGGTCTAAATAAATGGGATTTTGTCATGATGAAAAGGCAAGTGAAATGCAAATTAGATCTTTAAAAAAATTAAAGCAGAGAAGGATATGATTGCAGTAAAATGCATCGATAATAAATACTTTAAAAAGAATCCTCAAATGAATATACAGGATGTATCATTGATAATTAACAGAAGGTATCTAGTTAGTGCTAATTTCATCACAGGAACAGGCAGCTGGCTGAAAGTCCCACATCTTGCCTCTAGTTTTCCTTTTGGTTATAAAGTGGAAGCTTCAACATAGGTTTAGAAAATTACTATTTATGATGATGATATGTTGATTTTTTTAAAAAGACCTATAAGACTGGTCTTTCGACAGTGTTTCAAATCTGAACCAACTCCAGTATCTCCCATTTCGGTTTCAGACACTTCAGAAAACAAAAAGCCCATTAATGACTTCTCTTTGCATTCATGCAGTGTTATCTTTGCTTTATCTGAGTATGCCGGGGTGCTCTGCACAAATGATGCTGAGATGTGTCCCCTGGTCTATACTGTAACATCATGGGGGAGCAAAATTGTGTAGGTGGGTGAAGCTGTAGATGTAGTAAGCCTGCTGATCTCAGCACTAATTGGTCCAGGACTTTTGGGTACTGTGAGGAGCAAATCTCGTACCATTAGACATAGCTATGTGAGCCAAATTAAAAGTTGTATTTGAAGTATGGAATTGAAAGTATTTTTTTATTAAAGTACAGTTAACATGCCAAAACTACAGTATATATTTTATTGGAATTCTGTAGACACACACATAAGACAGCTTCTTTGGCCACTTTTTCCCTCTCAAGTTCATGTCTTATTATTCACTCAGATCAGCTATGCTGGTAGGGAGATTGCTTCGTGCTTTCTCCTTAATCAGGCATGAAGAAAAGGCGAGGAGAACAAAAGAGACAAGTGGATGCATTTTTCCCTGACTGTAGCCTCCTGCAACGTTGCTAAATCTCTCCCCACATGTCATGCCTCTACTGTAGACTCTAACCCCATTATATACACTTTTGTCATTCATTACAACCACCACAGCCATGACAAGAAAGGAAACATGGTCTGCTACTAAATTCGATGCGCTTAAATTAAAAGAGAGAAATAGGAAAAAAAGAAGATTGAGCTAAGAGATATTTTTAACTTTTTCTGTTAAGATGGTTCCTTTTTTTCTGGAGGGAAACATGTCAACCAGATTTGACCAAGTATGGGAGGTAACATTTTGGAGATGTAGGGATACTGATTTATTTTTTGAATTGGTAGGCAGGGATGGAGGGAGATACCTTAAAACTAATTCAAATCTTGTCTTTCTAACAGCTAAGTGTTGGATTTAGTAGCTAGAAGATGGCTGCTTTCTTCTTGCAGTTAGCTTTGTGTGATTATTGGTGGCGTTCCTTTGCTCTGTAGCATTCAATTTTTAAGAAGCTGTTCAGAATAATAAACTTTTAAGATGGGTTGAAATAATAAAAAAGTATTTTAAAAAAATTACTAGAAAGGGAAAAATTAATTTGGAGAATGTGTGATTGAATAAACCTTGTTTTATTTTGAAACCTGATACACAGGAGCAAATCTGAGCCAGACACACAGGGATTTTTGCCTTTCTTCTCTGCTCGCATTGTCATCAAACTCAGACTTAGCCGGATTGTCTCCATATTTTCCCCCAGCCAATCAATTAGCAGAAGCATTAATTTTTTATAAATGTCACACTGTTATAAAATTACTTTGTGTCAGTTGTTTTTCCCCTAGAACTAATTTTATAGCACAGGGAGTAGTACTGAAGGGTGTAATTTTTTGGATCAGAACAAGATTTGTTACAGTAGGATAATAACCGTATGCTTTTAAACAGATGGGATATAATTTATTTTCTTTGGGCCTGCTTTCTTTCATCACAAAACATGTAATGAATAATACAACTGGTTATCAGTAATATCTTAGCACCATCGCCATCACGTAAGAGAAGCAAATCACTATCATGGGTCATCTTAAGCAAGTATCGAGTGATAACAGTATTTATATTTCTTGCTAATCCAAGAAAGGATTGTTGTTAGGGTTTTAATTGTCTTGCAGTATGTTACACTACCATTACTTCTATTTTGCTGTGATTTATGCTTTGGGTAAAGGAAAGAATTAGGAGCAGAAAGAAACATCTCTTAAGATGGGCCATTCTGGTTGACCTCTGATTTTTTTTTTATTTCGGAAGTGTCATTTCCCTGCTAAAGTTTTAACCTCTTAAATTCCAACTAATGTATTTGGCATTTTCTTATGACTACTGGGAAGTATACTGATCTTCTTGACATTTTACTTCGATATTTGTAATTTTTCACTGTTGAAAGGTGAAGATGTTAAGAACTTCTACTAGGCTCTTGAGCATTCTAGGATAAGTATGGAAAAAGACAACTGGGGACCAATACTCACTGCTTTTCATCGACTTCCTCTGACTTGGCTGTACAGTGGGAAGCATGGTGCTGAACAGCCTTCTATCAAAAACTCTTGCCTTGATGATACACTTTCTTAGCATCTGGCTTAGTATTCACTAACAAAAAGCTAAAGTTTCCCTTCCTTTGGGGTGAAACTATAAGAATTCTTGTTTGCTCAGTTCTTAAATGTGTGAATTGTGTTTTACAAAAGCAGGAAAAAATTTGTCTTTCTCCTCACTTTCATCTGTGTTTCTGTCTCAGGAGGGAGTCCGCGCTTTCTAAAATCCCTGCGCTTTCATAAAGCTCTGCTCATAGGGGTGATGCGTGTACAGGCAGGAAGAAGGAAGTTTGAAGTTCTTAGATAATTCTGCAATAATGTTCCTCATTTCTCCTTAATACTCTCATGCCAATTTTTCTCCACTGTGAATGTAGAGCTGCACTCACCTGGGAAATCCCCGTTTTTGAACTAGGATATGACTACCTGTTTGCTGTACTCTTGCTTTTCATTCTCTTTGATTTTCTGTTTCATACAAGGCAGCTAAAAGACGTTTGGTACTTTTTACTAAGGATCTGGTTAAGATATGGCATTAAAAAGAAATAATATTTCAAGAATACTTAGTAGCTGCCCTGGTGCATATTTGCTTTCAGAGAAGGTAGCTGTATTTTGTTATAGTTTGTTCAGAAAATATAAATCTGTATCTTTTTCTATAGTTTGGTGTTTAGGTGTGGTGTATGTTTGTTCTTTATGACAGCTATATCAACTCGAGATTTTGCGAGGGTACATAATTGGAAAAGTAGGCTGTTAATTGTACACTCAGCAGGTTTGATCTACAGACATTGGCAGACAAGAAACATTGACTCACAAAAATATCAATGTTCCTACAAAGCCATTTATTACTGTCTTTTTAAAATAGTCTTGTATGGCAAAGCCAAAATGTACTGCACAAAAGGAGACATAAACCAGAAGTCCACTAAGAATGAGCACTGCACTCGTACTTTAAAGTGGTCCACAACCTATTTCCCATGATTGGGTTGTACGAATATAATGTGTGCCATTTTTCTGCTCTTTCAAACAGCTGCATTTTCGGGGTGGAATTGTTGTTTGGCGCTTCTAGTGAATTTCGTATGTGTGCTGCTCATCAAACTGATAGTAATACAGGTTCTGGTATCTTGGTATATCCACCTTATCAATTGGAACTATTATATGGAGTAAAACCATTGTTACCCTTTTGAATTAAAAAAGGATAATCAAAGGCATTAATACTCTAAAACAACGGGATAAAGGTCAATGAGCAAGAATTAGTCAGAAAGAAATGTCTAATTTTTCAGGGGAAGTGGTATGCCTTACAGAGAGAGAAGAATCAGTAGATGATGTACTCTGGTGTATAGTGAATGCAAAAGTTGTTGGAAAACCACCTATAGAACACAGTAGTTTGAGTGGTTTGTTTTGAGACTGGATGGGTGTGTTGAGTGGAGCTCAGCAAAGACTTTTACTGATTAATATTTTTATTAGCAACCTAGATGGTGCACTAGAAGGCACTCTTGTTAAGTTTGCAGAAGCAAGGAAGCTGGGAGAGATTGCAGGTGTGTCAGAATACAGGATTAAAGTTCAAAATTACTTGAAGAACTGGACTGAAAAATGTAAGAATTCTTACAGGAACAAGGACAAGCTACTAAGTTTAGGAGGGAGCACTTTGTGGATTCTCAGGTGTGCCTTTCTAGTAGGGTACAAACTAATTACAGTGAATTCAGAGTATAGTCATGGTTATGATTAGACATCTACACAGCATGATCTGAGGGAGGAATGAGAGAATTTGGGTTATTTAACTTGGCAGAAGACCAGGAGGTACGTAACAGCCATCTAATATGTTACCTTTTGTACTGATTTTGGCTGGGGTAAAGTTAATTTTCTTTGTAGTAGCTAGCATGGAGCTATATTTTGGATTTGAGCTGAAAACAGAGATGTTTTAGTTAACGCTGATTCGTGCTTTTCTGTCTCTCACACTGAATCATACGATCATGGAATACCAGGTTGGAAGGGACTTCAAGGATCATCTGGTCCAACCATGGCAAGACATGACCTAGACTAAGTAGCCCAGCACCATGTCCAGCCAAATCTTAAAAGTGTCCAACTTTAAATAGTGGAACATGGTGATAAGCTCTCCCCTTAGCCTTCTTTTCTCAAGCTTGAACAAGCCCAGCTCTCTCAGTCTTTCCTCACATGGCTGCCTAGTCCTTGGACCATCTTTCTGGCTCTTCTCTGGACCTTCTCCAGCTTGTCCACATCTTGTATAGTGGGGATCAAAACTGAACACAGTATTCTAGGCATGGCCTGACAAGCTTTGAGTGGGATAATGACGTCTTTATCTCTGCTGGTGACAGCCAGCAGGCTGGGGGTGAACAAAGAGTTGCTGCTTGCTGAGGGGAAGTAATGAGTGAATTCCTTATTTTGCTTTGGTTACACATGGCTTTTGCTTTACCTATTGAACTGACTTTATCTCAACCCATGAGTTTTCTCACTTTTACCCTTCCAATTCTTCTCCCATCCAGCTGAGAGGGGAGTGAATGAGCGGCTGCGTGGGGTTTAGCTGCCTACTAGGGTTAAACGCAACCTCTCTGCTGTAAAAATGAAGAGAAAGGCAAAATAATGGATTATTCCGTTTCTGGTTAAAACAAATGTTGAAATAAAGTTGCAGGAGAAGAGATTTAGAAGTTATTGCAAAGTTATGGAAGAGATTTTCTTGGGGGCTGTGGTGGCTTTACTGTGGAAGCCTTTGAGATCCAATTAGACAGAAGCGTCTCACGAATGATTAGGTGAAACAAGATCCTCTTGTGGGAAAAGGAGGTGGAGCAGATGTCTTCTTCAGGATCAAGATCTTCTAATTTTCATGACAATCTCACAAGGTTGCCATACATTGTACACCAGAAATTTATGTGATCATCCATCCTCACCATTTTAATTGGTGGGTGTGTGCTCAGGCATATAAACTTGTCAAACTGTATCCTCCATTGTTGATGAGTGAATAAATTAGATCTTTTATTTTTACATTTATGAGACTATAAAGGCTTCCCTCGCCTATCAAAACAGCAACTTACACGTTTACTAATGGGTTGTAGGAAGCAAATGAAGCTTGAATTCAGTTCTTTTCATTTTGACAACTGTTATTGATATGAAGTGTAATGAAAACAGCCTGTCTGTTGTTAGGCTTTTAGTTATTTGGTATGCTGTTTCCAGCCTTTAATTTACAAGGATGAAGTAATTGACCTTGTATCCTTACAGGGCTGATGAGGAATTACTGACTGCAGTTATGTTTTATTTAACCTGTAGTGCTATGCCACTGAGAATAAATGGTCGTGTGTCTTTAATAAAGATAGAGGATGGTCTGGTTAAATGTTCTCTTAAGGATTTTTGGTACCTGGTAGCTTCTGATTGCACAAATATGGACTGAAAAGACCTTGTGAATGATGAGCAGCAATAAATTCAAAGGAAATGAAGCGGAAGATATGGATTAATATAACTACTGCTAAGCTTAGGTTCTCATGTCAAATACAGAATATTGTGATTTACTGTCCTACAGCTGAGTCCCAAAGTACTTGTGAAATAGTATGCTTTTTGGTGCAATAATTAGAATTATTTTTGTGTAACTGTTGTTTCCTTCAGTTGGATCTGATTACCACAAAAGTTAAAACAACTTAATTCTTGTCATTTACATCACAGATGTGAATATCCTTTGAAGAGAGTCCAAGCACAACTACTATACAAAAGTAAGCCTTGTAGAGTTCCCAAGGACATTACCACAGCATCAGAGCAAGTTACTGTCTGTTTTGTTGCAATTAGGGTCAGATTTCTGTCAATTTAACAAAATCGAGTTGCACATTGGTTGTATTGCAGCTAAATTTTGGTGAGAAGATTACATGAGCTCTGTGATTGACATAGTGAAGGAAGATGACCTGGAAAATTTGAGACATCACAAAACCCACTCGACACTGTCCCACATGACATCCTTGTCTCTAAATTGGAGAGACTTCAATTTGATAGATGGACCACTCGGTGGATAAAAAACTGGCTCGATGGCCGCACGCAAAGAGTTGTGGTAAATGGCTCGATGTCCAGTTGGAACCTGTAATGAGTGGTGTCCCTCAGGGATCGGTGTTGGGACCGGTCCTGTTCAACATCTTTGTCGGTGACATGGACAGTGGGATTGAGTGCGCCCTCAGCAAGTTTGCCGATGACACCAAGCTGCGTGGTTCGGTTGATACGCTGGAGGGAAGGGATGCCATCCAGAGGGACCTTGACACGCTTGTGAGGTGGGCCGATGCCACCCTTATGAAGTTTAACCAAGCCAAGTGCAAGGTCCTACACCTGGGTCGGGGCAACCCCAGGCACTGCTACAGGCTGGGCAGAGAAGAGATTCAGAGCAGCCCTGCAGAAAAGGACTTGGGGGTGTTGGTTGACGAGAAGCTTAACATGAGCTGGCAGTGTGCGCTTGCAGCCCAGAAAGCCAACTGTATCCTGGGCTGCATCAAAAGAAGCGTGACCAGCAGGTCGAAGAAGGTGATCCTGCCCCTCTACTCTGCTCTTGTGAGACCCCACTTGGAGTACTGCGTACAGTTGTGGTGTCCTCAACATAAAAAGGACATGGAGCTGTTGGAGCGAGTCCAGAGGAGGGCCACGAGGATGATAAGAGGGCTGGAGCACCTCCCGTATGAAGACAGGCTGAGAAAGTTGGGGCTGTTCAGCCTGGAGAAGAGAAGGCTGCGTGGTGACCTCATAGCAGCCTTCCAGTATCTGAAGGGGGTCTACAAGGATGCTGGGGAGGGACTCTTCCTTAGGGACTGTAGTGGTAGGACAAGGGGTAATGGGTTCAAACTTAAACAGAGGAAGTTTAGATTAGATATAAGGAAGAAGTTCTTTACAGTGAGGGTGGTGAAGCACTGGAATGGGTTGCCCAGGGAGGTTGTGGATGCTCCATCCCTGGCGGTGTTCAAGGCCAGGTTGGACAGAGCCTTGAGCCACGTGGTTTAGGGCAAGGTGTCCCTGCCCATGGCAGGGGGGTTGGAACTAGATGATCTTAAGGTCCTTTCCAACCCTTACAATTCTATGATTCTATGATTCTATGACAATAACTTGACACCTCCTCCTCCTCTATACACATTTTTTAGCTATGCCCCATGCTACTACTCTCATGCATGTATCTTGTTTGGGTATATCTAATTGGAAAATGTAATTATCTTTAATCATTAATTTAGAAAGTTATGTAAAGAGTGGGTTTTCTTGAGTAAGAAAGGTTACTTGCTCCAGGTACCTTTCATCATGCCCTCTTTGGGGCTTTTTTGCTACTTGCTCCTAACTAGTCATCCTCGAACTTCCCACCTCTTCTCAACTTGCTGGTGTGTACTGTATTTGCTTCTTTTTGTCCTTTTCTGCCATACCTGTTTAAATGTTAAAGTACCAAACATGGGAGTAAGAGATTGGTTCATCTTATACTATTTTGGGTACCTTGCTGCATTATTTGAGAGATGTGCCACTCTTGGTGCTTCTCTCTCTTACTCCCTGGGATAGTGACCTATGCCAGATTATTTTCCCTTGAAGAGTTTACTTTCCTGTTTAAACAAGCAAAGCCATGTTGCCTAATGTGTTGTCGGTAGTTGTCTACTGAAGCTTCATTTCCCATCTTCTTGCCGTGCATCTGTTCTTCCTCTTGCTTAAAGCCTGCCTGGTCTCTTAAATCCTTGCATAGTTTTGCAAACAGATTTATTGTTGATAGTATATTATTAGTACAGTGCCTAACACAGAGCCTCTGGGTGGCACCAGAACATGAATAATGATAATTACAATGAGTCGAGTCAGCCATTAAATCACTTCACCTTCAAATCTTGGCTATGTGTGGAAGCCTTTTTTATTTCTAGAGCTGACTTCTTCCAAATCTAAAATTCATTACTCTGTGCATTTTTCATCTCCACAGACGTTCTGGTGCTCAGAGAAAATTGGTCTGCAAAAAGAAACCAAAAAGGCTTTAATTAAAAAGCAAATAGCATTTTTCAGCAGGGAAGAGAGGTGGTGAGATCTCCCCCAGGCTTTTCTTACTATAAAAAGATCCTTCTATTTTTGTTTCACTTGCCTTATAAAATCCACCACCTACCTTATTTATTCATCCCCACTTGGAGTTTACTGATCCAGTTGTAAAAGAGGTGTTCAAAATTAGCAGCTGTGCTGCGGCAGCCTTAAGGGGTATACGAGTTCCTTCTGTAAAAGCAAAATTGCAGGCTCTGCACATTACTTGTACAGCTACTACACCAGGAGGATGAAGCTCTAATAGTGTCAGTACCTTTTATTTTCAATATTTAATTGCCCAGTATGTAAAGACAGATTACTGTTGGCAATAAGTAGAGCAGGAAGACATGGGGTTTATTTTTCAGAACAGACCAGGCTGATTGGAAAAGACAAATTGAAATGCTGTGGTTGTCATCTCATTTCAATTTTCACAATTTCATTTAGGATGGGTTAGCAATTCCATTGTTGATATTCTGGGGAAAATTAAGAAAATTAGTATACATAACTTTTAAAATATTATTCACTTCTTTGAATAAAGAATATACTTATCACATTTCCAAACTTTGCAGAGTTGGCTGACTGGTGGGAGAACTGCTCTGGCAGCTTTTTTATGCGGTTTACTCTTTTGCATTAAAAATCAAAGCATCGAAAGCCCTTTACAGTTTATTAGCTATTTGATGACCAATTTGAAATCAACTGTGATCTTTCTTTGTACTTCAGAAGAGCATATCTTGTTCTGTTATATTTAGCTGTAATTGGCATCTTTATTGGCAATCTTAAGAAAATGAAATGATGAGGTGGGCCCTGGGAGCTGATTAGGCCCTTTTAATTACTGAATGTTTGTACTCCTGGGAGATACTCAACTGTAGCTGTGGCGAAGGGGGCCTTCACCCTGCTGCTCCATTTTTAATTATCTTTGCAAAAATGCAGCAACTGGCACTCTGCTGAGCTTTCAGTTCACCATCCTTCATATGAACAAACCCCAAGAATTATATTCCTGAAACCATTTAAATATCTTTTTGGACAGCGTATTTCTAAGTACTTCCTCCAGTGCTGGATGTTTCCATGTACTAGAGTATGTCTCAATCCTATGATGTGGTTTGATCTTCTCAGAGATGAAATCCTGGGTTTACTTTAGTTGGTAAGAGTTTGATTTTTGGGTTAGTGACAACAGGGATTTCACCTTTGAGGTCGCGTGTTAAGATGGCCTAGCCATCAGCTCATCTAGTCAATGATGTTTCCTGGATTTAGCAAATAAGATATCTTCAGTATATTTTCTTAATTGACACTGAAATAATTACAATGTTACACTGTTGAAAAGTACTATACAGAAAACATGTAAAGCTTGCTTATTCTTATAATGTTGGAATTGCTCTGAACTATACTGATACTATAGTTCAACTATACTATCACTGAACTATATATAGTTCAACAGTTTTCTCTGACACTGTGGTTTGTGAAATTCAGAAATGATACATAAATATAGACTAAAATGACTACAGACTGTAGCCTGATTCTTCTGAAAACTACGGTTGCTTTTCAGATAATATTTGGTATTTTGAGGATTTCTTCATTAATAGGCAGAATTTAGTTGCTGTGGAAAGCTCTGCTCTCTGCATGAATGTTTAAAATGTCTCTGTTACTGTCTCTCTTGAGATAGGATTTGACTTCTGAAATGTGCCTCTTTACAGCTGCTTTGAAATGGAGAATTTGAACTTCAACATTTTCCAAATGGCATGGACATTACTTATGAACACTTCTGATTTGAATAGCATAAACTCCAATCAATCAACGAATCAATGAATCAATCAATCTTTTTATAGAATCACAGAAATCACAGAATGGTTTAGGTTGGAAGGAACATTAAAGATCATCCAGTTCCAACCCCCCTGCAACAGGCAGGGACACCTTCCGTTAGACCAGGCTGCTCCAAGCCCCTGTGTCCAACCTGGCGTTGAACACTGCCAGGGATGGGGCAGCCACAGCTTCTCTGGGCAACCTGTGCCAACACCTCACCATCCTCACAGGGACGAACTTCTGCCTAATAT
Source organism: Strigops habroptila (assembly GCF_004027225.2). NCBI lineage: Eukaryota > Metazoa > Chordata > Aves > Psittaciformes > Psittacidae > Strigops > Strigops habroptila. The sequence goes on from NC_044277.2 coordinate 4,726,217, forward strand.
CTAATCTCAATCTTCCCTCTGTCAGTTTAAAACCATTCCCCCTTGTCCTGTCCCTACAGGCCCTTGTAAAAAGTCCCTCTCCAGCTTTCTTGTACCCACCTTTAGGCACTGGGAGCTGCTCTGAGGTCTCCCCTTAAGGAGCCTTCTCTTCTCCAGGCTGCCCCAGCCCAGCTCTCTCAGCCTGGCTCCAGAGCAGAGCTGCTCCAGCCCTCGCAGCATCTCCATGGCCTCCTCCGGACTTGCTTCAACAGGGCTTTTCTTCGTCCTCCTAAGGATTGACTTGGTCCTTATGCTAACTCAGAATAAGCAGTTTGATAAAAATGCAGCTAGAGGTAATTCGACAGCCTTTTTTTTTTTTTTTTTTTTTTTTTAGCTCATCGCTTATGATAATCACATAGAAGAGTCCTTCTCCTTTTTTGTTAGGACATAGATGCTGCATATTAATCCTTCAGAGCAGTCTCTTCATAGCTGGCTGTTTTGCATTGGGGGGAGTATAAAACCATGAGAATTTGGAACTACATTTAACCTTCTGCTATCAAATGAATGCATAAAACTTTAAGGCTTGTGGTTTAAAATCTTTTAATAATACAAAATCTTTTGAAGTCATTAATTTTATTATAGACTTTTAGGTACTTTTAAGTCTGAGAGACATTGTCTGGTATACCTGAGTGCCTCTTCCTCTAGTCTGTGTTAGTGGTTGTAATGAGGTTTCCATCTTGGTTGATGTTCTCTTACTAAAGACTGCTGATAAAATGAACTCTGAAATTGTATGATGAACAGTGTTGAAACGAGTATCTGTCCAAGTTGGAGACTATACTCGGAATTGTTGTAGTAATGGATAACATGTACTTCAAAAAGGACTTTACCCACATTATAACTTGGTTGACCTTATCTTACTGTATATAAACAAACTGGTACTGGATGTGTTCAATGATAGTAAGATTTTTATGAATAAAAATAAGTTTGCTATGTTACTAAATGGAAATATTTAAAATTTCACTCTTTTAAACACTTGTTGGAATTCTTTCATAGTGAACTTAGGCTTTCAAAGACGATGTCAACTTGAATCATCAGATGAGAGGCTTTAGTTTTACCTTTGAGGTTCCCGCTCTTCATTTTACTGGCTTATAATTTGTATTTTCTTGGCTTTAAAAAGTTTTTCTTCTGTTGTAGTTTGAAACAGACTACTGTACATATACGTTGATATTTTCATAGTCCCTTTATTTCCAGCTTTTTAGGCAGTATCAACCACCATTGTCATATCCACCTTCTTGCCCTTTTTAATCTGCCCTTGTCCTTATTTGTCCTCTAGCCAGGCCAATGCCTGCTTTCCTTGGGACATTTAGATCCTCTCAGAAGATACATTTCCATTAGGATGCTGGCAAAACTGTAGTCAAGTTATAATGATGAAATTTAAAGGCATTTATTAATCTTAAAGGCATTTATTAAAAAGGGAGGCATACCCACACTGCCTGTTTTATTTATTTTATGAAAAAAAGAAAAGGAAAAAATGGGAATTTGAAGAGTCTCCATGTATCTGCTTTTTGATTGTCATCTTTCTGAAGTAGTTGCCTACAAATTACCTACAAAATGTTGAAGCGCCTAAGCTCAACAGCACTACTAGAAATAAAACCCAAAATCATCCTTAGAAAAGTGTTTGCAGACCTATTAGGCATTAGCAGTACTCTAAGATTTGAAGAATGATACTTCAGAAATCAGCCTCTGTAATTAAAATATTATTAGAGGAAAAGCGGGGAAAAGATAAAGTGTCAACAGAAGTTAATGAAGCCTAATGATGCCATGCTATTAAATATGTCTCGCAGGTTTAAAATTTTCTTGGAGGTTGTCACAATGGAAGTACAAAGCACCAGAATTTTATATCAATACTTTAAAAAAGTGTTTTTGACTTGTTGGGAACAGTGATGGTCTCTTGCAGACTTCAACTGTTAGACTTGGAGACGAATAACAGCATTTCTTCCCAGTGATGAATGACCACTTAGATTTTCCTTTCAGTTAAAATTACTTTAGTGTAAAATGTGGTAGATTTTAAATTGGGAGAGGAGACTATTTATCCAGCCCTTGCTATTTGTTATATTTCTCCTCTAATATTCCATGGAAAAATGATCCCCTTCACACAGAAACAGATTGTAAGCATTGGACAAGTTGGTATCATAGACTGTATTTCTGCCCTTAAATATTCTGTTGGGAAAGAAACAGTGACAATCTGAAGTTCTCCAGGAGCAGGAAGATAGATCTGTGCTATCTGAAGTTCAGTAAATTGAATAGGAAAGTTAAAGGATCGCACAGCACTTGAGTACTTAAAGTAGGAGGAGCTGTGCGGTAACTACTTAGTAAATCAAGAGTCAGATTCTCCTTTGCAGGCAAAAGGAGGGAGGAGGAGGATGTGGGATTATGTTATGTGTCCTTTAAATTTTCCCGTTAAATTGCATTCTCTTTGGGAGGCTCTAGATCACCTTCTGAGCTGTTGGGCCCTTCAGGAGGCATTTGTTCACCTGCCAGATAACCAATAGGAGCAGCCATCCAGACGGAGGACACAGATTTTTCTGCCCCATGAGTTATCTTCTCATGGCCCTGTTGTCTTCTAATCCCAGCCAGTGGCTGATGACTCAGAAGGGAGTGTAAGGAGCAAGGACAATACAGGGTGATCCTTCCCATCCCGTATATACATGGCTGCGATTTACATTCCCAGCTTCTGGGAACAACCAGGTGGATATCTGCTCCAACATTAACCTCCATAGGCTGCAAGGGACAGCCTGCCTCACTATGATTTGCACCACAGGCTGCCAGGGAATCTCTGCTCTAGTGCCTGGAGCACCTCCTGCCCTCCTTCCTCACTGATCTTGGTGTCTGCAGGGCCTTTTCTCTCACAGATTCTCACTTCTCTCTCCTGCCTGCTGTTGTGCAGCATTTTTTCCCCCTTCTTAAATACTTTATCCCAGATGTGCTACTGCTGCTGCTGATGGGCTTGACCTTGGCCAGCGGCGGGTCCAGTTGGCGTTGGTTCCATTGGACATGAGGGCAGCTTCTCAATGAAACCAACCCTGTAGCCTCTGTCTGCTACCAAAACCTTGCCATGCAAACCCAGTACAGAATTCAGACCTATATGCCTTCCTTTGCAATTTAGCTGCCATTTTATCACCCCAACACTTAGGTGGTTTATCCAATGCTACAGTTTTTCACAGAAAGCTTTTTATTTTGATTATTCGGAACAATTTTATCAGCAAAATTCATCTTCGTGCTAGTTTTCTAGATCATGTATTAATCTTTTCAACTGCAGAGTTCCCCTGTGTGTTTCCCTGCTGTGGAAACCTGGTAAGTGAGCTGTATTTTTAGCATACTTATAGATTTTTTTTTCCTGTGATCTCTAAACATCTTTCTCTTTTAGAAGCTTTTCAGTGATCTGTATGTAAAGAATTTGGTGGTCTTCTCTTTGGTCTTCTGCACATTGCTCTCAGCACCCTTGTGTTACAAACAAGGAAGAGGAGGGACTTGAGTAAATGTTGGAAGGAAGATGTTGAACTTTATCCCACCTGCTCTGTGGTTTGTCTTGGTTAGGACAGAGGCTTATTGTGCCTGCAGGTTCTGAGAGGTTCACATGGCCATGGCCTATACAGCCGCTTTTTTGTGGATTAAATGGGGATTTAAGGATGAGTCGCCATCTACCTTGAGGCATTGCTCATATATGCAAAATGCCATTTTTTTTAGGAAAGTTTATGAAGCCGTGCAGTGATTTTTTGCTGCAGCCATTGCTGTGTTATCAATCATTAGGTAGAAAAATAGCAAGCAAATAACTATTGATCATCTGATATTGCCCATGTTTAGATGCACATAAGTGCAATTTCCCTTTGTTGGTTTGTTCTATGGCCATAGTCTGGCCATCAGAATTAAGTAAGGTTGACATATTTCAGTTTTATGATCCTTTTTTGCAAAGCCAAAAGTCTGTCTGATCAATGCTGCTGTGTTTAGCATTCTTTGCTGTATTTCTTTAAGTTGTGTGATAGTGTATGCTTCTGTGGCAGAATAGAAGTCTAGAAAACATAATGTATCAAATGTTTATCTCAAACTATTTTTTTGTAGTATTCCAGCAAATGGGTTTTAATGATCATCATGTGAACTGTTTACCAGATGCATCAATATATTTAGATTTCTGATGTTGGCTTTTGGGGTTTTATTGGTTAAAAGAAAGCAAAATTCTGTCAATCTGGGGAAAGTTCCTACAGAAACCATGGGAGGCAGCGTGCCCTCCCTTGAACACTGCTGCTTTGTAAGTGTGACTGCTGTGTAATTGTAGTAGTTAAGCTGCCCACATACGTTTTAAATTAAACACCTCCTAGTATTTCTGCAAGAATTAAAAAATAATTGTGAAGAACGTTGCTCTGTTACCAAGCAGACCTGATCACACAGAGCTGTTTGTAGTGTTGTAGGTTTATTTGCATTTATTTCTATCAAGCCTTGCTGGGTAACAACAACAGGGAAAGAAGGTCCAGCTTCCATATAGGCTGTCCAATGAGTTAGCACTTTAATGTGCTGCAGAGCTTGAGTCAGAGGCTTCACTGGTCATAGAATCATGGAATCACAGACTACCAGGTTGGAAGGGACCTCAAGGATCATCTGGTCCAACATTTCTTAGCAAAAGCATGACCTAGACTAGATGGCTAAGCATGCCTTAAAAGTGTCCAATGCTGGGGAGTCACCACTTCCCTGGGGAGATTACTCCAATGGCTGAATTGTTCTCATTGGGAAAATTTTACTTTTATATCCAGTCGGAATCTTGCCAGAAGTAACTTGTGCCCGTCACCCCATGTCTTTTCCATGTGGCTCCGTGTAAAAAGGGAGTCTCCATCTTCTTTATAGCTAACCTTTAAAAATGGTCCTTCCTTTGCTGCAGCTGTTATCCTTCCTAGCCACAGTACAAAATCACTGCATACAAGTTGTTATGGTATTCCTGCAAGTAGATCAGGTGCAGGGTAGCGTTAACTCAGCATGTTATTTGCAAGCTAAGATATAGTATTATGTGCCACATGCTTAACAATGTGTAGTTAAGTTCAAGGAATCTCACTGAATATGTGAAGTTTAGCTGTATGTGCTGGCTTTTCTTTGATTGCCTGCTCTTCCTGCTAGGAGGATTTAAGCAGAACCCCTGGAGGCCCTGATTATTAGTATTAGGGGTTGAATTTATATCTTCTTAGAAGTAGCTAAAAGCAAAAATAACAAAAACTGAAGGTGTGAAATACTGTTTATGGAAAAAGTTGTTTTGTATAACTGCTCATTAGAGAAACCCACCTTAATTTTGAAGATTGGTACATTTCTTTGCATTTTGGCACAGAGGAACTCCACTGTGGAAATTTTGAAGTTTATTAAGTTAATATAATGTCACACCTAAAGCTTGAGAGGTGTAATGTGGAATGGCATGGAATACTTAATGGTTGTGCATTGAAATTGTTTAGGAAGTCTGGTAGGAGTCATGTGCCATTGTGGCACAGTTCTGGCAAATCACAACTGCTATTTGTGTTTGCATTGAGGATGCATTCTGTTAGCTTCTTCTGTGTTACTTGTTACTTTCACTAACACTTAAGTTGGGTTTGCTGATGTATTTGGCTACTCTTCCCAGTGCTTTAGGTTATGATCTTCACAGATTGAATAAGCTTGGCAGGGTTTTTGGACTGCTAAACTGAGAAGAACATTTTGCAGAACACAGTCTTGAGTCAGGGTGGGTTGTATTTCCCAGTTGTTTCTCGTTTTGATGCTAGTTAAATCCTTTCGCTTCTGGAAGTTGCGATCTGTCATCTCTGAAGAGCTTTTGAAAGAAAGGTCTGTGCTGGATTTGAGGAGAAAATGCTTCAATAGTACTTTTGAACTCCACTAAGAAAAACTTTAAAGGTACACAAAATCAGGGAAACTCTTTTTAAAGATTAAATTGGAAGAAAGTGAAAACATGATATATTTTCCAGACATACATTAAAATCAAGACGTGTCTTTTGTTAGGTGCAGAGACAAATTAGAGATGACACCTTTCTAGCATGGTAACGGTTGTCACTTTGTAATGAATGATTGAAAAATTTGTAGCTTTTAGACTTATTCATTACTCTATAGACTAAGACTTGTGAACTAATTATGCTGCAGGTCAGGCAGGCATGTTGCTGTGGAGGTAATTCCTGTTAAGATGCAGTTGGCACTTTTCTTCCTGGTCCTATTAGCAGTTATTTTCCAGCAGTTTCCCTCTACTGTTTACTCAGTTACCGTTAGCTAAGTTGGCAGCTCTTGTTTCCCAGGACCCAGTGCAGTAGTATGTGGCTGCTGGATTTATTGTAGAATGACTTTCAAATGCTTTGAAGTCCTCTTTTTTTTTCTCACCAGTCTTGTTGCAGAGCTATGGTCAACACACCTCATTGCAGAACACACTGGAAGTAGTCTTGTACCAAGAACAGCAGCAATGAGGCAGTACAGTTCTGCATTGTTTGGGCCATAGTGCTTTCTCAGTGCAAGATGCTGGGCTCTTGGGATATGAGATGCTGGCTAATCAAAGGGGTGGTGATGCAAGTTTCCTTTCTCTGAAGTGTAAAAACAGAACTGTCATGGCATAGTTGAGACTCTTCATCAGGGACTGTTGTATTAGGACAAGGGATAATGGCTTCAAACTTAAACGGGAGATTTAGGTTAGATATAAGGAAGAAATTCTTTGCTGTTAGAGTGGTGAGGCACTGGCACAGGTTGCCCAAGGAAGCTGTGACTGCTCCATCCCTGGCAGTGTTCAAGGCCAGGTTGGACAGGGCTTGGAGCAACCTGGTCTAGTGGAAGGTGTTGGGAGGAGGTTGGAACTAGTTGATCTTAAGGTCTTTTCCAACCCGAACCATTCTATGATTCTAAGTGTTTTAAAAATAATTTAAAATAACTAAAACCAGAGTTTTGAAAGCTACAGTTAGCTTAGTGCCTGGATAAACCAGTATTTGAGTTCCTAAATAAATAAGCAAACAATTTTCAATGAAGCAAAATCCCAGTGGCTTTCACTGACTCAGTAATGGTTGTGGCTAAATGCAGCTACATGTAGCAGAGCTCCATGCCATTACAGATGACTTGGACTCCTCAATGCATTAAATTCCAAACCTCAGAGAAGATTCAGCACTTAATATGTTTGCAGGGCTGGATGAAATTAGTTTGCACTTGCATGTTATTTTTTCTTTTCTAATAAATTCAGAAATTAGTAACTATGACATATCCAAAGACCCTCAGGTGAAAGTATCCAGAGAAATAGAGCTTTATAGCATAGGATGTGCTTATTTAATTTCTGGCTTATAGCGTATTCAGTAGTGGTTTTCTCAGAATTTTCTGGGACTTCACAGCCAGACTGTAGGTAGGAGAAGAAGATAGATTTTTGAATTAGGAGATGTAAAGTATGGAGGGAGGGATTCTTCATGAATTTTATCAGGATGACTCTGCATTTAGACATAGATATTAGAGCCAGAAACCTGCTAAATTTGCCAAGAAGCGTTACCAGTTAACATAGTTAATTAACAAGAAGCTATGTTAAAATTAGTTTGGGGTTGGAGGAGGGGAGAGAGAGTGAACTGTAATTAGAAAAAGAAATCACAGCTGCTATTTAGAGAACTGGTAGGGAAGTTTGCAGGTCTTGCTGTTGGAAGAAGCACTGCATTGCGGTTATGCCTCATTCATTCATTCCATTCTCAGTTTTCTAGGAAAGAGCTGCTTTGGTATTATGTATCATGATTTCCAAGCAATGTTGATTACCCTAATCAAATTTAACTTTCTGCAGGCTAACATAATAATAAAAAAAAGACTTTTTTTTTTTTTTTATTTCCCAGAACTTCACAGAAAGGTGAGACTCTGTGTGTTACTTGAGCTTCTAATGTTCGAGAAATTATGCTGATTTTCTCCAGTTAAGGATTTGGATCCTGCTGAGTAGAATTTGCTCAAAGTAAAAATGCCGACTTTCCCAGCTTGTATCGCCCTATGTGCTGTTACTAAGCAAAAAGGGAAAATCAAAGCATTAATCTTTGCAAACTGAAATGAGTTTCACATTAGACATATATGCAAGTTATGTATGAAGTAGTGAATGTCTAAACACACCATTTTATTTTCCCAGTGAAAAGCAAACTGCAGTTTATGTAATAGATAGCTTATGTAATGGAGTTATAATATGATCCATTCAGCTTCCAGAGAGAGCAAACTCTGTTGAGGCAGAATCTTGATTAATAGAAGTGCATGAAACCTGGACAACTGATATTATGGTTTCTCCAGCCAGTGCTGTTTTAACCACCTCAAGGTGACATAGTCTGGGTTTAGGTATTCAAGGCTTTCAGGTTTTCTTTCTCATGTGGCATTCATCATTAACGTTCAGGGAAATCCAAATCTTGTGCTCTATTTATGTTACCTCATGGATCTGTACTCTCATCCCCACCAGAGGAATGGGACTTTCTGGTTGTGCCTGTGTGTCAGTTTATAAATAACATCAGTGAGGGACTCTATTGTAGATCTGCAGAGACAATATCTGTGAAGACCTCTGGTTACTGTATTTGTATCTTAAGTGATGGTTGAGGATTTGTCTGATGTCTCTGTGGCTCTTGTGAAGTGCATACATAGGTAGTGAAACTAGCATGGTATCTTCTAAACACCTTAAATCGTTACTTACTGCTCTGGTTGCATTCAAGAAAGGTTAGAAGGGATAATATTTTTACTCTTTCTTTAAAAGGTTTGCTTTTTAGCTTAACATAACATTTACTTGACTTTTTAATGCAGTCAATACATCCTGAAAAGGTCTGTATGTACAAGCAATTCTATTTAAGGATTATTAGAAATGACACTAATAGCAAATCTAGTAGCTTCTGCTTCCCATTCTCCATTAGAAATCATGATCCATTGTTTTTGCTGACATAATTACCTCCATGTGACCCAGTTCTAACAAGGCAGAATTAAGACTTCACATTATAAATGAGCAGCAGGAACAGATGGACTCAGATAATAGTCAGGTTTCATGCAAATATCAATAAAGGGGATTAGTAAAGCAATAGAAACATTTGGCTCATATGCTGGAGAGGGACTCTTCGTCAGGGACTGTAGTGATAGGACAAGGGGTGATGGGTTCAAACTTAAATAGGGGAAGTTCAGATGAGATATAAGGAAGCTCTTTTCTGTGAGGGTGGGGAGACCCCAGAACAGGTTGCCCAGAGAAGTGGTGAATGCTCCATCCCTGGCAGTGTTCAAGGCCAGGTTGGACAGAGCCTTGGGTGACATGGTCTAGTGTGAGGCATCCCTGCCCATGGCAGGGGGTTGGAACTGGATGATCTTAAGGTCTTTTCCGACCCAAACCTTTCTATGATTCTGTGATTCTATGATTCTGTGTTCCTTTGGATTAATAAAGACTGCCTGACTGGGAAAGTCTTGAGTCCAGTTGGAGGTCTGGAGAGTTAGGTGTTCTGCTTCTATACATTACAAAGTCAAGTTTTGGTTTGGGAGAAGATGACACTGCCATGAGTGGTGTCACGCTGCCAGGTCCAATATTAAAATTCATTATTTTTCACAGATTCATTTAGCTTAAGGGCTGAAAGCATTACATTTTATCCAGTGAAACAGATACTGAGCTGAAGAGCTTAAATTTGATTAAAACAATGCTGTGACTAGGTAAAACAGGATTAGTGACCCTTTTGCCTGGGTTTCAATTTTCTGGTGTATGAGCCTTCACTTGCAGATTCCCCTGGCTGCAAACCTTCCTCCTGTGTCTTCCTCCTTACCTTTTCTGGAGGTATCAGTCTTCTGCAATGCTTTGCTTTTATTGTTTAGTGGTGATGATGATGCACTCCTGTATTTCTCTGCACCATATGGATCTATGCCCTTTGGTAGATCTGTTTGTCCTGTATTTTCTCTCACTTCTGTATCTGGCAGAGACAGGAAAGCAGCAGAGCCTTTGGCAACACAGAAGAGAGGAAACAGCTGGAATATATATATCATGTGTAGCACTTGTCTGCATATTCCTATCCAGGATTTTTTGGAGAGGAGTGTCATTGCACATTATGTTGACTCACACGTGCTCTGGACTCATCGGAATATCAACACGCACATTTGGATGCTATTCGTATGTGCTTGACAGGTGCTTTGGAATTGCTGCCCATGTAGTTGGTGTACACACACACTGTGGGTTGAATTTCTGGACAGCCACATCGAGTCAGCAGCTCAGACTTGCCTCTGAACCAGCTGGAAAAATACCAGAAGTCCTCAGAATTTGTGTGAACATCATTTCCTAACAGAGGTATCTGGGCAAACCTGGTCAACCCTTATCTAAATCAGAACGTTAAGATTGCCTGCCCCTTTTTCTCACATGCTCAGAGCTGCTAAGAGTCACGCCAATGTAGGCATACATTTTTTGTTGGGGATACTAAGTGTATGTGTGAAAAGCTATATTTACTCTGAAAACAAAATTGATTTCCCAGTCAGATAAAGCTTACTGTATGGAAAGGCATCCAGGGACTTTTGCCTTATTTCCTATTTACTAATGAATGAAAACTTGAAAGAAAATAATTCTTCACTTAAAATTCAGTTAGCAAACTTCTTTCAGTTGTAAATACGGGAAATGCTCATTGCTCCAAGTAAGTCCTTAGGCAGAGCAAGGCAATACAGAAGATCTTTGATGGCAATAGGCCTTTTCATTGTGTGTGCTTTAGGTTTACCTTCCCATGACTGCCCCTGACTCTTAAGTATATTTCTAGCTCTTAATGAGGAATTCAGAGAGGCCTTTGAAAAACAATACTATGGAGTATTTGTACATAATACATCTCTTGTTATCTTTGAATCACTTTGAAATACTGTACATTTAATATTTTTTCTTCTACTTAATAACATTTCTTCTCAGTACTAGCAGTGGATATAAAACCTTGGCTGTGAGCTTGCTTTTCTTAGTTTTTGCTGTAACCATTAAGAATTCTAGCAAAAGCCCACTCTTGGTTTTTTGCAGTCTGCTCTGGAAGGACAGTAGAGCTTTCTTAGCTAAAAACAAAGCTTCATGCATTTCACTTAGCTTTTGATCGATTTTGTTGCTGCTCACTGTTGGTACTGTATTGCAGTTGTATTTTTATTGTTGTAAGCTCATGTGTGCTGTGGTGGTTGGCAATCTAGAAATGTGTTAAATAATATTGATTTCTTTTTTCTCACTTGGCAAGCATTTTATTCTACTCTGTCTCTGATACTATTTTAAGTATCATTTACTGGGTTTATTTTCTTTCTTATTTACGACTTGGCGTAGTGTAGAGCAAGGGGCCATCTCAGTGCCTGGAGAGAAGTCCTGAGAGAGACGATGCTCGTAAGAATATACTTTCCAATTCTGATGCTAACTGCCTTTAGATAACAGCTAGGTGAGTCTGCATGCTGTATTCTTATGGCATCATTAAACGGGAGGTTTGCATATTTGTCTCAGAAAAATAAAACTTATTTTGTTTTTCACGGCAGTATAAGTAACCTATCAGGTGAATGTTTTGACAAATCAACTTCCACAAAACATCCTTTCTGGACCTTCAAGTGCCAACAAGATGACACAAGAACACCTATCCATTTCTGATATCTTTCACAATAAATACATGCGTTTAGGTGATTTTCACTTCATTATAAAATATGGGTCCATCTAATAAAAGGGACTTTCTCAATAGTCTTTGTGCAGCCTATGAAGGTATTAGGGAAAGGAAGGCTGTCCTTCACTGGTGGGAAAGAAAGATTTACTCTGAAGTGCAGGTTCCACCTAATGCTACAGAAGTTGTTCCTGCATCTTAAAGCCTTGTTCTTGTGGTTTTATCCTGAGTTGGAAACCTGTACTGAGCAGTAAGTCGTGCTGAGGAGAGTAAGGTACGGAAAACAGTGGAGTGATGAAGCTGTGGTTTCTAACAGTGGTTTTCATTACAGCTGTAAAGGGAACACAGTGGCCTTTTCAGCTATGGTAATTGTTTGCTTCTGTTGAGACTTATCTTGAAAATAGTACTGGGAGGTTAGTTTTTAAATGAAAAGAGGTTAATATGGTGGTTTATTGTCACCGTTTATTTGCTTCATCTTTGGTCTGTAGAGATTGTCAAAGCTCTGAGTCGTTTCCGACAATGAAATGTTTCTTTAATAAATAGTGTTTCTATCCCAAATTTCACTCAACTGTTGAAGCATTTCATTTTGGAGGAATGCTTCAGACATCAGGTCAGGCTATTTTGGCATCTTCTCTGAGGCTCTATGTGTCTGTGTGTGAGGGGAAGAGATTAACGGTTTTTCCTGAAAAAGATTTATTTAAAAGTTATGAACAAAATTTTTCAGAGAAATTATGTAATTCTGCAAAAATACAACAGTTCTTTTTTCCATTAGGAGAGCGTGTATCTTGCTGATTGAAAGGGGTAAAAAAGCAATGTATCTACTTCTAATGAATTGCCTTTCTGCCTAGGAAAGTAGGAAGGGGAGTTTGGAGAATGCTTGGAAACCCCTCCTTGGGGACATGAGCACTCACATTTTTTACTTGATTTTCTCTCCATGGAGACTAATGGTCCTGACCTTGGATCCTGAGTGGATCCTGACCTTGGATCCAGTTCTCCATAATTTGAAGCTGTAGTTAGGTGAATGCATGAATTTCCAATTGTACAGTATGAATCTTCCCTGGGGAAAAAATAAACAGCCCTTATTTATGAAGCGAAGGATTTACTGCTGGTATGACTGAAATCTTAACACTTAAAGAATATTAATCTCAATAATAATAATAACAAGTTGAGACTGTCCTTCCAGGGCTGCAGCACTATGATGGCAATGATCTCAGCAGAGCCTGAAGAGTGGAAAGTATTTACGTTGCATATGGAAATCTGAAACATCTCTAGAAAAGAGTTTTCCCAGACCATTTTGGCTGGGAATTATCACCGTTACAATTGTATGTATGACGACTTGTAGACAAATTGAATCCTATTTGATTTATAATCTAAACTAAATACAATGCGGGCAGTAAGCAAAGGGAGGTGGTAAAGTGGATGGCAAGGTTAGGATAGTAAAATACTGCAGCAAAGGTGTGTTTTCAGTGTCTGTTTCAATTCCACTGGCCTGTATTTCTAAATCAGACCTGCCCCTGGGAACTATCAATAACTCCCAATGTCTGGAGGAGTCCTTATTTTAGAATCTATTTGATAACCTAATTCTCTTCACTCGATTGATTTCTGACCTGACTTTCGTTCTTGATTCAAGTGGTTTTCTTAATAGCTTATCTAACTACAGCTGCCAGTATAATTGATCCATATTAAACATTTTTTTAACATATCTCAGCATTTTTTTGCCACCCATCTGCTTTTAAACTGGCCATTTGTATGGATTCTTTGCATAAATATTTTGTGGCTCATTTGATTCTCTGCATAATTATGTAATTGCTTCTCGGTTTTCTACCTCACTAATCTACTGCCACATAATTAACAAACTCCTTAATTCCTTATTAATTATTTACTGTTCTTTTGAATATATGAATTAATTGACTGTTTAAATTGCTGCTGTGGTGATTTGACATCTAGTTAATTGTTTTGATTAATCAATTAATTAGCTGCTTAATCTCTGCTTGAAAGTATAACCCCATGACTGCCTTGCAAATGTTCTAGCACCCTTCTCATTCAATGCTATCTGCATCTGGATGCTCAGTTTACTGTCCAGGCACACATGGAACTTTTGGGCTTACATGTATTCATCCCTTCAGTGAAGGCATCTCTATACCCCTAGTGATGCTCCTTGTATCTCTTCCTCCAAAGAACTTTTCTTCCATGTGACACACTGCTCATACACTTGAACCTCAAGACAACTCTGCTTTAGCTATGCCAAAATGAAAAGAGGAGAATCAGGAAGAAAGGAATTAAAGTATTGAGGAATGATAATCTATGAGGTAAAGGTGATACAAAACCAGACTTTGTGAATTATGCATTTTTATGGCATACAGAGTGAGGATGTTTCCGATGCAGTGTAACTACTGAAGACCTTTGTGATAAATTGGTGTAGCTGATGAAGTTCCCAAAACTTTTTATTTATGTATAGCTCTTCCCATAGACTTACTTGTTGAGTCTGTTTTTCTCTGGCTCTTCACTGCAGAAGATTTTTAGTAGAAGAGAACCTTTCTCTTCACACCTCGCTTTATTTATGTGCTAATCCTGGACCGACGATTTCACAACTGGTTGCTGTAGAAACTGCTGTTCTCTTTGGGGACAAGGCCTTTGAAAGAGGTGTTGCCTTAAAAAGTATTTGGTGTTACATATCACAAATAAGCCAACAGAAAATATACCCAATATTATGAAAACTCCTTCAAAATGGAATGTGTTTTTTTCTTTTAAGTTTTCCACAAGGTGTCCGCTGCTCTTTGAAGGTATTTAATTGTGGCTTGTTGTACAAGTGGAAGTGTGAGAAACGAAATGGCTTTATCAAGCAAGCAATGTGAGAGGGTACATTTATGTCTTTAAAAGAGGGTGCTAAGTTGAGTATTACATCTAATAGAAAAAGAATAACCAGGTCAGAATTCAAATAGGTTGGACTTGCTCGTACGTGTGATGGATGCTATCCTAATTTATTGTCTGATGTTGATCAATCTACAGGTTAGTAGCGAGAGTGGTTGCCAGAAATTTAATACTCTTGGAGCAGATGAAAATGTCTAAAAACTGTGTTATCAAATAAAATTTTCAAATACAAAGTTTCAAATACTATGTATTCAATACTATATTCAAATGATAAGTTATACTGTTGCCTATTTAAGAATTAACAGTAGGCATGATATGTATGTTGTATCTTGACTGTTTAGCATGATCATGTGTCTGCTGAACCTTATTAGACAATAAAAGGCTAGAGCTGGTAGAGCAGTTCCTTGGATCTTAGCAGCGATACTGTGCTGGCTGCCCAGCTTCTCCTCCTCCTGCATACCATCGACTACGCAGTGGGATCTGCATTCACTAGCATTGACTGCAAACACAAACTGCACGTGGACATAGCAACATGCAGGTGGCTAAATTTAGATGCCTTAATCTTGAGCTGAATCCTACCCCCAGGTATTTTGGCTTAAGCACTTTGGTAGGAAGGCTTACCAAGACCAGCTGGTCCATAAATAGTCACCTTCTAACAGTGGTCTCCATGCCCAAATGTAAGGGACTTGCTCCTCTGGTGGCAAATACTGGAGTATGTGCAGCAGTTGTTAGTATTTCCAGGGAGTGGATGCAGAAGTCTGCTAATCTTTTTTATTTCCAATTTCTTTGAAACTGATTATTATGAAAATTTGCCATGAAAAGATACCAGGCAATATGCACAACCTACTGGCTTGCCTGTTTGCTGCAAGTGTAGAGGTGAAGAATTTAAAGTAGGTTGCTTTTCTTTGTTTAGCTTAGGCAGATTACCTACAGGCTTTTTCAGGGCTGTTTTACAATATATTGAATCTAATTCATAAAGAGTCTGAAACAGTTGGATTCCCTGAGCATGTAGTGAATAATAATGAAAAACAAAAGATGAGGCTGTTGGTATTCCTCTGATGCTACTTTAATTACGCTGGGATCTAATGAGTGTGCTGCAAAATATGGATCATCTCCTAGTTGTATATGTATCTCTGAAGAAAGAAGCTTTACTCTTAATATTTCCAGGCAGTGCCTTATACAAAAACTGTTAATAACTATGATCAGCATTAAGAATATAGAAGTATTGCATTTCAGGGAGACTATTCATACAGTAAAATTAAGCATTAAAGTTAGTTAACTCAGTGGACCCAAGCCCTAACAGTATTCACATTGGAGAGATGCCATTGCAAAAAATCAGTCTGAGAAGAAGTACAGTCTGAATGAAAAATGTAAGGAAGTTATATAGGTGGGAGAAATTACGATTTTTATCATCCAGAAATATATACATATGTACTTATTGACAGTATTTCTTAATAGTGAGAAAAAATACATCAACAACTCAGTGGTGTATAGGAATTATTAGAGAAGGTGAAATAGCTGAGCCTGCAGGAATATAGTTCCCATTCAGCTCTGTCTCATTGCATTTTTATGTCAGTATATAAATCCACTGATTCAGTGAAATTCAGCCCACACCTTGATTTCTGTGTCTAACTCAAGCTGTGCAAGCAGAAGCCCATACATTTCAGACTTCCTGTTTTATTTACTGCTGATAGAGCATTATTCCAGTGTTGTTCAGAGGATAACGTGGTTATTCCTTATAATACTTTTAAACTAAAGCTTCTTCCTGGGTTTTCTGTATGTTTAGTAGCTCACTCTCAAATTTAAATTAGCTTTCATAATAGCGTATTCAAATTGAGTTTTAGTATTCATTTTCTTTAGTCTTCTTTCTTAAATGTAGAAGATTCCCATATAAAAATGTGAATACCCAGTTGTTTAAAAATCTGTCATAATCATGACATGTTGCTATTGGTTTCATCAGCAGAGTTGGGAGACAGTATTTCAAATAAGAACATCTGAAAGACTGGCTTCGCATGTGCACAAAGATGCTGAATACTCAGTGATCTCTTTTCAGGTGTTTACCTTTCTATTAGTGGCAAAAGGTTATGAACATAGGAAAAATGTAAAAGAAACATTTCTCTTTTGGCAGGATTACACACGTTATTATGCATGTGATTGAGTAGTCGTGGTTGACAAAAGGGATGGAGGCAGAATACCAGCAACCACTGATTTGTCATGGGTTTGTGTTGTACCTCAGCTTCAGTAGTCTGTTTGTTAATGATTATATGTACTTGCTAACATTTGAAAGCTGTAAGAGAGGATGCAGTGTTTATACTGGAACAGTATTAGGTTGGCATTGTTTTAGCAAAACTTTGGAAACATAACTGTAAGTTATGAAAATTGGCTTCCTTTGCTGCTTTGTCTTCAATTTAGAATTTATTTAGATTTTCAATTTATGTGAAAGTAAGATTTTGGGAGAAGCTCAGTGTTCAACAACTAAATACTTTAAGTACCCAGTATTAAATTTTGCTTAATTATAAAACAACGCATAGAACTTTTTGACATATGAACAAAACATTACCAGCAGCTTGCTTTTGAAAAGGAAAAAGAAGGTGATGAGACATTTAATAATGCTCAGTCATTTTACAATACTCCCTTGGAAGACAATGGAGTGTTTTAATGGATAAAGTAGAAATTATTCAGCTGTTATCATTTCATTTATGTAAGCAGCTGAACAGCAAATTATTTTTCTGTGTATGTGCCTCAATACTTTCACAAAAAGTGACACGACTCTGTCTTTGAATTTGACTTAAAGTAGCCCAGTGGTGTCTTAAAGCTTTCCGGAAATTAGAGAGTTGCCTGTACAGGCAACCCAACAGCATCACCATTACCCTGTTGCGCTTGAGCTTTCACATCAGTTAAAATTAACCCCCTCCTAAACGGCATATATTGAAATATTAAGCTTGGTCTTAGAGGGTTTCTTTTGCTCAGATGTTGTGTACAGCATTAATTACCAAAACAAACACTTGCCTTTTCATTGCAGTTACAGCTTAACTACTACTCCTAATTAATTTGTATGGTAGAGAAGGTAGTTGGGTTTCGAACCTGTGGAACAAACCAAAAATACTGGAGCTACCTCTTAATTATAATGTTTTGGTAGACTTGTGGTTTGAGCAGTATACAGAACAGCGTACTCATCTATATAATATGGGAACTCGGAGCAGGTGTCTTCCAGGTAATTTCTATACAAGGTCATAGAATCATAGAAACAGCTCAGTTGGAAAAGATCTTTAAGATCATCAAGTCCAGCCTTTAGCCCAGCACTGCCAAGACCACCACTAAACCATGTCTCCAAGGGCCTCATCTACATGGTTTTTGAATGATTCCAGAGACGGCGATTCCACCACTTCCCTGGGCAGCATGTTCCAATGCTTGACAACCCTTTCAGTGAAGAATTTTTTCCTAATATCCAATCCAAACCTCCCCTGGCACAGCTTGAGGCTGTTTCCTCTTGTCCTATCACTTGTTACCTGGAAGAAGAGACCAGCCACCTACTGGCTCCATCCTCCTTTCAGGCAGTTGTAGAGAGCAGTAAGGTTCCCCCTGAACCTTCTCCTCTCCAGACTAAACCCCCCCAGGTCCGTCAGCTGTTCGTCATAAGACTTGTTCTCCAGACCCTTCACCAGCTTTGTTGCCCTTCTCTGGACCCACTCCAGCAACTCAGTATCTCTCTTGTAGTGAGGGGCTCAGAACTGAACACAGGATTCAAGATACAATATTGTATTTGATTAAAAAGGTTCCAAGGTTACACTTCGTCCTGACTTGAGCTTCAAGAAATGGTGAAACCTGTTTCCCTTTGTCTTTCGCACTGTCAAGTGGGAGCTGTAGAAACCAGAACAGAATTGATCCTTTGAGGAAGCATCTATCCTAACTCTGAGCTCCCCAGTTTTCACAGGCTTATTTATAACTGAGAGGCTCCAGAAGGACATGCAACGATGCTGGATAACTGTAGCTACGCCTAAGTAGTGTTTCTGAGAACTTTGCTTGCATTGCTGAAAAAGATAAAATAAAGCATGTAGTAAAACTATACGCCACAATGAGCAGCAGTCGGGTTTTGCTCCTTCTGCTTTTGGCAGTGACTGTCTAAGCTACAGAGAGTGCTGGCAGCACAGCGGGGTCTGTCTCTCCCTGTGCTATATCTCATTGATGCATCCCTGTCTTCTGTCCTCATGGCTCTTTCCTATAAATAACAGATTTTGCCAAGAAACATGCCTGTCAAGGAATTGGGGAAAAGGTGCAGGAAACGATGTAGGACAGAAGGGCTGAGTGAGGATGCTTTTAATGGGGGAAAGAAAAAGATAAATTCAGAAACAGATTTGCTTCTTAAATACTTCTACTATTCAAGGCATGCTGCTAAGGTTTTAATTCCCCTTGATGGTAACATCTGGCTCCTCTGATTATTGTCCTTTTAACTGACAAATCAGAATCTGAGCCCTGCACACATGGATGCAGCTAAGTTTTGGTAGCAACAGCTTTTTCTGCTGTCTGAGGCAGCCTTCTTGCTTCAGCAGTGTCCTGGGCTCTCAGATGTTGTCTTTGATCTGAATCATTGACTTAGTCCTTAGCAAATCCTTGAGTGTAATACCATGTCCCAAAGTCAGTGAGTGCCAACTCACAAGTTGAGGCATGTATGAAGGGACGAAAATGAATGTGGGCACATACGAATTTGAGGCAGATATGAAGGGACCAAAATGAATTTGAGAGGATCAGAAACATAATCTTGTCCTCTTCATGTATTAAAATAAATGTAGGCTAATTAATTCTGATCTTTTAGATGAAAATATTATTCTGGGAGCACCTTGCTTGAAGTAATCCAAATGTGGACCTTTAATCTGCCCTCATTTATATGTGGCAAGCAGATACCAAGATTATCTGGGTAAACACATGGATAAAAGAGCATTTCAGCTATTGAATCTTTGACTGAGAAATGTTCGTCATCAAATACAGAGCTGGTGCTCCAGTGCAGTGACGTGAAATCCAGTTCTAGGTTCTGTTTCTCACTCTCCAACTGAATAATTTTTGGTCTGTTGCCTTGAGCAGTCTCTTAGTATTTAACTTTAGAAAGTGTGGGGTTCCCAAATGGTACAATTGAAATCAGGAGGATCTGTTGGAGCAGGGGATGGTGAGAGCATCAAGGCAATTGTGTCTTCCTGCCTATCTGTACAGTCTACTGAAACAGGACTGTGAAATAAACTTTCTCAGTTTCCCTTTGTTCTGTGATTCACGATAAGGAGGCAAGGGGCAGACAAGAAATCTCAACAGAGAAAATCCTGAATTCTTTTGTACATTTAAAAGACAGTGTTTTCTAGTCATAAATGGCCTGGAAAGCACATGTCTCTCTTTGACATTTATGATTACTATTACAGGATTTATAAAAGGCCTGGACATAATAGATAGTGGAAAATTTTCAAAGTCAGAATGTGACTGCCACATCTTGATCTTTAAGAAGTGTTTTTCTTGCTTTTCATAGGGTCACAGAATGGTTTGGGTTGGAAGGGTCCCCTGCTATGGGCAGGAACACCTTCCACTAGACCGGATTGCTCAAAGGCCCATCCAACTTGGCCTCGAGCACTTCCAGGGATGGGGCAGCCACAGCCTCTCTGGGCAACCTGTTCCAGTGTCTCACCATCCTCACATTTTCATTCTTCTTCTGCATGTCTACAGCATCCAGGTTCTGATAATATTGTAAAGTTTATAAATGAAAATGTGGGAAGTGATGGTTATTGTATGTCCAGTCTGAACTGTGTCTTGTAAAGTAGTTTATGTTACAAAGTTTGCATCTAATAAAATAACATTCTACATCTCTTTCTGAAAGCATGAATGTCAATTCAATTCCCTGCTAAGAATCTGTAGAGAAAGTTTTTCCAAATAGTTCTTGTTTAGAGAAATGTTTTGTGCCACAAATTCCTTATTTCTTCTGATAGAACAGCACAATTGGGAGTGGGGGAGGAAGGCATCTGGTGGGAGGCTGAACACCAGTGTGCTCAGTGCCTTTGCCTGAAGGACAGCTTCTTCATAGACGATAGCGGGAAAGTTGAGATTTATTTCTAGTAACCCTGGAGAGCAAAGATGTAGAAAGGTCTAAAAGCAGCACATGAGGTAATGCTGTAGCTTTCTATAGCAGGAAACTGAAAATTCAAGCCCCAAAAATACAGGGAGAACATATTTTTGGGGAAATTATCATGCAGTCAAAACCGACCAATTAGTAGTACCACAGACAGGGCTTCCCTTGGATTCCTTCCTTTCATATAAACCATTATGAAAAAGTTCTTTCCATTGATTTCAACACAAATATCCTTTCTGAATGATACCTTATTTAGGCTTTTCCTTAAATGGACATATTGTGCATTATGGAGCCATCAAATTGTGCAGAATTTTCATGTTTGCATCTTAGTGAGCTGCAGCTCAAGAAAACTCAGCTGCTGTTTGGCTTTCAATTCCCCTCATGATGTGAAAGTCAGTTCCTGCTCTTTTGGGATTAGAAATAATCACTGCTAAATGGAGTCTGCAATGATAAATTTATTTAATAACTTTCTGGATGATGGAATCAAAATGGGATTTGTTTAACTTCCCATACTTTTATTTACTCTTTATTCAAGAAAAACCAAGATATGTATTTGGTTGAATTACTGAAATATTAAGATACAAATCAGAGTGCTCAAGGTACCTTTTTTACAGAATGAAAAATAATTATTACTTTTGAATATCGTCATGTGATTATGAAAATTCTCATTACAGCATTCCTGAGAGAATACCGTCTTATTAGGAAGTAACTGTCTTTTTCAACTTCTTCAGGTGATTTGAAAAACATGCAGATGTTAACATGTCTGCTGCATACAGAAAGGGATGTGGCTTTTGCTTTTATGCAGAGAAATTTTTGGCAGAAATACCAGCCAGAAGGTTGTTGGTTTCGACGTTGTCCATTAGAATGATCAAATTGATTTATTTCTTCTCAAGATATTAGGTTGTCTCATAAGGCTTCTTCCATCCTTGAATCATTTCTTGACCCATGATGATTTTAAATAGAAGAGACACAGAAAAGCAGCTGCTGTTCCAGTTCACTGATAAATATTCAGTCTGCCTTTTATAGCTGCTATGTATGATAGGAATAAAGTACAAGGGTTTAAGAGCAGTTCCTTTGCTTTGACTCATTTTACTAGCAATTTCCAATTTTTTTTTTTACTTTCATTCCAATAGATGTCCTCAGATTGGTCACCAAAACATCTCCTAAGGTTCAGTCACCCAGTAGATATGTTCTTCATAGACATGCTGACATCAGTGACAGGAACTGCTAGCTGCTTTCCTGCTTATTTTGGTATTGTGTTTTAGTAACACCTCGTCTGGCAGTGCGTAATAGAAAGTAGCTCAGTACCTTTGGCTTTTGTACAGCTTTTGTGTTTTATAATTGTGTTCCAGCAGAGTTGCAGAACATGAATGTCTTCAGTTTGAGCTGTTAATTAAGAGTGGAAGCAGGATGTGTAGTAAACCATACAGGTTTAACATCTAATTTGAAAGTGGTGAAGTTATGTTTCACGATCTGCAGAAGATTGGTGAAGGAGCATTAGAAAGTTTTTATTTCTATCCTTTCTTCACAAAACACACGCTGAGGTTACAGAAGAGTATCTAGGGATAAATGAGAGAACAGGAAAACAAAGAACTCCTAAGCCTGATCACGTTGGAATTTAGCAACCTGAGAGATTTTCTGAAGGCTCTGAATTTTAAAAGTTGCTTCAAATAATGGCTTAAGACTTTCTGAGAGCAAAACCCCATCTCTCTGCAAGCTTGCAATTGAGTAGCAGATGACAATACAAAAGGTTGCTAAGTTTTAATGGTCTTAATTGTGTTTGCATGTTAACACTTGTTTGTATTTTTAGTTAAAGTAAGCTAACTACTAATATATAAACTATAAAACAAAGATAAAGTGGTAAAGAGATAATAGGGGGCTGAGAGAAGGCTAACAGTACCAAAGTGAATAGCCATGAACAGGAGTCTGCAGCTCCCTGCTCCCAGGTCTTCTGGATTGGTGCCTATACAAGTGAGCCTTGTCAACAGGGATGGGAGCAAACAAACAGGGGGCTTGGAGCAACCTGGTCTAGTGGAAGGTGTCCCTGTCTGTGGCAGGGGGTTGGAACTGGATGAACTTTAAGGTCCCTTCCAACCCAAACCATTCTATGATTCTATGGTTCTATGACATATGGGGAGACTCAGCTCCTAGTGTGGATCCTCAGATGCATAATCTTTCACATATAATGATTTTACTTGTGAATGCATTTTATCTAATGAACTCAAACTGAAATGGATTTTATTCAGTCATTAGAACTTACAAGAGCAAAAAGTCTCAAAGCTAAACAACCAGCCTGATGAGATAAGTTAACTGTGCTTGTTTTACAGCAAGAAGCAAGTTCCTCAGTGTTGAAATTTGCTTGCCTAAGGTCAAAGTGAATTGACAACAGATCCCAAACCAGGACCTAGAAACGTGGTTTCAAGTCTTTAATTACAAGCTGGAAAGGGAACAGTTGTCTTAAGCTATTTTATTGCATTTCGTCTTTGACCTCAACATAGTCAAGAGAAATCAATATTTTCCATAGACTTCTGGAGTTGGCTTTGTGGGTGGATGAGGATAGTCTGATTTATTGAATGAAGCTGGTGGTATGCAGTAAATGCTGTCATGGAGTTTGTCACCACATATTGGAGGAAAGCAGTGATTTCTAAAGAGGCTGCTATTTGCACTTTTATTGATCTTTTGGTGCAGCCATAGCTACAGGTCCTTCTGTGATGCCAGATTATTTTATCAGTGATGCAACATGTGTTTCCTCCTCGGTCCATTTATATTCCCTTTAGGCATTGGCAGAGCATGGCCAGTTTTCTGTCAGAAAAGTGCCATTTTCTTTCTTAGTTGGAACATTCACCCTCTATCATTGCCGTGCTAAAAATGTCTAATTACTAAGAACTGATGGAAGTTTGGTTATAAAGAGTGGGTTCTGACTTCAGGCTTTAAGGTTGTTACTGCATGTGCTCTATCTTTCTAACATAAAAATGGGAGAGTCTCAATCAACTGTTCGGTGAAAGCAAACATTTCTTTTCAGGTACTCAGAGGATCCCAGTAAGTTTCAAAACGCTAAATCACAGAATCTCTATCATTCTTGACAGCACTAAAAGACAATTTATGATGTGTTTTGCTCATGGATTTAAACACTAGTGGAATTAAGAAAGCCTCTTACACTGTTACCAGAGTGATGACTGCCAGTTGCAAATTACAGGGCTTTTTAGATCTGCTTATATCTGATGTTATATTTTAATATTGTTAAACTGCTGCATGTACGATATAATGAGTCCCTAACCTTGTTTGATGGAAGTGAATCAAGCAAACTTGTTAAAGTCCTGAAAGTCTCATAATTTATGAAGTTTAAAAATGATTTTAAAAATAGAGTCTAATTGAGGTACATATTGCCATTTCTGTTTCTTCATGCTCTGCAAAGTCAATTAATTCTCTCAGCAAACCAGAATGTGTGACAAAGGAGGAATTGAGCACAGCCCAAGGGTACTCATATCTTTGAAGGTTTATTTTTGGATGGAAGGCAGGCAGGAAACTTCTGAGCCTGTGAAATTTCATAAGTGTCTAGGTAGTCACAAAGACACTGAATGCCATTGATGTCTGAAATCAGGATGATGCTTGACATGGGGACACTGCCTCAAGTGGCAATCCAAGATGTTGGATGGGCATCCTACTTTGTGCTGGTGGAGATCATGCAATGTTGTAAGTTGACCACCCTTGCAGATGTTAGTGTTTGTAAGATCATATAATCTAGTAAAATCATATTTTGATGCTGAATAGGCAAGCGCAGGGGTTTTGTGTGTGACATCTCTTTTTAGGGGGCTTGGAGACATGCAAAACTTATTTTCTTAGAGGGTTTCCAGCTGCCACTGCACCACTAGAAGGAACGGGAGGCTGGTCTAGGGAAATGCTTATCCAGATGGTTGGAGGAGTTTCGTGGCCCAGATCAGAGTGGTGCAGAAGAACTTAGTGCCTTAGAGACAAGTTTTTTAGTTATCTTTAATATTCATAACTTCCAAATAGCTTAGGTCAGTCCTTCTAACTCAGAGTGGAAGATAAATAAGGCATTTCAGCAGTGTCTCAGTAATGGACTGTGGCTTCATCTTAATCCTTTTCCTCCTGTGAGAATTCATTTTTAAAAAACAGAAGTCCTATGAAACATTAGGTTTGCACTCAGTTATTACTTGAATTCAACGATGGCATTTTAATAAATATTGGCATTCAGTTCCACTATCCCTCTGTCTTGTAGAAGTTTGCATGTAAACCAGGAAAGCTGTCTATTTACAGCTCGCGGGTTAATTTCTTTCCTACCTGCCAAAAAGATATTGCTCTTTGTAAGCAGAATAAAACAACCAGTTGCTTTTTTACCCTTTGGTGCTCTTTAATCTGTTTACCATCCTGTTTTCCAGCCAGGGTTTTCTTAGTACTACCAGTCTGATACTCTGAAGACAGAGATCTTTTTTTTTTTTGCTAGTGTATCTGTAAAGTGCCCTGAGCACAAAGTCATTATCTGAGAGCTACAAACTCGAATTGATCTGGTTTAGGCTTAGCATAATTTCCATGTCTGGGCTGACCCGAATGTATTGTCCAACAGATTTCTGAAAATGTCAAGAGCCAGAGGGGAGGTCTCAGAGAAATTTGAAGTTCTTCCTTCCCTTGGAGTAACTGAATTTTGAAGTCCCCAAGATCTGTAAATAAAAGAGAAAAATTGGTAATGAGAAAGGGAATTAATAGGACAGTCTTTCACACGATTTATATAGCTTTCAAAAACTGTTGCGTTATTGTGTTTAAAAGTGTTGGTCTGCAGCACTTTCACACTGGGAAGATAAGATTAAAAACTCGAAGAGGCAGCTCTGGGAATTAGAAGCTGGAAGAGCTGATGGATTTGAAATGAAATAAAAGCTGCTATTGGGGGAAATTTATTTTGAAGCTAAAGTAGTGTGGCTGCCAATAAAGTATTCAGAGGACTCGAATGTTTACCTTGATACTGATGTCACATTTCAGTTTAGTAGACAAGTACTTCTTTTTCAGCTACTGTTTTCTTTATGGAAATCAGCTGAATGAATCTCTGCCATGTAATACATTACAGAGTAAATTGGAATCCGATGCGAAGTTACCGTTATGCAGATGTGATATCCTGCTTAGATGTGTGTGCAAAGTCATGTCATTGCAACCCTCTGGAATATACTGCACTTGGACGTGAAAAAATTAAACCAGAAGCTAGAATGGTCTTTTAATTAGAAGGGAGAAAAATGAACAGGCACTGATGCATCTGCAGAGCATCTGTCTTTAATAAAGATTTCTTTTTCGGGAAAGCTATGTATTTTAAACCTCTAACATTTAGAATGAAATACATCTTTGCAGTGAACCTTATTTTAGGGAAACAAGGACATAGCTTCTTGTATCAGAGGTGATGTGTTTGCTCTTCATGCCTTTATTTATATTTTGTATGTCTATCAACTCCTCTCTCTTTTTCTCAGATGTGTATATGTTCTCATTTATTCTTGCTGCGAATATCTTGTCTTATTCATAGTTTTTACTGTTCAGTTAATACATTGGCGATGAGATTAAGTTGATTGCTTCTGAAGTAAGGTAGCGTTGGAGCATTCCAAGTTCCTGTGCCTGTCCAGTTTTTATCAGAAAGTCTTCTCATTGATCAAGTTCTTGGAAAAAACCGAACTTTGGTATTTTCTTTGATAATTTCCTGCATGAAACCCATGCAAAAGGAGTCAGCGTTGCTGCAGTAAGGACAGGAATGCTGATTATTGTTTTTAATTGAATACGTGGTCTTTTCATTGGAAACGTTCTTTTTTTTGCCAGCAATTTGCTGCAGGGAGTTTTTGCTTAGAATTTCTATCTCCTGATATTGTTGAGTTGTCTGTCTTACTTTTTTCTTCCCTTACAAGAGCTTCAGAAGTTTTCTAAGCAACCAAATTGATTGTTACACTGCAGTGCAGGAGGATTTTGCGTTGCATTTGTTTGTTATTGCTCCTGGAGCTTCATTGTTGAAATAACAAACTTCCGTAGTCCCTGCTCTGTTTTCTGCTCCATTTACACCTTTTTTTCTGACTGCATGGAAATAATCTACACTAGCATTAAAAGGATGTTAATGAACATAAATGTGCTGCAGGAATTAACAGAACTGTGAGTAGGAAGTGCATATTCTGAGAAGTTTGGTGTCAGCAGAAGCCAGGATCACAGCATGAATTATTTCTTTTCTTGTTTTTTCATTTGTTCTTAGGCTATTTGTCTACAGTATTCAGTTTGAAAGGAAGGAGGATAAAGTTTGTACTGGTATTTCCAGGATAAAAATTGAAGTTTTATTTTTGCCCATTTAGAAATAAAGTGAAGCAAAACCATCTAAAGCAGACTTGGGCTAAAGAGTTTTAGAAGTTAACCTATTTTTTGTAGTGTATAAATGCTACGTATTCACTAGTAGTTAGCCTATAGAATACTTAAATGGTAGAAAGACGTATCTATAGTATGTTATACAGCTAACAAATCCATAGGTGCTGTGGATTACATAAAATACATGCTTTGCAAAACTGCATACCTGAACACAACTTGTACTTACCAGCAATGTTCCTCCAGGGAACTCAGCTGCATTTTGAAGGAGCCACTGCAGTACACACAGAAATATAGCACACCACAAAGCAGAAGGCTCTGTTAACCATAGCTGGAGACTGCATACAGCCCTACATTGGAATCTATATTGAAATCACTAAATAATTGCAGCATATGCTGGAAGAGGGAAATTACCCTCTCTCCCACCTCTCAAACACCTTCTGGCACTGGCAGATGCATTACCAAATGGAAACTTCATGTCAGTGCCAAAAATTAAGGACAGACTACAGCTTGCTGATACTTCTTAACAACGATCATCAGTGAGTGCAGTCTGCAGGACCATGAAATGAGTCTCGTAAATGTGTATCCGCTACTATGCCTTTCTACCAATGAGCATGATGTCTTGTGGAAGTTGGGGAAAGAGGGAAGATGGGACTTGCACAGCAGGACTTCATTACAAGTCCTTGGTCAGGCAGGAGTTCTTTTCCTAGATTCATATAGAAATTATAACTGATACAGTGCCAAACAATATTTCAGACTTGCTGGATGCTCAAGATGTCAGAATATCAGGCAATTTATCATCTGGATGTTTAAATAGAATAGCAAAGCCTTTTTATTTTCCTTTGATTTTTATTGGAAAACTTGGGATTTTATGAACATTAGAGCCAAGAACCCCAAACAAGTCAGTTAAAAGCTCCTTAAATGTCCAGAGGAAGGAGACTTTCTCTTAAAAATTAATCCAAGAAACTCTTCCTCTGTTCCACAATCACCATTTTATAGCAAAGACCAAAGAAGTGAACAAGCTTTGCTTTAACTCCCCTGTGGACACAAGGGAACTCCCAAGAGAAAATGATGGTGTCTTTTCAGCATAGACATCTAGCTGTCCTCTGCACATTGCATCCAAGCCTTGAAATCGAGCATGTCACCATGGCTTACACCCTGGTTCTTCTTATAGAGTCAGAACCTTGTAAGTATGAAGGGAAAGGTAGAATTTGTTTTATAGTTTCTGCAGTCAGTCTGAAGTGTTTATAAAGTGCTTCAGAACCTTTTCCAGTAAAAGTCCTCATGAAATGTAAGAATTTTGGCATTAATGGCTTTATCAATAGGCTGAGATGATTTTAAAGAAGAGTACTTACCTGCAGGGCCAGGAGGACAAACTGAATATTCGCTATTGGAAACAGACCTGGAAGTCAGCAAAGTCTTATTTTAGGTAGAATTAGTAGAATGAAGCAAGAAGAATGGTGCGTGTAGGTACAGTGTTATGTTCTTCCCAAGCCTGGCTGCTCATCTGAGAGATTTATTTGCTCCGTGGAGAAGCTAACCTCAGAAAAATCTGTCTCTATGATAATTTTGAATGGAATCAAGGTGGTTATGCAATAGAGAAAACAAAACCTATAAATGGATTGTCATAGTTAAAAATAGGGATTAATGGTCTGATATTTTTCATGCTGCTGTGGCATGCATAGATCTAAATTACTGTGACTAGATAAGGGGAGTATTATCTAAGCAGAGGTGAGGTGTTTCGCCTCACCACATGACTCTCAAAGCAGTGGTGTCGTCCATTTGTAGAATGCTACGTGCATCCTGGTGTTTCTCCAAATGTGAGTTGGTGCTTTAGAAAGGATATCATTAAAGATTTCACTTCTTCAAGTGAGGGGATCATGAAAGAACTAATAAGAGGAGAAAGTCCATTTAATGGGAAATCTCACTTTGCTGTAGTTGGGACAGAAGTGTCGACTATGCTTTAAATATTTAATACTTCCCGGAATGAGGTGGAAAATTGTATGTCATCTTGATGCTATGTGGCACACATAGTCAGTGCATATAGGCAAGGTAAACAGCACATGCAGTACTTGCACTCCTATCTTGTGGTGCTCTTGTATTCTTAGTATTCAGTTTTATAATGTAACAACAGAAAACATATTTAGATTCAGAGTGAGTCAAGCCACACTATAAAAAAGTTTTTCTGGGTAGCAGATCTGGGCATTCTGGGTAGCAAATCTGAGCAGTTGTGCTACAGGAAAAAAATCGTATGCCTTAGGCTGTCAAGCAAGCTCTGCCCTTCAGCCCTTCTTGCTATGATTATATTCTGTATCTGAAGCCATGAGCATCAGTCTGACTCCCTGGATATTGTTCTCGTGTCTTGAAGTTTTGAGTCCTTGTTATCTGAAGGAACTGGCAGTCAAAACCAGATAACAATTCCTGTGCCTAGATTGTGTAGTTCAGTTTTCAGTCTTACGTTGTTTGGTAGCAGAAATAATTAGTATATGTGACAAGTGCTGCTATCATCAGTGGTTGTTTTTCTGGTGGTACACCTGGTACACAGTATTGCCTATCTCCCTAAATAGACAATGCTCCCATTCCCACTTGCCTTCCATGAAGGATTTTGTACTCTTGACCTTGATGCCATCCCCTGTTTAATCAATGCATCTTCTTGCAATTGAAATTCAGAGATTTCACCCCTGAAGTCTTCATTTCTTCTTCTTCCCTTGCTACGTTGGGAAAGAGATTGCCAAGGTGATGAGAAGTGGTGAATTAAGAATAGAGTCTTTCATCTGAACCTCAGGCGTACTCGTAGGTAGGCACTTGTGGCAATGCTCAGCCTTCTCCCTCCATAGGTGAGAGCGTGGACTATATCTCCATGCTCTGGCTTTTTTTCTGTATTTGTATGAAGTTGTTTTGGTAGTTTGGGTTTTACTTCTCTTGCTTACAAGAAGAGCAGAGTTCAAAGTCCCCTTGGGTGTATCAGCAGTGTTTCAAATAGGCAGAAAATAAGCAGGCGTGGGAGCTCTGGAGATTGCAGCAGCACTGCTGCCCAGCAAACATTGCAGAGCAAGCGCTGCTAAGAAGGAATTGAGGTTTTGTTCAAGTACAGCAGCAGGGAGCTCAGTAGAATGGAAGTGGGTAACCTGCTCCTTAGCGATGATTTCCCACAAGTGTCAAAAGTTTCCAAATTCATGAACTTTGAGCAAACTGTGGCAGAGTCGGACACGTTACCAAATCTTCATAAAAATCAGTGCAGGCCTAGCATTTGCAAAGAGAAGCTGCCAGCTTGGAAAGCCAACAGGGGGGTATTTCACTGCAGAAATGTTCTTGTCCCATGAAATTTCTAAGGTCCTTGAATTATCTGAAGCACCATGATATGCTTAAAACCTAAAACCCCCTAACTAAAAGCTAGAGTGATGTCCCAGACTGATACAGCACAATCAGTACAGAATAACCTTTGCTACCTGGTGTAGTAATAATAGCAAAATGTAAGCAAAGCTTTTGGGAAGCTTCTGGAAGTGAATTCATACTCCAGAAATGAGCTTGCATGCATGATGTGCTCCTTGCTGTGTTGGAAAGTGCTTGATTTGGATGTGATAAGTTTTAAATAGATAATTCTATGAAAATAGCCTCTTTTTTTTGCTTTTTTTTGTAGATGAAACTAAAGCTTTAATTAGCTCTAGAAGAAAACAAAGGCCACAACATATGTATTCTGAAAACGCACAAGGGAAATAAAATGCCTGTCATGGAGAGAAATGAGAGAACCATTTTCCCTTAGTTAATACAGTAAAAATTCAAAAAAGTTTACATATGGATTTTTTTTAATATATCCCTGATAAAGTTAGATTGGAAGAACTCGATGAACTGTGCATCAAGCTAATGGTAATGATAATCCTCAAAATCAATACAGAAAATGCCTTGCTTATTTAGTAGAAATGTATTAATTGGGATATTCAAGGAATAAACCAAAATTAACCATTTTCTTTCCAAGCATATTTTGAAAGGAACGTCTATTTTCTGACTAAGATGATTTATGGGAGAAGGGATTTCATTTAATCTCAAGTCCTTAGGCAGTTATCTCAGCTGAGAGCAAAATCCCATTTTTGCACATCTTTACTATGAATTCAGTTGCGATTTGCTGCATTTATTTGTATTTTTGGACTGATTCCTGTGGAATGAGGCTTTCTGTGCCTGTGCTTATCTCTCTCACCCCCTTCTAACCTATTGGGCAACATAAACCAAATTTAAGAGTGGACTACTCCTTAAATAGAGTTTAAAGATCTCCCAGTTTTACAAAAACCTGAAGAGACCACAAATGTTATCAAACTTGGGAAGAGGCTGGAGGATTTGCCTGGTTTATGTGGTGTTTGGCAGCAGCTAATTTACAGGTCAAAATGAATCCCAGCACTTAATCACTTTTGCATAGTGAAGGTGACCTTACAATGGAGAGGAGCGCAGAAGCAGAGCACACATGTCCATAGAGAACAAGGCTTCAGCAGCTCCGTTTGCTCTGGTATTCCTGGCCTTGCTTTGGCAAATTATTTGGTGTCTCAGAGCAAGCTCTGAACAAACCAGTGTGGGAAATAGAGGCCATCTGATGTGGGCACCTTGAGTGCACCAAGGACCACCTCACCCTGCCCACAAGCACAGTGAGCAAGCTTCTGGCTGTACTATACTTTCTACTCAAACTCTCATTTTAAAAACCAGTTCACTGTGCTGTTGTTGTTTTACTAGGTGATATTTTTTCTTATATTGTTCAACATAAAGACCAGTTATTGTTGTGGGTAAGTGCTGGACAAAATTATCCCCGGAAGCTTGATCAGCAGTATCAGATGGTGAAGTAGCTCTCTGAAGTGTGTCTTTAAGTGCCTTCTATACCCTACTTAAAAACTCAGTAAAACTCATACTCTACAGCCTACTTTAAAAATTGGGTAAAAACCCACAACAGTGTAGTTTCAGTGGTAACATGGGTATGTGCCAAGAGCCATCTTAATTGGTACTATTCTTCAGGGCAGGCTGAATCAGTTGGTTTTGCTTTCTGGTGCTCCTTTGAGCTAGAAAAAGGGTTGCACACTCAAGATCACTAGCAAAAAGAGACTTGATCCTTTACAAAGCTGTACAAGATGATTGACCATGTGTCAAAGAGCACAGCCTCAGAAAGGTAGTTCATTAGCGGGAAGGTGAGATGAACAAATGGTTTGTTGTGATGGACATCAAGTACAGAACAACCACAGATACCTGCAGTTTTAGCCAAAACAGTTATATTTTATTGTCTGATAAATGTTGCCCTTAAAAAAACAAACTCCAAAACCCTCTTCAGTTGTTTTGAATTTCGGTAACTGAATTCAAGCTTCTACTGAGATGGCAATAAGCTGTACTGGGCTGGTGATGTACATTAATTTCTTGGCTGGTGTAATGAGGCATATAGTTGTCATGCCGGGTCACTCTGGGCATAGGAAATTGTGCCAGTTGGAAGTGATAACTTGCATTCTGTCCTGCCCAGGTGGAATTGCAAAGATTTGGCTGCACCAGCCCAGGCTGTAGCCAAGTGCTCATCATGCATGCAGAAACTTGAAAGATCAGATGGTGCCTTATGTGAATGGCAGGGAAGCAGAGATTAGTGAGGAACAGATATAGTTCATATGTCAGCATGTTTTATGTTTCCATTCTTTATTCTTGACTTCAGAATTCAAATTCATTGATCTCTTTTGCTTATTTCTTTAGCTTATTTGACTACATTAAAACTTCATTGGTATTGCAATCCTTTCCCTGCTATGCTTTTGACACAAGCTGAGGATGCATCATTTAGCATGATCCTGTGTTTTGCTTTGTTCAATGAAATGACGACAGTAGGATGATGTATGTTGTGCTAAATATATCCTCAGGGTTTAAAAATGGCATTTGGTTGGACATATGGGGCAGTGCTGTACGACATCAAAAGTCAGGCTTAAAAAGATTGCATGTCACCATAAAAATCATACATTTTTTTGGCAGTTCTCAAGGTGTGTTACAGACCCAGTTATTTTTGCTACTGATGTGGTCTTCACAACATGTTTCTTTGGGGTCTGACCTGTACTGTCAATTGTGGTAAAAAGATATTCCAACCTGCATGTCTAATATTGGAAGACATTAATATAATCAGCAAGAAATCTTTTAAAAATAGAACTACTTTTAACAGCAAATCACAATCTTTTCTTCATACCTGTTTAAGAACGTGGTCAGCTGTTAATTGAAGGACCATAAATCCAGGCTTTGATTTTTAGAGATGTTTAATTTTTCTTGCATGTTTGGCCATATGACTTTGAGCTGTCATTGAAGGGCTTCTTTGCTGGAGTCAGTGATTTAGTTAGCTGCAGTGCAATATGCTTTAGGTTAGTAGAATTTTTCCATAACTCAGTTTAGCATAAAATTGTAAAGAATTGTTCTTGTCACTTTTTATAGTGGAATGGAAAGAATAACTGTTATTTCCAAGGCATCCTGCATTATTGATGGCTAATCACAAACAGCTATTTTGAACTGTAAAGCAAATTGGTAAGAAAAGGACCTGTAAAGCCACCTGCCTGTAGAATCCAGACCTACACTTTCGAGAAGATGCTTCATGCTTCTCATAGGATGCGCACAACTGGTACCTTGATGTTCAGCTGTTCAAATGCTGTTGAATCAATTCCATGTGTTGTTTTGATATAATTTTAGCATGTGATTGTGAGTGATTTGCTTACTGACTGGTGTAGCAGATCATTAAATGCAGTCTGGAGGTGCAGTGTCATTCTTCACACACTTGTGTACAGCTGAGCCACATTGGGATATGACAGATTGTCAACATGTGCAAAGTTAGTTGGAAATAGTGTTTTGGCCTTTGTTTGAGCTACTGAACAATGGTGAAAAGGGATGGGAAAGAAAAGATTTTTTTTCTTGGGCAACCCAGAGTCCTTTATCCCTTAGTAGCTAAGGAGAAAGCATATTATCCCAGTGAAAATAGCATGGCATACTTGAATTGCAAGCGTGTTGAGCTGAAGCCAAGCACTCCCATGCTTCTAGATGGGGTGGACAAAGATATATTAAAGGTTGAATTTGATGATCTGAAGGTTGGACTTGATGATCTTAAAAGTCTTTTCTAACCTACTTGATTCTGTGATTCTATGATGAAAATAAGGAAAGGAGCTAAAAAATGGCTGCCTGTCATTCTCAAAAAGAGCCTTGTTTTCCCAGCCTGGTTTCACTTGCAGTAGCAGAAATTAGTTATTATGAGCTTCAGGGAAGATATTCTGGTTGGCTGGTTGGTTGTTTTAGTGTAGCTGATATGATGGGTTCACCTTAAGAAGAAAGGAATGGGCAGGAAGTAGAAATCAGCTGTTGTGGGATTGTCAGCTCTCATTACTGTGGTTGAAGCTACGTTTGAGAGCTCCAAAGTTCAGCAAAGAAAAGGCATCTGGTGAGTGGGATCTAGTGTGGCTAATAGTGGTGTATTTTCACCCAAAGACATGTCCTTGAAAAAGATGCCTAAGTCGATTGCCCCAAATAACAGCCTGAAGTTTCTCATCTGTTACTCTCTCCTTCCCCTTCCTCTATCATGGTACTCATGTTCTAAATACTTGTATACGGATTTTCTCCATTTTGTCTTTCTGCCTCTTGAAGCAAAATGAGGGGGTTTGCTATGGTATATAGTAGATTTTTAATTCCTGTCCAGAGAACAGGTCAAAATTTTATTGTAGTTGCTTTGTCTTTTTTTCACATAGAAAGGGAAGAGTTCAAACACAGTCAGATTTATCCGTTTCTAACAACAAACTGAAACTGTGGTCCAGTGATAAAGTGAGAAATCACATAGTCAAACTTTTATCTGATGGATTTTCCTGTGATTTGTTATGCTTAAGGGCTAGGGGAAGAGGAAGCAGGAAAGCTTTAGCATATGGACTAAACCTAATTTGTGTGTGCTTAAAAATGGGAAAAAAGTTCTCTGTCAGCCTTTTTGTGGGAAGTTAGAGAAGCCCCTGGCATGTTAAGCAAGCTGTTGAGATTATGCAGTAATGAATAATGCATGTGCACCAATGGAGAGATTTCACTTCTGATTATTTAAGTGGATATTTTTGTGGCCGAACTACTTGTGAAATATGCAGAGAATTTCTTATTGTTACCAGAAATGATAAAGGGAAGATTGGACAAAGTTGTTGAATGATTTGGAGTGATTTGTCGTAGGAAGTGGTTAACCACACTAGCTGCATGATTTTTGGAAGACAGGCCATATGCATCTGCAAGCAAAATTGCTACCATGACTTACAATGTAGAGCTTCTTCAACCTACCTGGCTCTCAGGAACTCATCTGGAAGGTAATACAGTGCATCAGAGCCTTCTTCACTATCTTCCCCTTTTCTCTTGAGTAATTGATCCCAAAACAGATGTAAACAGGAGAAGTGGAGGGTTCCTGATACAGAGTTTTCATGCTGGGGGCAGTGGGAGAGGTAGACTCCCACATTTTGGGAGTATTTAAGCAATTTGATGAAGCAACATAGCACTGGTTCTTCACACAGTGACTGTCTCTTTAGGAAGGCTGGCACTTGGATTTCACTCGGAGACAAATCAGGATTGTGGCTTTCAGGGAAATAAAACTGTTTCCCTGCTGTTCAGAAAGATTTCGCTCTCAGTGAGGGGCAACATGTAAAGACGCGCCTGTCACCTCCACGTTTTCTCCCGGCTGAGCTTGATGTCTCCTCTGAAGCTTGCCTGGGTCTGCGGAGTCCATGTGGCAGCAACTCATCTGCCCAGGTGTCCTTCACACTTCCCGGTTCAGGTGTGTGACTTCAGCTAGACTGAAATTAGATGATAAGAGGGAATACTGTAACATCAATTTCTCTTTGTGGATCCAGCTATAGTTGCCCTCTCGTACTACATCAGACAACAGGGCTGCCCCATGTCTTGTTTTTTGAAGTGTTTGGACCTCTTTTAGAATTAAATGTGCACACTCAAATAATCACTTGAAATCAGTTATTTTAGTATGTTGTGGGTATGGTTTTATTTTATCTTACCTGCTTTTACTTCTTTCTGACTCGTGTAACTTTTACAGAAAAGATAGAAAATGTATTTAAGTTTCCTTATTTAAGAATTTGACATTATTTTATATTACTGACAGAAGCTGTGGATGCAGTAGCTGGACAGACTGAATTCCTCTCTTCATGAACATAAGCGATACAGGGCATACTTCTTCCATGCAGCAGTGCTAGTGTCCCCCAAATCCAGTTCAAGCGTAGTAACATTAGCTTCTTCGACATGTGCATTTTGCTTCTGGCATTTGTTTTTTTCTAAAGTTACCATTGTGTTACTTCATCCAGGGGCTGTTACAGAGCTTTCATTCCTTGTTCCAAAGGGCTGTGACTATGCTGCAATGAAGTGCCAAAGATCTTGACCCTTCTCAGATACCAGATATAGAAATGTATCTCAGGTATATTTATTCCATGTTGGCTCATTGCAATGAGCTGATTTCAGTGTATTGCCCAGGCACTGGATGCAGGATGCAAAACACATGAGAGAATTCAGGTTGTTGGTGAGATTCATGGTAGGATCCTTCAGCTGCTTGTAAGTGCTATTAATTGACCCTGTTGACACTCTTTGTACTCTTCTGATAACATATATACTGAAATCACTGCAGTGAATTTCCTCACTCATGTATTTGACCGTATCAAGCACGTCACAGGGATTCTAGTTCATCACCCAATCACAGAACAAGAGCTTTGGCTTCACTTTAAAAGGTCTGTGCAGCTCTCACCTCTCAAGTCAAGCTCTACATTCTCTGCTTTGCTGCTATCCTGCCCCATTTTTTCAGCTTTTCTTCCTCTTACATGGCCTCTAACATGTATTGTGGCACTGTTTGGCTCACATTTAAGTTTACATAGGTTCCTCATCGGAACTATTTTGCTTAAATTGAGAGTAAAAAGATTCTTTCCCTTTCCTAAACCTCAGCCAACCAGACTGTGACTGCATGCAAAGTCTATACCAAAGCTTATTTGCTTGCACCTCACTTCACTTTGCGTGCCTTGTCCCTCAGCTTTGTGATTCTGTTTTGCTTTTGGTTCCACAGAGCTCCAGAGGTTTTACAGCTCATTTATAGATTTGCTTCATCCTCATAGTGTTTGCAGCGGACATTGTCTTGTTCCAGTAGCAGAAGATGTAATTTGATAGGTGGTTCTGTAGTTAAATGGTAATCTTATTGCTAGGAATTAAGTCTAAAATACACTGCATGTGATTTTACTCCCACTCTTTACAATAATGATCCCAAATTCTTTCTAAAATTGTATCCTGAAAATATAACAATTACCAGGAGCTGGAAATACAGTTCTTGACAGAGATATGGTTCTTTGATGCTCATTTTCTCTGTTTATCATCGCATATTCTTCATAGTGGAATAAATGCCACCTGGGTTTGCCATAGTTGCTACCATCTCTGGCTTCTTCAATTTCCCCTTCTTCCTCTTCCGTACATCAAAAGCAATGCACAAATAAACGCAGTTTATAAATAGAATGAATTGGAGACAGTTAGTGGGGCTAGAGGGTGAGTTTTCAGCATTCCTGTGATTTGATTCATTGGTGACTAGTAGATTTTAGCTCAAGGAAAATAATTTTAACAAGTATCTTTGCAATCTCTGCCCATCGCTGCCTGCCCCAGGAAATGCATTAATACTTCAGAGCTTTCCTGTGCTCATCTGTGTCTTGCTTTTGGGGAAGTTAATGGAATTTACCCGGTAATTTCATTGAGCAGATATATTGCTTTTCTGTCTTATTTAGGTTACATGAAAGAATTGAGGAAAGGAAAAGCTCTGCAACCTTGTTGGGAACAGAGATTGTTAAAGGCACAAATGTTCTTAGAATCATGTCATAATAATAGTTTACTTAAAAGAACATGCCAATTATAATGAAACAATGACACTACTAGATACTGATTTTTGTTTTGTGTGCTTGCACATTAACAAGAGTAGCGCCTTTGTGGTTGGTTGTTTTGCTTGTTTCTTTCTTTCTTTCTTTTTTTCCTTTAGAGTGTCCCAACAGGAGGGGCGTAAGTAGGAAATAATTTTCAGAAAATATACAGTAGGGAGATGGAGACATCACAATTAACTCCATCTGTAACGCAGGTTTAAATGTGGCTGACCACAGGGATGAATTTAAATCAAACTCTCAGATAAGATTTAGGCATAAATGTAGAAGAAAAGCTATTTTTGGTAAAGGTAACAAAGCCAAAGTAGACCTGTCTGGTTAATCTCTGCAGTTTTATCGTGTTGTCCTCCTGACCTTCCATGTTGCTTGTTTATCTGTTTAGAGCAGCCTTTTGTGTAAGGCGGGAAGACATATTTTCTGTGGATATTAAGTGGTTCTTATATTTGTAAAAATGTTTGTATGTTCATATAATTTAAGTGTCCATAGAATTGTGACATTTTGGTAGACCCATAATGGTCATCTGCACCATTCTATTCAGAGAGAGGCTGTTGCCAACAGTAGATGAGGTCAGATAGACCTTTTAACACCCTGTGTAGCAGGGTGTTAAAAGCCTCCCCAGAAGTTCCTATACCTTGATCTCCATCCTTCCAAATACCAAACTCTGATCCTTTTAGAGAGTTGTTGGATTATTTGTTCTCCAACTGCTAACCACTGATTGCTGAGTTTAATGACAGCCTGTATGAGGCCAGCTGTGTTATTTGAATTTGAGCATTTCAGCTCTTGGAAGGCCATACAGTATCTACCAGGCACGAAGTAATAAACATCAAATGTCTCTACTGCCAAGATTGGAGCACTAGCAAG
The DNA here is from genome assembly GCF_004027225.2 of Strigops habroptila. Classification (NCBI taxonomy): domain Eukaryota; kingdom Metazoa; phylum Chordata; class Aves; order Psittaciformes; family Psittacidae; genus Strigops; species Strigops habroptila. The sequence continues at coordinate 4,764,883 of NC_044277.2, forward strand.
GAATTGATACAGCTGAGGGAGAACCAGGTCATTTGGAGAAACAAGTCAGGTCCTATGTTACAAAAGAACTTAGAAAATAAATCCAAAACTCATCCTTGCAAAAGATTGTCCTATCAAAGGCCATCCAGAGGGACCTTGACAGGCTTGAGAGGTGGACCCATGCCCACCTTGAAGTTTAAACTCTTGAAGTATAACAAAGCCGAGTGCAAGGTCTTGCATCTGTGTGAGGGCAATTCCAAGCACAAACACAGGCTGGCATAGAACAGATTGAGAGCAGCCTTGAGGAGAAGGACTTGAGGGTGTTGGTTGATGAGAAGCTCCCCATGACCCAGCTTCAGTGTGTGCTTGAGCCCAGAACCCCCCCGTGTGCTGGGCTGCACCTCCAGAGCGGGAGCAGCAGGTCAGGGAGGGGATCCTGCCCCTCTGCTGCGCTCTGGGGGGACCCCCCCTGCAGTCCTGATCCAGCTCTGGGGCAACAGCACAAGAGGGATGTGGAGCTGCTGGAGCGAGGCCAGAGGAGGCCCCGGAGCTGCTGCGAGGGCTGGAGCAGCTCTGCTCTGGAGCCAGGCTGAGAGAGCTGGGCTGGGGCAGCCTGGAGAAGAGAAGGCTCCTGAAGGGGAGACCTTAGAGCAGCTCCAGTGCCTAAAGGGGCCAGAAAGAAACCTGGAGAGGGGCTTTTTACAAGGGCCTGTAGGGACCAGACATGGGGGAATGGCTTTAAGCTGCCAGAGGGGAGATTTAGATTAGATATAAGGGAGAAATTCTTTGCTATGGTGGTGCTGAGGCGCTGGCACAGGGTGCCCAGAGAAGCTGTGGCTGCCCCATCCCTGGCAGTGTTCAAGGCCAGGTTGGACACAGGGGCTTGGAGCAACCTGCTCTAGTGGGAGATGTCCTTCCCCATGCTATGATTCTGTCAAATAGGAACAGGAGTTTGAGTAGTCTATCACCCATTTCCAAAAATAATTTAAAATATGAGAATTTTTTTTCTTCTTAATATGTGCTTTCCAGGGTTTTTTTTTTTCTGCCATGCAGCAACCAATGGCTCGTACGTTAACATGAAGCAAAGTCAACTTTTTTTCACACAAAACTCCACTTTCTCTTGACCTGATTTTGCTCTCTAGCCCAGTTTTTCTCACTGTGTGCAGCCATCCAGACTGCATCTTCCGAGAAATATTTGTTCATCCCTATAGTAAGACCTGGATGATGGCAGGCAGTTGCCAGTTTTAGAGTCTGCCATAAAAGAAGAAGAGCCATATAGAATCATAGAATCAACTGGGTTGGAAAAGACCTTTAAGATGATCAAGTCCAACCTTTACCCCAGGACTGCCAAGTGCACCACTAAACCATGTCAGAGAAGATCTCAAGAATAGTCATAGAATATCTCAAGTCATGTCATAGTATATCTCAAGTTGGAAGAGACCCATAAGGTTCTTCAAGTCTATCTCTGTGCTCCTTGCAGAACTGCCTAAAACTAAACCATATGACTTAGAGCATCATCCAGATGGTCCTTGAACTCTGACAGGCTTGGTGCTGTGACCACTTCCAGGTACAACTCTAGTAATGGGGATAAAAGTCATCTGGCCTTGACCCCCTTGAGAGCAGAGTGTGATGGCTCCAAGAGGAGATGCAGTACAATTGTATATGGGCTGTACTGAGGATTGGTTGTTGAAGCAGTTATTTTCAAGTAGCAGTATTTTCAGAGACTCTGTGGCTATCCGACAGCTGGATTATGCTTATGACAAAACAGCTGCTTTTTGTCAGGGTAACATGCACCAGGATTACTAGAAAATTATGTTTGTGTTAGTTCAATTTTCCTTGGCTGTTGGTGGATTGCACGTTTTCACACTTACCCTAAAAGGGAGGAAAACTTTTCACTTTTCACTGTAGCAAGTCATCAGTATCCTGTTGGTTTGGAAGAAGCAGAGTTTGAAAGCTGAATCCCGTCCATTGTTCAGTGCTGCCTGCTCCCCCCACCGCAGTCAGCTGGGTGCTGACTGGGATGCTTGTAGGTCATTGTGGTGGTCTTTTGAAAGCTAGCCACAGGTTGTGGTTAGAGAAATCAATTTTCCTCTAGCAATAGGTAAGAAAGTGAAATACCTCTTGCAAAAGCCCTCTGTGATCTGTAATCATTCTGCTTGTCTGAGCTCCTGGTTTTGCTGTGCTGGAAGCAGGAGTCAGCACTTGAGATTTTAATTTTGTGCTATCAGGAGAGCACAGTCTGAACTGATGTGACCAAAATGAAAAATTATGATAAACTTGCAACCACTGGGCAGATACCAAAAAGAAGCAATTGTTAACATTTCCAGATTGTTTTATATTTAGAATCTGAATAAACTAAATCCAGGATGAAGGATTACAGCAAACCTTTTGGATAGAACATTGCAACAGTGGTTTTTGAAGAGATAAAGAAACTGTGTTTCTGATAAGGTTTGCACAAAGAACCTTACGCCATTGCAAATGAAAACTCGGTTTATAAGGAAAAGAAAAGTAATGTAAAAACCACTCCTTTATGTCACAAACTTTAGAGAGCAAAACATTTTCATAGCCATAATGTGCTCAAAGCTCTACATGTGCTATTTGTAAATTGTCTTGAAGCTGGAGAAGATTAATCTGTGCAGCTCCTGACTGTGCCCAACGCATTGGACAGACGTCAGAGTTTTCCACTGACTTCATTTCTCCCTGTCTGTACTTTTGATGTTTTCATTTCCTTTAATGTAAACTGTAAGTCTGAATTTCCTGACTTTTTAATATTTGGGTTTCATTTGGTTTATCATTTTTCAAATTGCCGGTTACCAAACTGTGCCTTTAGGCTTCACTTTGACTTAGCTTTTATTTGCAAGCTTGTAGTATATTATGGTACATCCTTGTGGTATATAAACTTCAACTTTTAGCAAAAACTGTAGGCTTTTATTTAAAACCATGTTACTGAAACAACACGAAGAGCGAAGAATTACAATACTACTTGAACTTTCACTGCAATATTATGAAAAATGGATGAGACTAAAGAAAATAATAGGTATTGACAATTACCTCTTTGTCAGATTTTCCCCAGAAAATCTCCTTGTTTTGCGTGCTTTTCAAGGGAAGAATAAAAATGTCTTGTCTTCTCCCTAGTCTGTATCATTTAATCATTGCTTGTTGTGTACCAGCTCGTAGAGTATCAGTTATAGTTCAATAGCTTTTGTCTAGAGCTCATTATCTGTAATTGAATGTATGCACCAAGCTGAATATGTTTGTTTGTAACTTGATAATTAAGCTGCTGCAGACACTTATTCTGGGGGAAGGGAGGAGAGGAGTCAGACAGCCTGTTGTCCCACAAACACTGCTCTGGGCTGATATGGGAAAACCAGGATGTGTTTGAGGGTGATCAGAGTTCACCTCCCACCATTTACAACCACCCTTTAAATCTCATTGGGGTTACATTTGTTTGTTCACTAGTCTCCAAACGAAGTGGGCACTGAGGAAAAGGGGCTTCATCTTTCTTTTCATAGATTGTATTGGCCCAGATGTTACTTAAGACCAGTGGCTTAAGGTAAGACTGATGCTGCCCAATTTTTACCACTGAAACTCCTAATTTTAACCTACCCTGTGTGTTAAGAAGTGGTGATTTCACGACTTCTTAGGTAAAATGGGTAGAATATGCAGGAGCACCTTTCTGTTGTTACAGCTGATACCGAAGTATGCGAATCTTCTTTTGGGGTAAGAAAAAATTACTAAGAGCAAGTTTAATGGGAGTATATTACATTTTCATATGTCTTGGTGATGAAAATGAGAGCCTACTGACGTCTGGTAGCCATGGTTGCTAACATTTCAGGAAGCACAAAAGCAGGGATGAACGTAAAAAGTCTTTCTTTTTCAGTTCCTATGAGGTTTTGAATAAATCAGCCATATAGTGGCACCTTAATTTTTACTAAATATATCTTGATTTGCTAATGTTTTCTCAGAGCAGACCTGAGATGACATTGTAGAACAGAACTGCTTTGTTTTTGCTCTAGTTACCCTTATGCATTTTTTAAAGTAGAGCATGTTCAGTTGAAGTTTTGTTTTCTGTCAAGTGTAAGAGCTGGTACTACATTATGTCCCATTAAACGTGTTTTAAAAATAAGTCTGGATCCTGAGAGGAAAATCACGGCATTCACTGATTGACCCTCTAGGTAACAAAATAGGGGAAAATAAAATGCCTCGGGAAGAGCTACCATGCTGCAATGTCCTGATCACTGCCTCTATTCTCACAGGGTACTGAAGGGCATGTTTAATGTCTGTGCCTAAGTTGCCCTTCTGAAGCCAGGGGGACCAGAGTTTTTATGAACTGAAAGGGAAAAGGTGATGTGAATTTTCAGAGGAGTGCAGCACACAAGATGGGTCTTTCTGTTGCTGAATTTGAAAGCATTTATATGCACAGGTATGCAGTGTATGTGAGAGAATAAACTAAGGAATAAATTTCAATCATTTGGTTAAAGATCTTATAAACTCCTCGCTGAATGTATCAGGTTTGCTTTACCAAGTAGAGAACCTTAGTAGTATCCATGTAACTGTTAAAATATAGCAGAGATGAGTATTTTAACACAGCAACATGATCAGTGAAATCTCACCACCAGGTAGGATTTTTAGCCTAGAATTTATGGTAAGTGCATGAATTAATATGAACATACACAAAGATACACCACATTTTGTGCTCTAAGCCAGGGTTTGTTACCTGGGTTTGGTTTATGTCCTGCTTGGTTTGGGGAAATTTGAGGTGTTAGATACACTCAGAGTTCTGTGAGCTCTTATGTTCACCTTTATAATCTCCTGGGTACTGCAGCTATCTGTGGTGATAGCTTTGGTCCTCCAAGTTTTAATGACAGGACTGCTTTCTGCCTATCTTCTTTAATAACTGTTGTTTGGGGATGTTATTTTCGTGCCTTGATATAGGATCACAGCTCAGGGAGGATTGTTTTGAATCTTGGCAGCTTGTCTTGGTATTTGTTTTAGGTTTTGAGAAAAAATGTACCCAAAGCCATTCTGAATTAACACATCTTCGCAGACATGAATGCAAAGAACAATTGCATGAAGCTGGAGACAGGTGTGTGGTTTAGTATCATCACCTTTTTCTGACACTTCTATTAAAGACCCCAAAAATAGGCATTAGTTGTACATTTTTTGCATTTATAATCCCTTAGATTTAGTGCTGTATTCTAGAATAAAGTGGAATATTAGGGAGAAATAAATAGCTGCCTCTAAATTCACTTTCTTCCCTCGAAGCTGTGTATGTTGAGTCTCTGCCTGGCACCGTGTTTGAAAGATGATTAAAATAATCCATTTGATATGATACTGTAAAAGCTTTTTTAATTCTGAAAGGTTGCCTTAATGCAGAAAAATGAACTTAGTGTGTAAAATTATTAAAGCTTCTGAATTCATAGAATCTTTGAGTATGGCAGGTTTTTTCCTGGGGTGACCGTTGCATCATACTGCTGTAAGTTATTCAAGGACCTAGGAAGATGTTTTCACTGCAGGGATTTACCACCCTCACTTCATTCTATAATGTACTTGCTTCCCTTCCATAAAATAGTATCAGTTAGAAAGAAGAGGCTCTCTGGGGGTCCTCTCATCCACCCTTTGCCTGTGTAAGTTCACCAATCTATATATACATATATATTGAAAGACAATAAAAGTATTGTGCCAGCTAAAATATATGTATGTGTATATATATAGAAATCTTTGTTTTCTTACATCTGTATTTCCTCAATTTTGTTTTCCCTAGAACTTCTCAATAAAGTATTTTTCAGCAGGTGTCTCTGTATCTTGTGGCATTCTACGGTTCTAATGTTCCCTATGTGTTAAAATAGTTTTGAAGGTTACTTCTCTGTTCATTTCATCAGAACCTGAAGGTCTGTGGTTTTGCTGTTTTAGTATTCTTTTGTGCTTGGAAATGGGCAACAGTTAGGATTTATTTGTGGGTGGGAGGATCTTAGTAGTTAGTCTGTAGTGGATTTATTTTGCCCGTTCGAATACAGTGAAAATAATTCACTGAGGGATTGCTGAATGCTCAGAGAAAAAGCTAATTAAACCCTTTGAATATTTCCTCTCTCTTCATAAGGATACTGTCTTAGAAACAAAGGTAAAATGACACAGTATATAAAAGCATCCCACCCAAACACGACAGTATCTAAACTGAGAGTCAGCAGTGGAAATGTGAAGATTTATGTTGTCTCTCTCTATATATATACGTATACACATATGTGTGTATTTGTAGTTGTATAATTCATGTGTCCACTTTCCCACTCTGATTTCTTATCCTATGCCTTACATTTATTATTTATCACACACCATTATTTAAATGCCAGCATACACTGTAAGTTATATATGGTGATCTCTGATGTTGTGGTAGCAAATCAGTGGAGCAGCTACATTTAACAGCGTCTATTGTCTTAGATTATGAAAATCCAAGAATATTCCCGAGCTGTGTTGTCTGTTCACCGTGTTTTGTTGTTAGCTTGGTAAGGTGCTGGGGTGGTGAAGCTGCCTTTGGGGTAGATTTTATGACTGGGGGGATTTGGTCTGTGCTCCTTTCCATTTGGGAAGGAATCAGAGCATGCCACAGCTGCGGCCTTTCAACCTGGGACCTCTTTGACAAATGTCCATGCTACACAAAGAAATCAAGTGATGCGGTTTATAAATTGCATGCTTTGAGTCCACAAGGCAGCAATCTCAGACAAATTATCAGACAAAATGCTTGACCAACTGGCTTCATAGGCATCTCATACCAAATATTTGTACAAAACCTGTCTTTTTTTAAATTGTATTTTTTCCTTTGCCCAAACATAGGCACTAGTTTGGTATTCTTACTAACTGGGCTAATACCTGTTGCTGAGAATTTACCCACTCCCTATAATGGTATAAGCAACTGAAATAGGGTTTCTTGCCATGTCTCTCTTTTGCTTAAGTCCCAAATAGGTATTAAGACTTTGCAAACATAAACTCTAGCAGCAATTGAGCCAGTTTTTAGTTTTTATATTAACACTCAATAATAATGAGAGTTGGACTTATTCGATGATGCCTGGATGGGCACTTTTTGCCTGAATACTTGACTATGATTTCTGCAGTGACTGCTGGTGATAAACCCACCACTACCATCCCTGAAAAGAACCCAAACAACAAGAAAATTGGGCCCTATTTGGGCCATTTTGGTCATAAATTATTCAAAGGCCAATTTGTGTTTCTTGCTGTGGATTATGGGGAGTGAGCAGAACGAGGTGCTCCATTGTGGTCTGTTTGAATGGATGGTGCAGGCTGGGATGTGGCTGATTTAGTGTGTGGTGTCCCTGCCCATGGCAGGGGGATTGGAACTAGATGATCTTAAGGTCCTTTCCAGCCTGAACTGTTCTATGATTCTATGAACAGCATTTTGAAATGGGAGAGAAGAGCAATTTCCAAATCCTCTAAGCAAAGTTGGGGTTCCTCCTCAACTTCTGACAAATTGCTAATGCATTCTCTGTCTGGCTACATTTGGATGGCTTTGGTAGGTTTGCAGAGTTTACAGTACATTTTCCAGTCCTTTCGCAGCAACTGTCTGGATTTCTCTTCTTGCTTGAAATGCAAATGTTAAGATGTATTTGTTGCCAACTAACAGCAAGCAAGAAAAATTATTTCAGGAGAAAGAAATCAAGCAAGCAAGCATAGCCATTCATTATTTAAGTGACAGTGTTTCATGGCAGTTTTGTCTTGAAATAACCTACTGGTTTTGTAAATTGTGCAGCACTGATTTTTCAGTAGCCAAAACTCTTTGTCACACGCTCAAAAGCCTTTGTGACACATGCATTGCTATCTCAGTAACAGAAAGATGGGAGCAGATAATTGGCAAATAGTATTAACCAGTAGTATGAATCAGTATTTCGCTTTGATAAGTGTATGTTGGTATCCAAACAATTTGGCAACCCTTCAGATTTGACCTGGGAAAATGACTAGAAGAGGATTTTTTGTGTGTCCCCAGCTTTAGTATCACACAGTCGTCTTTCCCATCCTGCCCTTCCACCCAGAAATGTGGAATTGAGAGCTTATTCCCCACCAGTGCCAAGAAGTAAGTTTGTTGGCTCTGTTTCTTTCATTAGGATGACTATATAAAATGGACATTCTCCATGAGGATCAGTCTCTGAGCTGAAGTCACAGGATGTGCCAGTTTTTGAGGTTGCCAGTATGTTTCAAGAAGTTAGGAAGTGGCCATGTTGTACATTCTGTATTTTTTCTTTGCCATCTGCCTGAAAGACGTACCTTTAAGTTGATCAAATCAGGGAAGAAATTGAAGTAGTTGTTTCCAAATGCCCCATTTTGTACTGAATCAGTTGCTTTAAAGATATGGTCTTTTACAAGAGATGTTTGGCTTTTTTCCCCCCTCCTTTTTATTACCACACCAATATTTAATGGGTATTCTTAACATAAAACCAGAATTATTTACAGTTAGGTTTAATTTTTCATTAGGAGACCATCAAAGAGCTACTGATATACACAAAATGTGTTGGTTTTCCCCAAGCTACTTGTGTTAGAGAAGAGTTAGTATCTGAAAATTGTTACAACATACCTGCACGCAGCCATCTAAACACTGCTTTTGCTTGGTTTTTGAGGCAAAATGTCTGACTTTCAAAGCCACTTTTAGATAACAAAATAATTGCCTTAGGACTCCAGTCATTTTCTCTTCACAGATGAATTTCTTCTGCTATTCGCAGAGGAAACTTTTATATTGTTCATAACTCAACTGTTTTGTGATCTGTGTGACTTTTTTTTTTTGCAGTCTTTTGGCTTATAGCAAGATGCCCTCTGTGTTATTAGTGAACTCTCAGCGACAGTAATCTCTGTATCTGTTATGATATGGATGAGCCCTACAAAAGCTCTCATAAAAGCTCTCGTAAACACTTACTATGTGAGTGTAAAAGGCTCCAGGCAAGGGCTTGTTTAAAAGGGGTGCTGTATTTCTCATGTGCTACTTTTCAGACTCTCAGTTCAGGAGTGGTTTAATTGGAATTAATTTTATTTATGTCTGTCATTGACAAAAAATTGCCATTGATGATTATTCTTTAAAAGACCCTTGGAGAGGGACTTTTTACAAGGGCCTGGAGGGACAGGACAAGGGGGGATGGCTTTAAACTGACAGGCAGTAGTTTTAGATTAGATATTAGGAAGAAATTCTTCCCTGTGAGGGTGCTGAGGCGCTGGCACAGACTTTTCCCAGAGAAGCTGTGGCTGCCCCATCCCTGGCAGTGTTCAAGGCCAGGCTGGACACAGGGGCTTGGAGCAACCTGCTCTAGTGGAAGGTGTCCCTGCCCGTGGCAGGGGGTTGGAACTGGAGGAGCTTTAAGGTCCCTTCCAACCCAAATCATTCTGTGGTTTTATGATTTCAATAATTTAAGGTTGCAGGCAAGGAAAAAGCTGTGCTATATCTGTCTTAGAGCCCTCAGTTGCCTATGATAATGATAATGCTGGTGTACACTGGCACAGTCCTTACTCATCAGTGTTCCCTATAAAATCAGCCTCATTTTAATGGCTTATCCTAGACATTTAGTAGAAGAAGAATGTGTGTTGACTGAGTTCTAGAGGAAAAGGAACTGAAGCTATTGCTCTCTTGGCCCTTCCTGGACTCTGGGCGTGGGAGCTGCCTTCACTTGCTGTGCAATGCTGGAGCAGCACTGGAGTATTTGCCCATGGAAACCGATAATAAATAGTGTTTGTACTGCACATTCAGGTCTTGAGCAAAGCAACGCTTTATCTTGGCTTCAAGAAATATTATAATAATAAAATTTGGCTACCATGTTTGTTATATTTCATCATAGTGCTATGCAGAAATATAAATAAAGAAATAAGCACACTGAAGAAAGGGAAGGAGATGGCCACAAGGCAGAACCCACACCAGTACTGTTTGTACCCAGCACCTAAAATCACATCTGTGTCCTTAATGGGGTTTCTAGGTATGGTCACCATTCAAAAAAGAAATCAAATAATCTGTGCTGGTCAGTATCTCAGTGTTATTAAATCAATGTTTCATGACTACACAACAAAACCCTATTGTTGTCTGTGGACAAGTGGGCTGCATTTTAGACCTAAAAAGGGAAATTAAATTCATGAATTAGTGATGATATCCACTTTTATGCTGTGTTTTTTTCTTTTCTTTGTCCTGATGCTGAGATTGTGTTATGAACATCTTACACAGATGCCTCAGAAAGCACCTGGTGTTGCAGCTTAACAAAGTGAATATTTAATGTTCCACGACAACATGTGACTAAGGCAGGCAATGAAAAAAAAATATCAGTCCATTATTGGCAGAGATTATACAGACAAAATACATTTCCTTCATGCAGTGGGAAGGAAAAACGCCAGCAAGGATGATGAAGACTTTCTTAATAAGATTTCTGTTTTCAAATATTCCGCTTCAGACCTCTTAATAAAAAGAATGCGTGGAGCTAAGATCACTGTTGAATGAGATTACGCTCTCGTCCATTTAATAATGATGCAGTTGTAGGTTTTTTCCCCTACCTTCTCTTGTAACTTTAAATGTTTAGAGCTGAGCAAATTTTGCTTGAATTTAAATGGGTTTATTTCATATTTTTCTCTCTAAATAAGCTTTTAATTTATGTAACATGAATACCTCATCTCACAAAAGGCTAAACTTATTTTCTAGTCATCTTGTGACTTCAGTGTGTCTACTTACTGCAGAGGCTACACAGACAGGAGCCTTTTTAGGACAGCGTTTGAAAATTGAATTTAAAGACAGCATTTTGCTTTAATTTGCTGGCTCAATTTGTTTAAATAGGCAATAATCTTGTATTTGTCCTGGTGAGACCTTGGACAGGGAGTACATTTGGGCTTCATTCTTGATGCTGTAGAATATAGCACTTGTGATAATAACTGCTGGTAAACTGATATGTTCATGTATTTTTACTCAGAATGACTGATTTTGGGCTTATGTATTATTTGTGATTGATTGCAGGTTGCCTGTTCCTTTTCTTTCTGGCTGGGCTACGGAAAGAGAAATGGCTCTTTTCTCTTTGCTTCCTTACTCCCCTCTGTTCTCAGCCGCCTCCCCAAGAGACCAGCTCCAATCTCAGCACTGTGTGACAGTTAGCAGTTGTGACAGGCTAGCCTATTTTTGGAAGTCTGTCCCCACTCTTTCCCTGCTGGAAAAGAAAAGCAAGTTATCTTTAAAATTTAATCCATCTGGTAGAGGAGAAGAAAGCTTTTCGAGGCACTTCAGTGCTTGGGCAGCAGTTTTGCTAATTATTTGTTCAGCTTGTGTCACGGGATCGGAGAGGTTTGCACTTTGCCTGGCATTGATCACCTGCCCTTAAGCTCTGCAAAAGCCCTTCTGTTCTGTACGGAAAAAGCAACAGACTAAAATACATCATGGAGCTGCATGGATGTTGTCCAGTCATGTCTTATATTTCACACATTTCTGAGCGGCTTCTGCAAAACCAGAAATACTACTGCTTGTCTCCAAGGAACAGAAAGAGAAGTTCAGAATTTGGCAGTTAGGGAGGAAAGATATTTTTCTTTTCTCATTTATTTTGCCCCTTCTTTAGACTCTGCAGGCTCTACGAGTAGTAAAATATATGTGTTAAACTGTACTCTCAGTGGGGTGACATCCGTAATGCTGTTCCATGTGAAGAACTAACTGTTGTGTGCTTAGTGATTGCATTTCTTACTTTGATATGGTCTCCTTCTGATCAAACTGCTGTATCTCTTCTGTGCACTGCAGACCCAGCCCGAATAAGGCAGATATAGTCCTGGAACTTTCTTAGGATTATCAATTAAAAGATGTAAAGCAAATGGTAATTTATGGTAAGGAAGGTATGGCAGTGTATGACAACAATTATGTTGTCAGTGGACAGTTTATATTCTATCAAGAAAGCAAGAATTTCAAGTATGTGAAACTATGACCAAAATGGCTTTTAAATCCTTGTTCCGTGTTGTTGGTGTCCCTAAAGCTCAGGAGCACATTGAGCAGATCTCCCAAAGTGCTATTATTTTGTTTTCTCATAGATGGTTATTATTGGAACTTTAAAAATAGACTCTGCTGTCTGTCTAATCTATTCATTTAATCTTGTTCTAGATTGTTCTCTTTATTTCCTTATATATGATGTGAATACCTCCATGCCTACACTTTATATACCTGTCATCACTAGAATATCAGAACACCTTTCCCTGGAAAGTCAGTGCTGAGTCATCCTCAGAAGATGCTCATCCTCCCCACCTCAGCTTGCTGTACAAGAAATTAAGTATTCAAATACCATTGATGTAAGTGCCACAAAAGAAGTGGGGAACACTTGGTCACTCAGGACTGATCCTGATCCTGATCCTCCACAGAGGAGGTCTGTGGAAGCTGTATCATTTCAGGCTCCTGAACCACGGGGCACAGATTTATGATGTTAATTGGCTAATTGAGGCAGATGCCATGAAAATCAATCAGCCCCAGGACAATCTCCAGAATAAAGTACCATTGGAGGCAGGACTGTGGTACCTAATCACAATGCTCTGTTTGCATAGGTAACATTTCCTCAATGTGTCTTTTTCTTTATGCTCTTTTAAAGATCACAGTAACTCTGCATGGCTGTTTTGTCCCCTGTGCCAGCTGAAGCTCAAAATAAACATAGGCTTCACTGGGTAGAATGGGTTGAATTCAAAGTGAGGCGGTACGTTAATTTACAGCTGTGGCAAAGTGTATATTGATTCCTCCACCTCTACCACATTTTCTTCTCCTTTCTACCTCCCAGATAATGCATATGTTACGCATTTTAATCCTTCAGTGTTAAGACTTTCTTGAGGAATATAGCTCACCTGATAATATTCTCACCTGAAGGCTTTTTTTGAATTATTGCTTTATAATAACTTCACACTTCTCTCTCACATATCTCTCGTCTTACCAGAAGGAGATGCCCATGAGTGTACAGGTACACACACCACATTTATACTGTTTCATATCAACCAGTGGAATGCATGTGCAGGCTGCATGAATTCAGACTGACATGGCCTTTGAACCAGCCCCACGTGTTTGCACATCTTTGTTGTGCACTGTACATGATCAGAATCATAAACTGCGTGTGTAATTCTGTAGATTTTGGGGACATATTATTGTACCAGTTAGATGTTCTGATAGAACCGTTGTGGCAGACAAAGAAACAGGAGAGAAAAAGATTTTAGGATAATTTTTGGTACACATACGATCATCGAATCATAGAATGGTTTGGGTTGGAAAGGACCTTAAGTATGCCCCCACTACTGCGAGGGCTTAATTTCATGGTGATACTCCTCTGAAATACTTGTAACAGCGCATAAGCCATTGTTTATTAACATCATAGTATCGGTTGCCCCTGTAAGCAAGGGCAAAGCAAACGAGAGCCACAAAGAGCAACCCATGCAGTGAAGAAAGATAAAGACCCAATGCTATCGGCAGGGAAACCTCCCACTAGAGCAGGTTGCTCCAAGCCCCTTCCAACCTGGCCTTGAACACTGCCAGGGATGGGGCAGCCACAGCTTCTCAGGGCAACCTGTTCCAGTGCCTCACCACCCTCACAGTAAAGAGCTTCTTCCTTATATGTAATCTAAATCTCCCCTGTTTAAGTTTGAACCCATTACCCCTTGTCCTATCACTATCATCCTTGATGAACAGAAATATATGTATGTATGTGTGTGTCTATATGTATATATTACCTGTTGTTTCCCATGGTAGATCTGTCTGGAGCATCCTCCTTTGGGTGTTGTATTCCTTCTGTGTGGTTTTGTACATGAAGGGAAAATGTTTCCTTAATTCTACCCCTCATCTCATTTACAGAATATAAGCATAATTAGGCCTGTAAATTGATGATTACTCTTTCATATCAATCACCACTAGGATGCAGCATTCTTAAGATATTTATTTAAGTACATGTGAACCAGCAAAGTGATGAATGAACTGTGCTTCTGGACTTTGTCTTTTCATATGCTAAGTAGTAATAGTTAATCAGCATTGGTATGTGGTGCAACATCAGATAATCAGACCAAAAACATCCATCTGCTTCTCTTGAAGTGAATCATCGTTCTAGCATTCTTACTCAATATCTTCAGTAGGAGGAAAATGAAACAAACTTCTTTTAGCCTAAAAAGTGTTTGCTTTATCCCAAATGAATATCGAAGAGGAGGGGAAAAAGAAGTGAAGTGATACAGGAAAGTATTTTTATAAGGCTGGCTGATGTGTAGCATTTTCTCTATGTCGTTTGGATCAGTGCATCAGAAACAAATGTGTTTCTCCACCTCTGGCTTGCCTGGGCATGTGGGGAAAGGCCTGCCCCTTGAAATTTTACACTGCTCTTAATTTGTACCTTGTGTGATTGACTCCAGTCATCTAAGCTTTCTAGTTTGTATACTTTATTTTTCTAGTGGAAATATGAATCAATTTAATGTAATTGTGTGTATTTCAGTTAACAGCTTTCTGCGCACAGTGATCAGCAAATCATTCCTTCCTTTTTGGCTGTATGTGTAGATTTTATCTTTTTATCTGCTTTCTCTCCAAACATGCAGTCATACTGGCCTGAATTTCCTAGATCAGTTCTGTGGCCACAAAATATCATGACAAATACCAAGTCAGTCTAGATTTGGACATGCAGAACAAGTCCTGGGAAGTTGCTCTGAACTATTTCCATGTTAAAGCTATTGTCCTCCACTTATATAAAAATCATTGAGGCGAAGGGTTTTGCCTTCACTGATCTGCAGTTGCTTTGAGAATAAATGCTATTTGTACTGTGTTTTTTCCTGTGGTCACTGTTCTTTTCTATATTTTTTACATAATTAAGACAAATGATGAAAATAGTCCTGGTTCTGTATTACTTAATGCCCAATTAAACCTGTAAACTGCAAGAAGTTACAAGAATTCTTTATATGTAGTCATGTTGGTGGTGTGATAGCTGTAACAAAAAATGTAACCCGGTTTTTAGCCTTTTTTCAGGGTGCATGGTTTTGTTCAGCACGAATTTGTGCTCTAAGGTTGTCATTTGCCAGGTTGTAGCACAAGTGATGTGAAAGGGGCACTTTGCCCAGCAGCTCCTGCTGTGCCTAGTCCAATTCTTATGCCTAACAGGGTTGATTGACAGCCAAATGGAGTGCCCCAAACACTCGCCTGGGTTGTTCCTTCTATAGAAGTGTTCAGATTGTACATAAGACATCAATAGTCAGTAGAAACTTTTCCGCATAAGTGATTATGAAGAACAGTCTTTTGTATGTCATTAAGACTGAAGAGAGGTTTTGTATCTAGTCGAGGTATATCAGTAGACCCCACATGGAGTATCTGGGGCACCCAACAAAAGAAGGATGTTGAACTGTTGGAGCAAATTCATGTGAGGCCCTGGAGATGATCAGAGGGGTGGAACATCTATCCCATGGAGACAGGCTGAGATAGTTTGGGGTTTTCAGCCAGAAGAAGAGAAGGCTATAGGGAGACCTTAGAGCAGCTTCCAGTGCCTAAAGGGGCTGACAGATCTAGAGAGGGACTTTATACAAGGGCATATAGTGATAGTACAAGGATGAATGGCTTTAACCTGACAGAGGGGAGATTGAGATGAGACCTTAAGAAGTTCTTCCCTGTGAGGGTGCTGAGGCGCTGGCACAGGGTGCCCACAGAAGCTGTGGCTGCCCCATCCCTGGCAGTGTTCAAGGCCAGGTTGGACACAGGGGCTTGGAGCAACCTGCTCTAGTGGAAGGTGTCCCTGCCTGTGGCATGTGTCCCTGCTTATGGCAGGGGGTTGGACCTGGATGATCTGTAAGATCCTTTCCAACCCAAACCAGTCTGTGGTTCTATGATTCTGTGAAATAATGCATATGCTGGTGTGGTCAGAGGTGACCATTGTCAGCTGGAATAAATAACTGAGCAAAAGGGATTTGAAGAGTCTCCTGACCAGCTCGCACAACCTTCAAAGGGAAGTTTTGGAAACGTTGGAAAAAAAGGAAGCAAAGTAGAAGTAAAAAAGAGGCAAAGTATTTGTGTAAGGATGTAAGTTTGAGTTGTATATTTTGTGTCCCATGCAAATAGATGTGTAATGTGTGTCTGCACTCAACTGAGGATGTGTAACTATCACTTGGAGTAAGTGAGAAAGTCTACCCAAAGCATCTGGCAGATGTCTGGTTTCCTCTTCTTCTTCACACCTCCCTTGGTCTCCAGCAGTGTCTCCCATTGAGGTTCCTTCATTGTGTCTTGCCAGAACTAGTGCAGGTCTGTCCTCTGTCGTTTCCACTTGGGCTCTGAATCAGAGAGTTCACAGTGCATTGGAAAATGTAGAGGAAATCTCACTTGTGCCAGCCTAAGGTAAATTCTCTTTTTGGCCAAAGCTTGTTATTTCTATCCACAGGCATGTTAATCTGGTTTTAGTGTTAAACACTTACCAGTCCTTTTGTTTTCTTTTTAACTCATTTAGATATAATGCATATTTTTTTGCATTTTTTCCCAAATTTTTCTATTTCAGGAGCTTTCCAGGGACTGGTTATACATATGATTGTAATTCTGCAAATCACGGAAATTCCAAAGCATGCAAATGAAAGTGCTTCCATATGGCCACTCAGCTTTAGCAATTTGGTAATCGGTAGAGGATGGGGTCTAGATGGATTTTGTATTTTTTTTTTTTCCATATGAACATCCATCTGTTGTATGATTGCCCTCATCTCCATGACTTCGTCATCGTCGTGCTTTGCTCTGGCACTTACCCGGTTGTAAAAAATGCTTCTTTAGAGATTTGGTTGTTATACTTGCTTCTCTTTGATTACTAACTTCCAAGCTGATCAGTGTCAAAGACCTTCCACAATATTTATTCTAATACAGAGTAAGTCAATATCAGTGTAATGAATAAGAATATATGCAGTAAGATTGTGAATTATGGTGATGTCTCTGAGGTTGGTTGGTGTTTCTGGATTCTAGCCTTTCATAAGGCTAGAATGATGCTGACTGATGAAAATATAAAAGATGTAAAAGAGCTGGTTCGTGTAATTTTTCTTTACCTGGACTCACAAGTAAAGGGACCTGTTTGCTGTTTACATCACTTTTTCACAGGGTAGACCATGGTGCTTTATACTAACACATCTAAAGCCCACTGTGTAAGCAGTTTATTTTTTATCTCAGACCTGGGGGGAATACTCCATTTTTCTCTCCTATTGATTAAAAAGCTGCCATATTTACATTCTACAAAACTCATCAAAACACAAGTGAAAACACAAATTTCTAATAGCCAAATATCACAATGTTAATATGTTTTGTTCTCCTTCCCTACAGAGTAATGGTAATGAAACCTAAAGTGACATTGAGGCGCTTACATAGTGGTGTGGAGAGATCTGACTGCTATTGCAGTTAGCTGGAGTTACCTACCTAATTACCTAATATCATTCAGTCACCTAGAAATGAACTTTATGCAGCTCTTCAAAGCTTGCTCTTGGCTCTTCTATTCACATAGTTACACCTGATGACTTGTGTGGCAAAGTGTTTTTTCTTATTCCTTGGGACCCTGGAAGCCAGTTCATCAAAGACAGCCAGCTAATGCCTGTTCATTACCATCATGGAATCATAGAATCGTTTGGGTTGGAAGGGACCTTCAAAATTATCTATTTCCAACCCCTTGGCATGGGCAGGGACACCTTCCACTAGAGCAGGTTGCTCCAAGTCCCTGTGTCCAACCTGGCCTTGAACACTGCCAGGGATGTGGCAGCCACAGCTTCTGTGGGCACCCTGTGCCAGCGCCTCAGCACCCTCACAGGGAAGAATTTCTTCCTTATATCTAATCTAAATCTACTCTCTTTCCCTTTGAAGTGTTTATAATCTTGAGGGTTTTATAACATTACTGAGAGGAATGTGCTGGGATTATTGGAAAGCGTGCTCTTTTGTTCTCTTTTATGCAGTTACCTGTATCGCATCCATTGTAACATCTTGTGTTATAAACACTACTGGTGTTCTTGCTGTGTTCCCAAGAAAATATTGGTGTAAGGGAATAGAAGATGCATTTAAGTGAAAATTTATTTACCTGATATGGGTATTTTAAGCAAAGGCAAAGCTGTAGAAGTTCACCTGTATTTGGATGTGAGAGTGTGGCTAGTGACATCCAGCATTTTCTTCAGCCTTAGATCAGTCCTCTGACTCTTGGGCAATTTTCTCCTGGCATTGTTGTATATGAATAATGGATTTTTTACCTCCAAAGTGGTGATATTTGGTGATATTTTGCATGTTTTGGCTGTAAATCACTTGGAGGCATTAAGAACTGTAAGGCTGTCTGGTGTAACTGGTGTAGAATTGGGTTTGTGAAATCTTCACTATTGGAGATTCTGTGTGAGAAGATGGTAATGTGGGTTGACTTTTAGATCCTGGATTGATCATGAAGCACTAGCTTTTACGGGAAGGCAGAACGGATGCATTAAGTATGGCATTATAGATTCCTCACATGGAAAGCCATAAGGCTGTTTTTTCTAGGAATATATCTCAGAGCAGAGTCTGTTTCTCATCACTAGTGTCCTTCATATCATGTACTTTTATTAGATATTCAAATAGCATGGGGAAGGATATCCCTACGCTGCTAATTTGGTCTCCGATCTTTCAAACACTTTCCTATATCCTTATGTTTATTCATGTGAGTAGTTCATTTGACTAGTCTGGTTGCAGAATAAGAGATGCATTCTGAGTTTATTATGCAAAGTTAAGGAAGACAAGGAAAAGTATGCATATGTCATTGCAAGCTCATTTATTTCATAGTGTACTGCACAGAACACACCAGCATGTTCTACAACATAATTTGTCCTTGTGCTGCTGGTGGTACAGAGGAGTGAATAAAATACATTTGTTATAACATAATAAGTCATACTAATATAGAATAAAATAGCATAAGGATCTTGTTATAGATGGTGTGGCTGCAATGTAACCCAGGGCAATATGTGAATAAGTAACCTTTATTATTAAGTGTAATTGTTATGCTGCTTTGAAAGTTACAAACATTTGACATGTTCAGTTAATAGGTTTAATTAAAATTCAAGATTAATTATGAAGATGAGTAACTCTCCTTCATTACCTTGTAGGAACAAAAGATACTTACATTTGGAGAAAGAAAAGATGATTAACCCAGTAACATGTATCAGAAGAATTGCAAATACTCCCTTCCAGGAGTAGAGATCATAAATATTAAATTCTACCTCCCCCAGCAAAGAGGGAATGAGATTCAAAGCAAATTGCGTCTGCAGAACTGCTGGGTTTCAAAAAAGTGATTTTAAAATAATCATAAGTACACTTGTCAAAGAGGTGAACTGTTGCTTCAAACCGATCAGAGATGATTAGAACAGGAAGGTGTTGGAGTCTTGCTCTACATTTCAGCATGTTATTGAAGTATAATTCAAATGTAAAACACTGAATGTGGGATTGGTTCCCTGAGTTTAAGTTAAGTTTTGCATATTCATCCCATGGTCATGTAAAAAACTTGAAAGAGGGTATTCAACAACTATCCTAATTTCTTCCACCGTTTCCAAGAAAGTGGCAACACCAGCTGATGCATTGTAATATGTTATATTTATAGGTCAATTTAGCAGCTTTTTCTATTTAATCTTGTCATGGCCTATGATTTATATGTTATTTGTTCAGCATGCCTGTAGCAGACATGACTGGGTAATTTGAAATATGAAATGTGTTAACCTCTGAGTTGAGCTAATGATGAAGTTGAATTAGGCTAATAACAGTTTAAAACATCCATGTGTTTTCTTTCAACTTAATAGACTTACAATCTTAGATATGTTTTAGCCTTGTACAAAAATACAAAGCGTTACTTCTTTGTAAGTCAGTACAGCATGTTGTTCTGAAGGGTCACCTCCAGGTCTTCGACTTATAAGTAGGAGAAAAAGGGTTTTGGTTTCAATAGGTTCTGAAATTCCAGTTTTTGAAAGATGTCTCCTTGTATTTCCTGTGTCAGTCATCAGTATTTAGCTTAGATTTCTAATCAACTGCCAGATCTCACAAATGGTTTGAAATGACTACTGTAGTTGTTTAATGTCTGCAGCCTTTTCTGTTGAGTCCTTTGAATTAGCTCAAAATAAGCTATGAGCACTGAAATTCTCACACCATTCTACAGATTTGCTGTGAAAACAAGGCATTGCTGTACCTGTCAGACAGAGAAACTGTTGAAACTCATCTGATGAGAGAAGAGTGTTTTTGCCAGGATTCAACTCCTTACTATCAAACCTGACAAGCAAGTTGAGCTTTCCAAAGCTGCCCTCACTTCAATGACATCTCGGGTGGTTGCTATGTCCAGTCTTCTAGAGTGTGGTGCAGTCAAACTATTTTAGATGTAAAATGCTACTGAGTGGTGCCTTTTTCTAAAATGGAGTACTATATTTTGCTCATAAATGACCATCGATTTTTAGGAGTGACATTTGTGTCAGTGTCATGCCTTGAAGGTCACAGCTTGTTTAATGATGTCTCATCATTGCTACTCCTTTTATATCAGTTTTCTCGCTTGTCTATCCCAATTTCTTGTTCCTTGGAACCCTGGAAGCCAGTTCATCAAAGATAGCCAGCTAATGGCTGTTTATCACCCTCATGGAATCATGGAGTCACAGGATGGGTTGGGTTGGAAGGGACCTTAAAGCTCACCAGTTTACATATGAATTCCTAGGGAAACCCAGATTACAGGATTCATTTAGAGCTTGCTTCATCTGTGACAGTAGAAGTTTATGCCTGCAATATGGAATTACTAGTGAAGCTATTAGACAAGGAGAAGGCAAAGGGCAGATCTGATACAGACTTTTTTTATTCTACAGGTTGAGAAGTTCTCATTTCAGTTAGGAAGTCCCTGCTGGCGGCTCCTTGAATTGTTGTCATGAATATCCAGGTGTAGAAGTCAAGCTTTTTGTGTCACTCCAATTAAACAATAATGACTAGAAAATGTAGAAAACCTAGAAAATCCCTCCCCCTTGTTCTCTTTCCAATCATAAATTTATATACAAAATGAGACTTCTTTTCATTGTCTTGATTAACGGCCAACATATTTTTTCATCCCCAGTAGCTCTGCAGGCAAATTTTTATATGTAAGTCTAGATACACTTGCTATGTTCAGAGAGTTTACCATCACCCAGAGTCTAAAGCCGTGGTCATGAAGATTGGCTGTGATATGTGATATAGAAGCCATAGAACATAATTAAGTTCCCACAGAAAATGCCTCTGTTAGCTGACTCATCTAACGCCTAGAGGTAACCCTTAAAATCATCTATATTTGTGCTGCGAAAATGGTGCTTGTCAAAATGTTTCTTTTGAGGGGACATGGGTTTTTTATGCAGGCAATATTACTGCTTGGATGCATTAGCAGAGAGTTGTGCTTTGCCATAGGCTGTGCAATAAACTTCAAGATCTTCACTGTCACAGCAGAGGTACCGATCGAGGGTGAATTCAGATTGCTTTTAAACACATGGCTGGGAGATCAGAATGGAAGAGCCCAGGAAAATCTTTGGAGTGGAGTGTATCAGTCATCCCACACATGCAAATGTATTTGCGTCTCACATAAAAATGTCCTGTGATATTAAGCAGTGACTACAACATATTTCTTGGGTAAGCCATTGCCTGGTGGCATGTGGTAGATTCAAATAAAGAAAAAAGATGATCCGCAGCACAAATAAAACTGAAATTGAAATCCCTTTGTTGGACACAGCTGTGCTGCAAATTGTTTAGATATCTTGTGTGTTGTTGTCCTCGCTTCTTTCCGATGCACAACATTTATGTCAGGGACTAATAGTCCCTCAGCGTTCTGTATCTGTTCAGGCCATCTCGAACATTTTTTGCCAGCAATGATTTGGAAATTTACTCAGTGATAGTGACTCTGCATTGGGATCCTTCAGCCAAAATGGTAAATCTGATGGATTTACTCTTATTTTATGCCAAAACCCCTTTGAGTTGCATTCTTGAAAAACATAGGTCATAGCCTTGCATCATGGCAAGACACCAGTTTAAGAAAATGTAGACCTCCAACCTGTATAGGAACACCTCATTAGCTTCATTGAGCCCTTCCCAATCCAGATGGTGAAAACATTCTTATAGAAGATATAGCACCTTCTGGAACCTTGGTAGAAGCTGCCTTCTCATTGTCTTTCAATATGAGGCCACTCTTGGGGCCATTATTGTTATTCTTCTGTTTTACTTTAGGATCTGAGGAAGAACTTAATATGCCTCTATTATCTTACAGTAGTTGGTCTAACCAAAGTGATTACCTCTTCTAGAAAACTTGCCCCCATCAAAGAAATTATTTACTCTCAAGGTTGAGAGGCCCAGCTCTTGTTGGAAGCTGTTGCCTGATGCTGGACATTCACTGGGAGAAAAAATAAGGAAAAATACAGAATTCTTCATCTGCAGATAATGTTTAATATAATTTACTGCACTTTGGGAAAGAAATAGAAAACTTGCATGTTTTCCAGTGTAGACAATTATAGGTTGAAGAGGGGAGATTACAAGGTACTTGGTTAGAGACAAACGTTTGTGTGGGATGACAAATGATAGCTTTTATGCATTGTTTTACTGTCGATATTTTTTGTGTTGGTAGCAAACACATTTAAACTCCAAGCACGTCTGGATCTTTTCTGAAGTGCCTTAAAAGACAGAGATAGGCTGCATTTCAGTCTGCAACAGATAGTCCAGAAAGTTGGCTACTCTGACAGATGGCATTGAGAAATGCTTTTAGCTCTGAGGATTTCTTAGCATGTAGCACAAAGGAAGTTTTCAGTGAGGGAAGTAACTTATCCCTTTTACTTTTGAAAAGCACCTAGTCTAGAGCAAACAAAAATAACTATTGGTCTGTGCACTTCAGTCCCTCAGAAGGGGGTCCACAGAGATCTTTTCCATATTAATTTTTCATTTTAACTTGGAAGACACTGGAAAAGAAAAGTTTAATCCAATTTGGATAAAATTTGATATCCAATTATTGGATTTTTTTCTTAGTAAGATTTCGTGTACTGCCCCAGGAAGGTTTGGCCCACAAGGAGTCAGGTCATACCTCCCTTAAAACAGTAGGAGATAGGAGGAGATCACAACTTCTCATATTTAGGCAGGGATGTGAAGACATGTTGAAAAGAAAAGTGAGTTTTCCTTTATTTTCTTGTCAGTGACCTGAAATTTTCAGAGCTGAGATGCCCTTTTGCCACGTTTGTTCTCTCTCTGGTACCTATGGGTAACACACCATTTGCTACATTTTCCTGCTGAACTTCTCAGTAGCATTCCCTTACGTCTGAGCTGGTGGGATGTCACATCTCAGAAGGTCTCACCCTCAGCCTCCTGTAGCTCCATCCAGCAGGTCTGATTTATACAAATCAGAAATAGATGCCCGTATATTAAGGAGTTAATAAACAAATGTTCTCATAGAGCACTTAAGTAGTTCTTTTCTCTTTATCTTTGTGGAGTCTAGAAAGCGTAACCATACCAAGATCTGTTTTAGGAGAAACCAGAGGTCCTACGCTAAGCCAGTATCTTTTATTTCTGACCATGGCCAGTAGCGTGAGTATTTTTTAGGGAATAAAATGTCAAGTCTAAAATAACACTTCCCCAGTTGCGTTCTCTTCTAATTTTGGAAGACGGCATCTCAGGCACTTTTTGAGCCAGAGGTTGTAGCCACAGCTTTGTGTTTATTAGGTCATGCTGAACTTTGTTTGATGGATTTATCTAATTAGTCTTTGAAAACACTTGTACTTTTCAGTGCCTATATTATAGCGAGTAAATTTTTATGCATGGTTTGAGGCAGCTTAAAGGACCTCCTACAATTACCTAAATTTTTTTTGTGTGTGTGTCTACCATAAATCCATTTCTAAGCGCATAAATCCAGTTAGTAGAGCTTTTATTCTATCTGTTGACATTTTGGTAAACATCTCTGCGTCAACATTTTTATCAATAGGTTTATATAACAAGCCATTATTCCAGTTTCTAAGTACAACTGTCCTTTTTTAGTTGTGGGAGAAGGAAATACTCTTACTTTGCCAAACTTCATAAAAGAAATCTACTGATAAAGATTTAAAACTCTTTTAAAGCATGTAAAATTCAGATATAAACTCATATATAATTAGATTATCCGGTCTCATGCTCTCATCTTCTTTTTCTTACTGAAGCTAGTGTCAAACCGTAGGATGTTTGGTTGTCTTTTGTGTAAAGGAAATGTATCTGCTCCACATAATTCTTTGTAGAACATGTCCAAAAACTTTTACTGTTTATTCTGAACTAGTTATCAGATATTTCTTGCTATTCTAATTGAACTGACTGGCCTCGTTGTCCCTGTCTTTCCTTAAGCTTAGCATCCTACTATTTTCTCTACATTGTCTCCTGCTGTTAAAGAAATGTGGTTTCTCTCACACTTCTTTCTGTTCTTTAAAAGTTTTAGATCTGATTGTGGTTTTATTCCAGGGCTAATGAGATTTTTGTCAGATAGCATTCAGTCCTTGGGTTTTAGGATTGGAAGGTTTATCAGTTAAGGATGCATTTCATTACAGCCACACTGGTATCCAGTTCTGGTTTTTATGTGTTTCTTCTTTATCTTTTTCTCTTAGTTCTGAAAAAACCATTCATAGTTTTTAAGGAGCACCAAATAAAGCTGTACTGAACCTCTATGAATATCACCTGGTTTTTATTTCCAACCTTTTCACCCTAAATTGGTGGGTGATCTTATATATACAGCGTTTTTCTTACCAGCCAGAAGGGAATAATGGGCTTGCTTTAATATTTAATAGGATCTCTCCTCTGGTAGCCGTACAACTGTATGTTATTATTTCATGCTTTTCTTATCCTCCATGTTCTCTGTAGGGCACCTCTTTTTATTTTATTTTATTTTTTTTTAATTTTATAACAATGATCCTTATTTTACTGGTCTTGTCTTAGTCTTAGCTTTAAAAATGTATTTATCTCTAGCTTAGAGACTGTACTTCCAATTCGTCCTGTCTCCTTGATTCAGTTTTGGAGGTACAATTTCTGATCTCAGCTCATTGGGGACCTCTCTTCTCGCAGAGGCTGTTTTATGTCTCTTTCCTCCTTCATATTCTGTTTACCACTTGAAAAGCCATATTTTATTTGGCAAATTCCATGTGGTATCTGGAGCTGTGATCCTCACTGGGAATTTATTCTGGAAAATAGCACTTGTAATTGCTCCCTTCCATAGGGTATCTGTTTCATAACCAGAGGAGTAAAGGTAGGGGGTGGACAGAGATTGGTGGTTTTGGAAGATTTGGACATCTCCCCCTTGAAACTCCAGCACCAAGCAGTGACACTGCAGCCTTCTGGTCTCTTAGTTTTTATTTCCCTTCTTATAATATTTGCAAGTTTAGCATAAAGGTGAATTCAGAAATTAAAAGATGTTTGGATGCTACTAACAGACAGTTGTAAAAAAGGAATACCAGAGAGCGTGTGTCTTGCAGATTTAAAAGTACCTGAACTTGCTTTTCAATTGCCAAGCCATTTTACCGGTGTTCCTTAATATCAAAATATGTATCCTTATAAACCCCAAAGGAAGCAGTAAAAGTTATCCAGCTAATGATTTCTGCAAAGGAGAAAAATAGGAAGAGTTTTTTAAAAAGCCAC
This sequence comes from Strigops habroptila, assembly GCF_004027225.2. Lineage (NCBI taxonomy): Eukaryota > Metazoa > Chordata > Aves > Psittaciformes > Psittacidae > Strigops > Strigops habroptila. The sequence continues at coordinate 4,790,429 of NC_044277.2, forward strand.
ATTTTGTTCTTGTTACAAAGCACTGGTTTTAAGATCATAACGTGTTGTTTCCACTTTTTTATAAAAAACAATTTGTCTGGAAATTCTTGAGCTTTTCCTGTAATAAAAAGTCTTATAATGGAAAACCTTGCAGTAAGAGACACTCTGTGGTTTCATCTGTGGAAGATTGAGGGAGGATAACAGAGGAAAAATAAGAACAAAAACGAGGAGAAAATAAAGGCTGTGGGTTTGGTGGCTTAAAGAAAGAGCAAAGGGCCACAATAAGAAATGAAATTCAAGATATAAGGCAAGGGTCCAGAGCTGAGAACATGCACATGCTGTTGTCAGATGTGGCGTGTTGGGTGGAAGGGGAAGACTGGATACGGTAAATCCCTATGTATCTTGGGAGGAAGGGAAAGATGCTTCCAGACTATCAGACTAAGAAGATAATTCTGGCAGCTGTGATTTGAACAGGCTGACAAGGAAGAAAACATGTGGGAATCGGATGCCAGGTAGGAAGGAGTCACAGTAATTGAGGCAGGAGATGATGATCAGGGCAAGGATGAATGATTTAGCTGGGCTGGTAGGAAGAGCGTTTGATATTCAGCAAATTGCAAAGCAGGGAAGTGATGTGCCCTGCTGAGCATCCAGATGCTGCGCTGAGGGCAAAGCGAGCAGCAGAGCGGATGGTGGTATTGCAAGGCTGCTTGAGCACAGGCTTGGGAATGGCGTTCCCAGACGTGGGAAAAGGAGAGGGGTGTTGGAGGGAAAGGAATTCACTCATTGCTAGTGTGCGATGTGCCTTCCTGGCTGTGAGGTCTGGGGGATGGACCGGAGACCATGCAGCAATGGTGGTGTTGAATCTGCACTGTAGCTGCATCGCAGTTGCTGCTAGCTCATGAATGAGTGTGCTTGTAGGCAAAGGAAGTAATGTGGAGGTGAGAACTTAATGCACACAGGCACTTTGCTGGTGGGAGAGTGAAATGAGAGAGATATTGGACAAGTGCTCGGAGGGGAGGTTAAAGTTTTCCACAACTTACAATTACACTATCACCCTATATTGCAGCAAAGAAAGAAGGTTTTTAGTGACATCTAATACTGTTTACTCCAGTAGGTTTTGATTTTTCAGCAAAGTAGCCGTACGCTGTGTTTTCAGCTGGAGGGAGTGACATATGGTGTTGTTTAATAACTGAATTTATTTTAGAGCATCATGTAACATAATTGCCCTGGAAGCACTGTACATACTGCATAGCTGCCTCTAAGAATGAAGAACAGTGCTTGTTTCTTGCCTGCAACTGTGCTGCTGTGCTCGTAGATAAGCTGTGAACATCAGCAAGTAAAATCAGTGATGTTAAAAGATGGAAATGATTCTGGAAGCACTTATGTCTGGGGAGGCAAGAGATGTTTTGTGGCTTTCTGCTTTTCTTGTCAACTGGTTGTGATCATTTGCGAGTCATCATGAGACCAAGTTAAGACACCTGAGTGTTGCTGGCTGCAGATGCAGTAAATGTATCATGGATGCCCAAGCACTTTTTATTCTTGCCTCCTCTTTGTCCATTAGTAGTTTTATTTGTGAAAACAGATGGGGAAAAAGTTAACATTTACTACAATTGTCCTTCCTGTATCTACAGATCTTTCAGAGTGAGTTTTTACTTGGGCTCCTTTGCCCTGACATCCTCCTTTTTTTAGCAGGGCTGGCATATAAGAAGGTGTTTTAGAGCTGATTTGGACAGCACATGTGGTGGCAGAAATGCTCTCCCAGCATGGCTCTTGCTTACTGCTTTATCACCATTAAAAGACCCTGTGCAATGAGGACACTCTTCTGCTTTATTCCCAAAAGGAGTGAAATATCTAAGAGCTTTGGGACTCTTCCTGGTGTGAGTCCCTGGTGATATTTTCTTGTTCCTGGAAAAAGAAACTTTTGTTCTAATTGGATTGTGCTAGTGCATTATTTATAAATATAAATATATAAAAATCTTCAATCTGTCTATTCGTAAGATTGATTGTGAGCCAGAAACAGCAGGATTGATATTCCACCTTGGTTAGATACAATTTTTTTTATCATATTAGCCATTTTGTTGTCATATTGGGTTTCACTTCCGTTAGTGCAAGGCATTCAGATGTTTATTCTCCTTTTGAGCTATCTGAAATCAATTATAGTTTAATAAATGCAAACAGCTGCATAAAAACAACATTAGGATGGAGGGGGAAGAAAAATAAGAAATATTTAATACAGAAGTAAAGATTCTAGTTTCTCTTCTGCTTCCACAGGATCCCAAAATAGGCATTCCCATTGCGGACTCTCCATTGTATTTTGCCAAGCAGGAAATTTCCCTGTGGAAGTGACCACAATATGATCCTTCCTCACACTGCTCTGAACCAAGTAGGGATGTTACGCAGTCTGTCAAAGGGTTTCCCACCCTCTTGGATTTGTCCTTTATTTATTATAGTATACTAAAATATTTATTATTTTGTATTATCTATTATTAATGCTATTAACTGCAGCAAATAACTTCATTCATAGACTTCTACATCATGCTCAGGTTCATAGGTCCCTAAAAAGGTAAACCAGCTTCTTTAGGGACCATATTGGATCAAGTTATTTTGCTTCTACAGTTCGACGTTAGGTTTATCAAGCCTCCGTTAGTTCTCATAGTACGCCTGGCTACTAGTTGTTCTAATTTAGAGGGACATTCCTAACTATATTTGTAACTGTAAAATAATTATTTCTGGATAATGATTTGGCTCCATAATGTGTTTTTCCACTTTTGAATTATATCTGCAATTGCACTTACTTTGGGGCAAGACAGTCCTTTTGCTGAGCTCTCTCAGGAAATTGTTTCTACCAGCAGATATTTCAGGAAGGAGAGCCAGAAAATCAAAGGCATCAGTCTCTGTGTCCATTATGAGCCCATTAGCCCTGTGTTACAATGGGTTATTTTAGCTTTTTGGCTGATAAAAGAGGCAAATAAGAGAACAAGAGTAGCTGGCTCCTGCTGAGGTATCACCTCTTCTGTCCTTCACTTCCATTTCCTTCAAAAGAAAATGAGAAGGACAATATGAAAGATAGTATCTATATATGTGAAGATTTCACCAGCAGTTCTCCTAGGCATGGCTGGCGGTCAGTAACTCACCATACACATTGTCAGTCTAGAGAGCGAAGTAACTAGGAACTGCTTGCAATGACACTACGGATGAGGCTATACTGATTTGGGAGGAAAACTGTTTAACCGTGTGTAGGTGAGACTTGCCATGGTGAGACTTGCCATGGCTCTTCCTGCCTGGTCAACTTTTTATACAGATTTAGTGTTTGAGGCTGTCAGAGCTCCTTTAGGAAGTTGAATGTCCAGCATCTTCCAGGAGAGATTCATATGTGACCTCTTGGAAAGGGAAGACCATAAACTTAATTTCCAGACTCCATGGTGGGGAGATTCATGGCCAAACACAAATGACTGGAGTTTCAGTAGGAGAAATTAATGCAATTATATATCCTGGGAAGTAGAAGAGGTCAGAGAATAAGAAGATATAATGTTACCTGTTGGTTGTAACGTCTATGAATCAGGGACAAACTCTCAAAGGAAACATTCATAAATCTGAACTAGTTACCCTGCTCAGTTTATTTTAAGCCAAACTGATGGGTTGGTGGTTGGTGTCTTTGCATCATGAACAGCAGCAAAATCCCTTCTCTCCACTGATATATAGGGACCTGAAATCTTACATCATCTTTGGAGAAATTATAAATGTTTCTGCTGGATATTTTTCTACTGATCTGAAAGTCCTGAAAGTCATGAAAGAATAAAGTCTGTGCATATAATTTCTTACTTCCTGACCTGTCTAGAGCTTGCATGGCAGGTTAACATCATATTGTACTGTTTGATGAGGCTACATTATGACAGGCTACTATTTCCCTGTCGCTTTCTACCTAAAAACAACAACAAAAACCTTAAAAACCCTCAAAACCAACCCACCACTCGGCATCAAAGAGGCTCAAAGGAGGGTTATTGGTTGAAAGTCATTTCACTGCTGTAGACTGCAGAAATAAAGAAACAAATCAACAAATTTATTGCATTCAAACAGGATTTTGATTTGAGTAGTTAAGAAGAAAGTAAATAATAACCTTGCATTCATTTGAGAGACTTCTCATTTGTTTGTATAAGCAACAAAGAAAACTGATATGTTTTTTCATTATCTTGGGTAATATTGTGTGAAGGAAGATGCATTCTAACAGTGAGGACAAGATTCATCTTACTTGATGTAGATGCCTGTGTCTAATCCTGTTGTATTAGGCTGCCTTTTTACTGAAAGGATAGTAAGAAGCACTTGCAAGGTTTGAGTTGCTTGGCTTATATAGTTGTCTGGGTCAGGGCCAAAGAATACCTATGTCTCCCATTGACCTTAAAGGGAGCACAGGGACATGTAAAGCTGGTGAAAAAGAGCTACATTTGCTCAGCTGAATTCTGCCTTAATTATTTTCTGTCTTAAAGCACTAAGTTTTTTCTAGCAGTATGAGTTATAGAATACAACCTTGGAAGAGCTCCAACCACACAGTGTGCTATAGTATGACATAATGATAAAATCTTTATAGTTACTAAGAAGTCAAGCAGGGTTTGTGCTAACTACCAATCCAAATGTTGCTTTACATCCCACTAACAGTCACTGGCACGTATGCCAGACCAGAGCAATACTAATATATAAATATTTAAATGTTAAAGGAAATATGGAAGCACTGTGATGTAAGCTATAAATGAGATGAGGTTGGTGATACAAAAAAGGCAGTATCATTTGGAGAAATTTATTTAAATAGTTGCTTTGTAAATTTAACTGATTTGGAGAATGTTTATTGTCACAGATAAAATTTCACAATGGAATTTGCTTCTTTGCACAGAGAGTGGTGAGGCACTGAAAGAGTCTGCCCAAGGAAGTTGTGAATGCCCCATCCCTGGCAGTGTTCAAGGCCAGGCTGGACGGGGCCTTGAGCAACCTGGTCTAGTGGAAGGTGTCCCTGCCCATGGCAGGGGGTTGGAACTGGATGATCATAAGGTCCTTTCCAACCCAAACCATTCTATGGTTCTAGGAAACCTGGAACACTGTAATATTACCCAGTGCATCTGTGGGCAGGATTTGAGGTACAGACAGTAGTTAGACTACTAACTACCTAAATGTGAACCAGACCTTGATTCACAATTTTGTGAGCGGGAATAGCAGCATGCACATTGCTTTCATAAAGTTACTGTTAAAACTGCACCTTGTTATGCTTAAAGGATATTTGAAAGATGCTGGTTAGTTTTATAGGATCAGACCCAAGGCAGATGGGTTGTTTAATACACAAAATTGAGTGGAGGAAAAGATTACGAGTGTGTCTTGTAATCTGACAGCACAACTACTGTAGTTTGCCCAGGGAATATTAAAACAGTTAGTTGTTTGCTGAAAATGTGAAAGTAAATGAAACTGGCTGCTAAACTGTTGATGTTTGTTTGCTTTTGTTTGTTCCCATAAAGTTTGATCTTTGGAGGTGTCAGTGTTAGTTGAGTAAACTGTGTCCCAGAAATTAAATGCTGCTCAGAGAAAGAGAGATCATTTACAAAACAAATGAGGTCTCCTGAGTTGACAGGTCTGTAGGGCTTTTTCTAGAGCACTGCAAAAGGAAGCTGTAATGTGTGATACTGAATTTCTATAAATTCAGTAACAACTGTGCTTTTGGTTCTTCTGTATTACCTACTTTCCACTGTTACAACTTTGCTTTCCAGCACTGTGTCATGCATTTTTGTGTGATGCAAAGGAATGTAATTAAGAGCAAAAGGAAATTGAAAACGTTTCCTATTGGGAAGCCCCTTTGGTTAAGACTTGCTGTGTGGTAGGTCTTCTTGCAAGAGTGGTGGTGGTCATCATCATCATCATCATTATAGAATAGTTTGGGTTGGAAGGAACCTTAAAGCTCATCCAGTTCCAACCCTCTGCCAGTGGCAGGGACACCTTCCACTAGACCAGGTTGCTCCAGGCCCTGTCTGACTTGGCCTTGAACACTGCTAGGGATGGGGCAGCCACAGCTTCTCTGGGCATCCTGTTCCAGTGCCTTACCACCCTAACTCATAGAAGAGAACTTGTATCTAACTCTACATTTGCAAGGAGATGTGGGATTTAATAGCATTATTTTCATTAAGTCCTAAGATATTTTTTTTCCGCCTCAGGAGTTGGCATGTGTCTGAGTTTTACTGGGCTTAAAATTGCTCTCCTTTAAAAGATCATAGGGTCAACAGCCCGTGCAATGTATACCAACTCTAAAGTGTTCATGGTGGCTAACAGCCTCCTTCCAGCAACCTAAAATAGTATTGCTTTTTTTGTCCATGTCTATGAATCCTGGTGAGGATTTTGAAAAGTCAGCCACTAGGCATAGATATAAATTTGACAGTGAAAATCCCATTGGTATCTCAAGCTGTATAGCTTGAAGATAGACTGTGTTTCCATGTGTCTATCTCTACTGCATAGAAGTAATTATAGTTACAGTATTAGGAAATTCATATGGTTTTACTTTAAAAGAGAGAAGAAAAATAAGGAGAAAATTGAAATATAGTATCCGATTTTTGAAAGAGTACTAATGTGGGAAAATAAATCAGAAAGTATGATGCATGAAAAATGGCAAAATTACCTCTTTATTTTCTCAAACTTGTAATAGTATTTTTTTATTTTTTTTTTGCTAGCATAGAACGTATAAATCTTGTTAATCCTGCTGACTAACTGGTGCATTGCAAGCAATGGGAGAAAACAGGCGACTGTGTCCAGGAATAACCATCTGTGTAAAAGATGAAAGAAAATAACTGAATGAGCTGGGGAGAATTCAAGAAAACAAGGAGATGCTGTGGTTCACCACAATAGGCAGTGGTCTCTTAACACATCAACAGCATTACCCTTGTGAAACCTTTGTGGGTATCACACTGCTTTAAAGAGCATAAAGTAACCTAACTCTTCCAAGAGCCAATGGGCAGCATAAGCAACAGCTTGGAGAAAAGCTTGGTTTAAAATCAAACAGATGGGCGATGGATGTTCTCACATGCTTGCTAGAGGTGAGCACAACCATCCAGTGCAGAGAGAGAGAGGAAAAGATACGGAGGACAGACTGAGGGAGAGGGTGAGAGCAAAGAAATGTGGCACGCATTACATTTCTATACTTCTAATGCGATGGTATGAAGTCAGAATTCATTAAAGCCTTTTTATAGGTACAGTAGCAACACCATATGGAATACTTCTGTCTGGCCACGGCCACATGATAGTCTTTGAAGAATGTCATGTGCATTCAGTAGTTTATGAGACTGAATATCTAGATGTGTGTGTGGTTATACACACAGAGCTAAATTTTTCTAGTAGACAACTAATATCTGGTACATTCCCCTGCATCCTTCATGGACACCCCGTTCCCGCCGGGGCTCTGCACGGCTGCAGCTCCTGCAGGAAATACCCCCCGTGCTGCGGCGTGGGGCCCTCCCCGGGCTGCAGGGGGGGGTCTCTGCTCCTGTGGGGTGTCTCCAGGGCTGAGGGGATCCCTGCTCCAGGCCTGCAGCACCTCCTGCCCTCCTCCTCCTCTTCCGCCCTCCCTCGGGGTCCCGCTGCTGCTGCTCCCTCCTTGGCTTCCTCCTCCTCTGCCTGCGCTGCCTTTGGCCCTGGCTGGAACCTGTTTTCCCGCCGGCGCCCCCAGCTTGGCTGAGGGGCTCAGCTGGGTCCTGCTGCTGGGCACAAACACCTGATACAGGGGGACATGTAAAAGGTCCCAATTATATCCACAGATTCCATAATGGGACATTGGTGCTGTACCACTAAATAAGGATGACACAAAATACAGGATTTTCTACGTCCACCTTTACCTGTGGGAATGTGGAGGATTTCACAACAGGACATGGTCAGAATCCCCTCACATGTACTTTGTCTATGGAGGTATAAATCTGAGAGCTTCTGATTACTCTAATTGAAGGAGAGGCTACTGAGCAGCATACTTCTAAGCTACAGAATGGGTTTTCTTTCTGATTGTCCTAAATGTTTTTGTTTTTGTACGTGATAGCAAGTTCCTTCAGTAAAGATTGTTTGTTAAGTGAGAACAAGTAGGACACATTGCTGCTTTCTTATTAACAGATCTCTGCAACTTCAAAAAATACATTTATTTCATATGCTGCTCCTTAGCACGGGATGTGAGGCATGACCTGTGGGACTTAACCACTTATATCCTCACCCCAAAACATCCCCTTTCCAAATACCATTCCAAGGAGGCAAGAAGGAAAGGAAGGCTTTGTAGATTGTTGTTACACTGTCTCTGTTAGATGTAGATCCCTTGGTGACCTGAACAGAACTTAACAGCGTGGAGGAGCAGTGTTGAGTAGTGTTGGGTGAAGACTCCTGGTCTGAATTTCATATCTATAAATAGACAAAAAAATCTGCCCAAACATCTATAAACTTAGGAATTGAAATAATGAAAACATCAGCGGTTGTTTTGTTGCTGCCATTGTCATTGTTGATAAATACCATAATACTCTAATTCCACCAAGCCAGGGAGTGTTTGCTGTTCTCCATGTGAAGCCCATTTCAAAGCATAAGATAAAATAAGAACGCTGATACAATTCTTGGTGCAGATTGCAGATCTGGGGCTGAAATCATTTCCTTTTTCAGTTCAGCTAATTGATTTCCAGTTGCCTTTCATTTCACTGCACCCAAATGCTCATTTTCAAATCTGGAAGCAACTGCATTACTGACTCTATAAAACAGAAATATTTTTGCTTGGCTGGTTGATTATCTGAAGCATTTTTCTGGTATCAGTGAACTTAGAGCTGCTTATGACACTGATAATTAGAGTTACTTGATTTGCATTACTCTTACAAAATGTAAACATAAAAGGTTGCTGTTGGTTCCTACTCTACTGTTGTAGTCATGTCACAAAATAGGTTCATCACTTGAAACTTCTGTTAAGACAGGACAAATACCTTGATGGCAGAAATGTTCTAAGATTCGAAAGAATTTTGCATCAAGGAAAGATGCAGGGTTTGTTGGCTGTCTACATCCATATGGCAAGGCTCACATGTACATCACATGCAAGTGTTTTGTGTGTACATTTTAGTCAGCTATCCCTTGCCAGCCCAGAATAAGAATTAATAGATTAGTTATGCTAGACTGTGGACGTTTTTATTTCTTTCTTAAATATTTGGATGCTGAGGAAGACCTGTTCAGTTGGATTAGTGCTTTACCCCACTGTCTGTGTTTCCAGTTTGCCTGGCTGAGGTTGTCGATGCCGATCCTTCATGATGGGCATCATGGGCATCTTTCATCATGCCCCATGCCTACTTGCACCTTTGCGCTCTATATGAGCTTCAAAAGCTCATACTTCTTTAACCAGCAAGGTACTGACTCTATTTTCAGTAAAACATCAGGGAAGATATAGAATACATCAGTTAAGCTTGATATATTTGGTATAGAAGCAGTGTTGAGCACTAGTAACATCCAAGGTGTTATTAATCACAAAAATAAGAACAGCACTAATACACTTAATGAGTTGAAGATTGTTAATTTTTCCCTGAAGAAACTTTTACATTTTGTTTGCCTGATTTGTGATGCTCTCCTTTCATTTTAATATTCCAGTTTTCTCTTTTACTTGCCTACTTAGAGAATATCTGAGAAACCTTTTTATGTTTATTTGAGCACTTAGAAGAATTAATGCTGGTTTATGCCTCTCAAAGATAATTATGTTTTACAGTTAGCTACATTTTATACTAGCTCTTCTGTCTAATTGTTTAGATGGCAGCAACAATACTAAAATTAAATAGTAAAAACAAATGCTAAAAGGTATGTCGCTGGAACTTATGCTAACAAAGAAGGAAGGACTGGTTGGTGATGTGAAAATAGAGGGCAGCCTGGGCTCCAGTGACCATAAAGTCATGGAGTTCAGTGTCATGCGAGGATGAAGCAGGGCAATAAGTAAGATCACAGCCCTGGATTTCAGGAGAGCTAAATTTGGCCTCTTCAGTGACCTTCTTGGAAGAATCCTATGGGAATGAGCCCCAGGGGGAAGAGGGGACCAAGAAAGCACATTTGCATTCAAGGATCACTTTCTCCAGTCTCAAGAATGGTGCATCTCCATGGGTAAGAAGTTGAGCAAAGCTGGCAGGAGACCTGCATGGATGAAAAAGGAACTGCTGCCAAAACACAAACACAATCAGGAGATATACAGGAGGTGGAAGCACTTGGGATGAATATAGGGATGTTGTCAGAGCACGCAGAAATGCAATGAGAGTCAAGGCCCATTTGGAATTGTACCTGGCTAAGGCTGTCAAGGACAAGAAGGGCTTCTTCAAATACATCAATATGAAGAGGAAAACTAGAGAAACTGTGGGCCTGCTGCTGAACAGAGCAGGCACCCTGGCAACAGAGGACACAGAAAAGGCAGAGATATTGAATACCTTCTTTGCTTCAGTCTTCAATGGAAAAGGGCAGCCCTCAAGAATCCTTGACCTAAGAGACCAGTGAGAAGGTCCTGAGAAAGGAAGTCCTCCCCTTGGTTGAGGAGGATTGGGTTAGAGGTCTTTTAGACAAACTTGACATCCGTAAGTCCATGAGCCCTGATGCGATGCATCCATGAGTGCTGAGGGAGCTGGTGAGCATCATTGCTAGGCCACTGTCAATAATATTTGAAAGGTCATAGAATCATGTAATCAGAGAACATTTAGGGTTGGAAAGGACCTTAAGATCATTCCATGGCAGTCCAGAGAGGTGCCTGGAAGAAAGTAAATGCCACTTCAGTCTTCAAAAAGCACAAGAAGGAGAACCCTAGGAACTAAAGGCTGGCCAACCGCACTTCAATCCCTGGAAATGGAATTGAATGGATCATCCTGGAGGCCATCTCTAAGCACATGGAAGACAAGAAGTTGATCAGGAGTAGTCAGCATAGATTTACCAAAGGGAAATCATGCTTAACCAACCTGATTGCCTTCTATGAAGGGACAACTGTCCGGGTAGGTGAGGGGAGAGCAGTGGATGTTGTCTACCTGGGCTTCAGAAAGGCTTTTGAAACTATTTCCCATGACACCTTCATAGGCTGGCTCAGGAAGTACAGGCTGGATGAGTGGGCAATGAGGTGGATGGAAAACTGGCTGAATGGCAGGTTTCAGAGGGTTGTGATCTAGCTGAAGACCGATAACTAGCTGTGTCCCCCAGGGGCCAGTACTAGGTCCAGTATTTCACTTACTCATCAATGACATGGATAAAGGGACAGAGTGCCTCCTCAGCAAGTTTGCTGATGATACAAAACTAGGATGAGTGGCTGATACCCCAGGATGCTGTGCTGTCATTTATTGGATCTAGACAGGCTGGAGATGGGGAAAGAGGAACCTCTTGAAATTCAACAAATACAAGTGCAGCAGCTGGGGTGGAATAACCCCATGCACCAGTACAGGCTGGGGGATGACCTGCTGGAGAGTATCTCTGTGGAGAAGGACCTGGGGATGCTGGTGGACAAGTTGTACATGAGCCAGCAATGTGCCCTTGTGGCCAAGAATGCCAGTGGTATCCTGGGCTGCATTAGGAAGAGCATTGCCAGTAGGTCAAGGGAGTTAATCCTCCCACTCTACTCAGCCCTGCTGAGGCCTCACCTCGAGGGGATGGGGCCAGGCTCTTCTCAGTGGTGCCAGGCGGTAGGACTAGAGGCAATGGTCATACACTGAAACACAGGAGGTTCCACCTGAACATGAGGAAGAACTTTACTGTGAGGGTGACCGAGCATTGGAACAGGTTGCCCAGAGAGGTTGTGGAGTCTCCTTCCCTGGAGATAGTCAGGAGCTGTCTGTACACAGTCCTGAGTTATGTGCTGTAGGTGACCCTGCCTGAGCAGGGAGGTTGGACTAGCTGACCTCAGGTGGTCCCTTCTGACCTCAGCCATTCTGTGATTCCTCTCTGAGCTGGCCTATGTTCCTTACAAATAAGCCTGTGGGAAAATATTGACCAGCAAAATTCCATTGTCCAAAGGCAGCACACATAATGCACACATTCTATGATTCTATGATTTTCCAGTTAACTTACGTAACAGCAATATGGAAATCTTGATAAAATCTGAATATGGTAATCCAAATATGGAGATGTATTTTATATATTCCCTTTGCACATTTTCAGTTGTAAGTTATTTTTATGTTTTCTTTTTTTGTAAAGTAATACTTTTATACTAGAGATTTTAAAATGTTATGTTAAAGCTATACAGGTTCCCAACATATGGGCAGACTTTGATGTACTTGTATCTTTAGATCATCTTGGTTACACCAATCCTGTTGTTACAACGAAAAAGAGCTATAGTTCTGAAAAACTGAATGAAATTCAGGAATGCTCAGATGACTAGAAAAATGTATTAGAAGGGTTGGGAGGGAGCTTTTTGTATTTAAGAAGACAAGGTTATAACACGTTGATAACAATCTATGCATATACTTTTGAGGAATGGAAAACTAGTGATGGAAGGAAAAAGTGGTGATGACAAAGAAAGATCCAGCAGCTGGAGACTGAAGCTAGATACATTCAGGCTTGAATCTGGTAGCTTTTCTGAATAGGAAGATCAATTCACTAATCACAGGAGCACTCACGTGAAGGGTGTTGGATTTACCATCGCTCAGCACCTGATTGATGTTTTTCCAAAGGTCATTCCAGTGTGAACACAGATGAGTTGGAGGAGTCTGGTGGTGTGTGTTGTAGAGGTCACGCTGCAAGTTCTGAGAAAAGCTGTTTTCTCGCCAAGTTATGGCTAATGTGGGTGGACATGTTAGAGATGGTGCAACCTATAGAAACGACAGTGTGATTTGTAGTTGATCTGGTGTCAGGTCTCCTCAGGGGTGTGATGCTCCCTGAGCTTAAATGGTTTGCTAATATTCCGAATGCCCTAATTCTTTTATGTGTAATAGGCAGACTGACAGGAACAGTCACTGCCTACATCATAAGAAGAAGATGAAGTTCAGTTAGATAGATGAAGTGTGTGTTCCTGTTTTCCTTTTCGTTACTAAGTAATACTATTGGTATGAAATGATTGTAGCCAACATACATGGGTAATCATCTTTTAAAGTGACAAGCTTTTCTGCTCCATTATCAGGTACATGATTCATCCCATTGCATGACAGAGTGAAAATAGGCATAGTACAATTCACATTTTTTTCCAGTGCAAGCTTAATACCATAGGCATTACTGATGGTATGTCAAGACCTTTGGTTTATTCATTCTGTTTAATTTTCTTTATCAATTGAGATCTCCTATCCAAGTCTGCAGTGATCAAAGAAAGGATGTAGGATTCCTCCATCTTTTTTCCATTCACATCTCATTGGATTTAGTACAATATTGGAAGAACATTATAAGAATTCAGACTCTCAGTTGATTATTTATTCCAAGCTACCCTGAACCTACTTTTCTTAAAACTTTGTTGTTACTCTGCAATTAATTTGTGTTAGTTGCTGAAAACAAACCAAAGATTAGGATGAATAAAGTTGGAATGTTAAATATTTAAAAGAAAATGGTGGGAAATTGTCATGGTTTTCTGGTATTACAAGTGGACAACCAATCAGAACCAGAAATGTCCCTTTTGGATATAAAAAGCTTGAGGTTCTTCTTGATAGATATTGGTGTACATGGTAGCTTTTAATGTGAATAAAAGTGACTTTACAGCCTTGAGAAACAGTACTTGTGTTTCACATGTGGGACCTCTATTTTGCAAACAGAAACCTGTAGCAGTGCCACACACATGTAAATATATCTATATTTGCAAGTGTCTGTGAATGTAGTTTAAAATGTTTTGGTATATGGATTTAATACTGCTATTTAAAAGTATATTAAATGTGAAAATCATTACTGACCATTAAGTGATGATTAAATATATATTTACTAATCTTTACTAATCAGTGGTACATGAAATAGTGTTTTCCGTACATCATGTCATCCATTCTAGAAATATCTTATATACTGCTGTGTTACAAACTCCAATATTGACTTTTATTAAATTTACGCTTAAAAAAAGAAAAGTTATAGCAGTATTTCTACCTTCAAGTCGCACATCTGGGCTAACCATGATGTGCTTGCTAGCATGGAGTGTTAAACAAGAAATCCAACTACACTCCAGAGACAAAAGGTTGGCAAGTGGTGACTGACTTCCAGACTTACTGAAGAAGGGAAAATAGTCTCTATGTGAAGATACAAAGAAAAGAAATAAAAGTTCCATGTAGTTTTGAACTGCTTCTCTTTTTCAATCCCTAATTAATTTTAGCAGTTTTTACCCTCTTGTTTGCTTTTTTTTTTCTCTGTAATACATATATTTGCCTTGTAGTCCAGGTAGAATGGTGAACCCAACAGTAAGACCTAATGCTCATATATATTAGAAGATATACACTGAAGTGTAATGGAGCTTGCTGGAGGAAAAATACTGTAAGTGTTTTTTGTATTCTTAGATCTGTGATTCTGTGTGCTAAGTCATACTGATCAGCATGGGTTTATTGCATTATTTCAACGGTAGAGATAATTAAATGAATGGTGACTAAAAGAGGACATTTATATGACACTCAATTATTTAATGATGTAAACTGTCAAAGTGTTTTATTCCAGGACTCTAATAGCTGAATTTAGAAGCCAATCCAGTGGAGTCTTTGGAATTGAATTTTTCATTAGCTTTAGTGACTTTTTTCAATGGTTATTGTACGGGTCATCTGCAAATGCAGTAATTAAAGCACTGCTGGTAATTATAACTTACAGAAAATAACTGAAACTGAGTTTAATGGCTGTCTTTATGCTGCAGGGCTACACCACAGGCAGGTATGCATGCTTTGTTTTCAGTTACCATGCGTTCCTTTCTATGGTGGATGCCACTGGGAAATAATTCCTCAGAAATTATGAATACCTTCCACCACATGGTATTTAAGGTTCTGTTGAGGTTTTTTTCTTCTCTAATTTGAAAATAAGCTCATGGTGTCTGATATCAGAAGTATGTTTCTGTGCCACACAACTCTCTTTCTCAGCCCTTGGGCGTTCTTACGTACACTTCATGCACACAATCCCAAACATTTTGACCATTAATACATGTGTGAAGAAAAAATAGATGACTCTTTTCCCATAGAGCCTTCATCCTCTCTTTCTCTTCAGTATTGCTTTTAAAGGGTATAAATATCAGAACATGGTAAAGCTCCTTACCTAAAATAAATCATTGTATGTCCTTTGAATCAACAATCTTCAGTGATCCAGGGTAATTGATGATCCTCAGCATACGTTTTAATTTTGACCACCGATGGTTTATTGTGGTTACAATCCTTAGTATTGGAACAGTCCAGTGGACAGGGTACTGGACTGATAGTCAAAAGACCTTGTTTTCCAAGTTTTTCTCTGCCCTACTGAATGAACACAACTTTCTATGTCTGTAAAAGAGGGGCGACATTTTCCGCTGTGAGGTACTTTGAGTCTAGGAATGGAAAAAAAAGAAAAAATAATGTTAAAAGGCCCTTTTATTATTATTTTGCTTTGGACTTGACTTGGAAGGAGTGCGCCTAAGATAGTCTCTTAAATATACTTTTAGGTTGAGTTTGGCCTCTGCCATTCATTTATTTATTCATTCATTTAATTCATATTTCAGTGGATTCTATGATTCTATGATTCTGTTTTGAGTTGGAACAGTCGCTTAATGGTGTGTTCCTTGTCTATAAACATAAAGATCTATAGGGGAGAGGATCCTGCACTGCTGTGCTTCATGTATTTTTTGATGGCTTAAAATTACTGAACAGTTTTAAGTAGGGATGGTCATAATTAGTGTGTGTTAAATGCCCTTCAGCATAGTGTCAAGGTGCACATCAAGTGATTAAAATTGAGGACAGTGTTGCTCCTATCAGAGTAACTCTTCCTGCTTTGAGGGAAAGAAATTAACTATCAATTGTGGTGTTAAGGTAACCAGATTGACCTGTTTGAAGATGCATTGAGACACGTGAATATGCATAGTGTTCCCTTTCAAAGGTTAACCATGAAGTGAGAAGGTATACAACATGCTTGTTGGATAGAATAGAGAAAGCTAGATGCAGTTTTGGTTTTTTCTTTCTAACATCTTTAGAAGTAGATGAGATCTGTGTTGTTTGTTTCATTAGTGTGCAGAAATTACAAATATCTTAGCTTTGGGGGAGTTTCTCAGGAAATACAGTTATTTTGGTTTCTTTCCTGGGTTTTGAATCATCTGTTAAAGTCCCAGGTTCTTGTTGACAAATTAAGATTCCATATGTAAAGAAGAATTGTAATTTCTTGGATATTACTCTTATTTTTGCTCACAGTTTTACAAAACACTCTATAGTCTCAGGGAAGGGTATTATTATTACTTTAGAGTTTTATTTTTTTAGTACTGTGTGGCTTTCAGAATAAGTACAAGCTCTTTCCTCGGAAAGCCTGTTTTGAGTTTGTAGTAAAAAGAGATGTAAAGCTTGCAGATGTTCCAGTTTTGGAAGCAGGCCAGACTAGAGCTACAAACTGATTTTATACCCTGTAAGGGTAAAGAGAGTTTTTACCAGTACTGTACTAGCTAATTGGGCTTCTCTTCAGAGAAAGCTACCAATTAAAAAACTCCCTCCAATACTTATGTATTTTGGTTCTAAAGGTCAGAATTCATGGGCCCAAGTCATGTTGCTGCTGAAGTTAACGAGATGTGTCCTTCATCAGCATGTGACATTGTGGTTGGGAGAAGCTTTTCATTCTGCCTATGTGTCACTAAGCACCCAGGAGCCTGAGTCCGAAGATCTGACTCAGTCTACCTCAGGCAAAGTTAAATGGAGATCTTGCCCGAGGAATGACTATTTCATGTAGGAATCCTTTGCATATAATGTGATTTGTAGTAAACAAAGGGCATTTTATTTCTCATAAAGTGCTGACACACAATTCCCATTGGCTCATTCAGGGAGAAGTTGTTCTTTCTCATCTGATCTTATAGAAGTAATGTCTGCAGACCCTTAAAAATCCTGCTTTGTGCCACTGGCAAGCCGAGGGGGTGATTGCCAAATTCTTTTTGCTGGTTGAGAAGGAATGGTTTGGTGAAGAGGAACAGTCCTTAAAACACTTGATGTGAACCTGAGCGTCATTTCAGAAAACCAAGAAACTTTTGGAAAATGGGTAAAGATACGGCAAATTGTTATTGGCCTTATGTTTCAGAGATGTTTTCTGAAGAAGCTTTCAAAAGACTTAGTACCATTTTCCATCTCTCTGTTGGAAAATTCAAGTTTTCTTAAATGCCAGATTTGTGGACACCAAGACAAAAGAATTTAAAAGGTGTGTTGCTTGTTTTCTGTTCTCTCCCCCTTCCACAGTACCAGAAGATGAAGCTCTTTATTTCTGAAGTATCTGGTGCAGAGATAGTGTTAGACTCAATGAGTCTTGTGTGCAATTCAGCATAGTGATTTCCACAAACAAACTACTGTGAAATTGCATTACAGATCTATATAAATAGCTTTTGTGAAAGCATCCTATCCTTATGATGCTTTAAAAAAATATAGTATCTTTAACATGTATTGTTTAAACTTAGGACTGTTGGTATCTCCTGACACAGTAAGTAGGAGGAAGAAGCAAGCAGAATTGCTTCTACTCTATGACACTAGAATGTAGTGGATCTGGGTCAGCAACTGAAGGTTATGAGCCTTGGTAAGGAATCCATGAAAGGATGAAGATACATATCACAACATCAATATTGCTTACCAAGCCTGTCCAATGTTTTGAGCCTTCTAGATTCCTCCTATGGCTAATGTACATGCCATTTTGGTGGTAATAGAGAGCTTTGGCAATAGCAGTCTCTATTCATATACTGAAACAATGCTTTTGACAGAGGATGTAAAGACAAGTGAAATTTCAGTTTTCTAAGACATTTTGGTGGTGAGATTGTTACATTTTCCCATCTTGACAGAAGAAATTTGAAAGAACCGGCTGAATGCTCCAGTTGATGTGTTTTTGTCTGGATAATGACAGGTTCAAATCTACCTTGCAGCTTAGAGACCCTTTTAATTGTTTTGAACTGAAGTGCTATCAGGAGGAAAAAAGAGTGTGAGACTGCCTTGAGCAACATGCCTTTGTCTAAGTTAAGTTGTGAACTTAGTCCACCACTGAGAGAGTAGCAAGCAATTCCCAAGACAGAACTCAAGCAAACAAGGGCAAGAAGCGTGCATCAGGGTGCTTACCCGACTCCTATCCATGGAGTCACTACCATATGTACTCAAAAGGATAGATAACAAGACAGTTCTGTGAAAATCTACTGAAAGTTATTTTGAGTAGAAAACATACACCCTGAATCCCTTCTGTTTCTCTGCCCATAGTTGAGAGAGTTGTTTTGACCACCAGATTCTCAGATAAAGAAGTTGGAAGTGTAATTGGAACCTCAGTTCTTTGGGATGATTTTCTCCTGTGTAAATACAAACTGTCAAAAGTCCATGTTTGAAGCCTTTGACATCTGAAAACTCTGTTTTCGCTTGGTATTTGCAACCTCCTTTGAGCAAAGGTAACATTGTGTTTCCCTTTAAATATATAGATTTAGATATGGAGGTTCTTAATTTTCAAGATAAGTTTGCTTTGCACTTATGATTGCGTTAAATCTGTTTGGTAAATTATTGTACTTGCTTTCACACTGTTCTTTAGAGAGATTATTTTGGTTTTCTGAGAGAATGATGATCGAATTTATGACTGTGTTCTCTATAGCAACATCAATTATTCCAATAAAGGCCAAATAAAAAGAGCTATTTACTTGTTTTCTCAGACAAAGACTTGCTGGGACTTTCAAGTAGCTCAGATGTCTTTATCACAGCAAGCCTCTGTTAACACAATGAATTCTTATGCTGCCTTCACATACGTTCCCACACTATTCAGTAGAGAGGTCCATGAAAAGGCGCTTGTTGATGCCCTAGAGAGCAGCTTGTTATCATGCTTTTTGTAGACTATTTCCCCAAAAAATGCAGTTCAATGCAATGGAACTTCAAATAGGAGTCAACAGTGTTGAAAATGGTTTTGGCATTTCACTGAGTGAGTGTCACTTTAGCAGGAGCGTGTCTTTGGTCTGCTGGACAAAAATAAATTTGTTGCTGTTGAATGTGAAAAACTAGGAAGCTCCCTGCTGTTTATTTTGCAACAGCAAAGATTGTTGTTTTCTTTCTGTTGGAGTTTATACTATCCTTGTGCAGAATAGAGAGGCATGGAGTGTTTTTAAAGGATGGAGAAATCTCCTTTTCTGCTGATACGAGGCAATTCTATTCTGTGTGAAAAGAGGGAATAGAGGCCTTATCCTATGCATGAGCCAAGTGGCTACTTAAGGCTTAAGTGTAAGTCAAGATGACCGCACTGATTCACTCAAGCTCTGCTAAGGTATCACTTTTGATCTGTTTATTGCATAGCTGATTGATTGCTTGGCATCAAAGTTGCGCAAGTGAAATTTCTCAGATGTCCTCTTTTAAAACTATGGGGAGAATGATATTTAACATGGGATTTGTTTAGATTTTTTTTTTCTCAGAAAGTTAATTTTCATTAAGTACGTCTCACACTGACCGTGATTTCCCTTAGCCTAAAACAAGGGCAGTTACTTCCCCAATTTAATATTTTCCTTTGATTAAAATTTTCTAACTCATGCTGAGAGTAGTAACACGGTTTATAGTTTTTAATTTATCTGTACCATTCAAAGGGCTCCGTAAAGAGCCAGGTGGCATTAACACCATTTTGTAAATAAGAAGTTGAAATAGTGAGGAAGAAATGCCTTTCCTAAGATTTCACTCAACTGACCAGTCTGGTGCCCTCTGTGACAAAGTGATGCTGTTTATCTGTAAATAACTCAACTGAATGTTAGTGAATCAGATTATTTCATGCTTCGACTCTGTCTTTGGTGATTTAGCTGTATGCTGACCTAGTCTTGCTTTGTAGACACCGTGTGCTGTCACATGCAAGTGGTCCTAATGCTGGTAACAGAAAAACGTAGGTACTTAATTTTGAGCTCTTTTTTTCACCTGATTGTAACAGAGAACCACATCTTTCTAGAAAAATCACATTGAATTGTAGCAAATGGGAGAGTTGAGCTGCTAAAATGTCCCAAAGTTTAGCTTCAATGCCTGGGCATTGAAGATGAGAACATAAGGCAACCATATCTTGAGATGAAAAGCTGACATTCTGAGAAACAGCCAGAGAAATGACGCCTGAGGGACATGGATCTCCAGCACTGTCCCTGACAGCACTGGTGTTTTCTATAGCCACTTTACTACTGGTTTCCTCATAGCAGTGGAAGGTATCATAGTTGTACTAATAGTTTTAAATCTGCTCTGGAGCTTGGTGTTGGATGATGCTTATGGCACTTGGTTTCTGGTCGTGCATTGCTTAATGCTGGGAAAACATCTTCATCCATAATATCTTTCAAAACACTTAAGATGAAACAAAAGCTTCATTATTTTCTGGAAGTAGGAGGTGAAAAGTTGGAGCAAACAGTACAACAGCAGTACATAAGGAGCGGCCTGAGTCTTCAGCTTTTGAGGAGTTTCTGTTCATAGGCAGCTGTAAGAACTGCCAACTGTACAAGATTGTTTGCAAAAGAGGACTTCAGTAACATATTACAAGCTTTCAAAGGCAACAACTATGATGAGTTCTTGATTCTTAAATTCTATAGTCAGGTTTGATTAAAAATCTCCATTATTTGACTGTATTTACTCACATGAAAAAGAACTGTTCATAGTAACCTTGTTGTAGCCATGGTATCTGATAGTCTAAGGATATAAATGAGGTAAAGTTTGCAAGAAGAGGTCATCTCTTCTATTACTTTTCTCTACAAACACTTCATTCTCATTAACATGCATTCCTGTTCCCTCTACTATAGAAAACATAATCATGTACCAAGATGACTGTTCCCTTTGAGCTTTGTCACCTCAGGCTTTACTGTGTTACTTCGTTTTGGTTCTCATTTAAGAAATTACTCAAGTACTGTTTCTAAAAGAAGTTTGGAATGTTAATTAGGTCCAATAGGCCTATGCTGAGGCCATCAAATTAATTTTGCTTCTGTCCTATGTAGATACAAATCTCAATTTCTGGAATTGAAAAGGCTATTGCATTATGTACAACCCATTGTGTTCTAGAACTTCTCTATAATGCATTTATAGTACTTATCTGGCCCAAAGAAATATTTCTGCTCATTCAGGATAAGTTTAAAATACCTTCTTTGCAGAAGGCAGCAGTCTCCTCTGTCTCTTTTTACTTCTGATTTATGGCATAGGTCAACTGAAGTAGTTAACTGAAGTTAAACTGATATAAGTATGTTCTTATTTAAACCACAGGACTTTCATGCGAGCTTCAGAATTCCTGGATATTTAAAACAAAATGAATAAGAAATTCTGCATCTTTAGCTCTAATAACAGTGCTTATTTTGTATAGAGTCCAGCACACAAACTGCATCTAAAATACTTTTCAAAGTGGAACGGTAACAGGCAGGAGGAGAATTCATGCCCTTGGTTGGTTTGAAGGAGGCAGGAATTTGTATCATTGGTGTTGTAAATCCATTCTGATCCTACTAGGGAGATGGGTAAGACATTAAAGCTACTAGAAGACATTATAACAGGTTTGCATTCGAGGCCAAAAAGGATGATAATCGTAAACAACTACTTAAGGAAAGCATTACTCATGCTAGCCAAAAAATGCAAATAAAAATGTAACCTCTTGTGTAAATGGATGAAATAAACAGTTTTAACTATTATTACAACTTTCCTGGTGAAGGAAATCTGGAACATGAGTCTGTTGTGCATTTTATGAGGTGGGGAGGATTAGAATTTGTCTCAGGACTTCTTTGATTCACTTTTTTGCACTGACTTTGGCTCTGAGTAGCATTCACATCGTTTGTGTGCACCAGCTCATGCTTCACATCTCCATCTGTTTCACATCAACTCATAAGTGTCTCAAATACTCACCTAGGAAACCTAATCTGTCTATAAAAGTAATGTAGGTTAGGAAGGGCAGATTTAAAATCTTCCTAAAAATTATCTGTCCCTGTCCCTGATTTCGGATTTACTGAGGGAAGATAAGCACTAATTGCTTGATGACACTGGGGCTTCTTACAATTTAATGAATGACTGTAGATGCACTGAGAACTTCTGATAAAAAGTACCCAGGACATAGAAAGTATACTTGTTTTAATGTCTCACTGCAAGGACCCTTTCTTAAATGAATATCCCTGGGATAATATAATTGTCATAATAGTAAATTAAAAAGTCTGCATGGTCCTCTGTAATTCTTTTTTTCTTTTCTAATTGTCACCTTAGGAAGAAATTATTCCAGTTACATTTTTCACAGCCAATCTGTAAACGATAAGTTCAGCTTAAAGGAAGTCAATAAAGGAATGCAGTAAGAAGATGCAATTTTATGTGTGATGTCAGGTATAATTAGGATTTTTCTCTCAGAGGGAGGAAAAATAAAAGTCCTGGTCTTGGTCTGGAGCACAAAAAAAAAGTCAAGTTTCCATTTCTAATATTTCCAATGAGAAAGAGATTTAAAAAGTGTGAGATAGATAGAAGCACTTTACTGAGCTCTACACTAAGGAGACAAGTTATCCAGTGGTAGGAGATGTAAATAGGAGCTTGTCAGTGATATCTTTCCAGGACTTGAACAAGCCATTGAACTGGGTTTTGATTTCTTCATCAGCAAAATTAAATCAGGGATTGACGTTTTACTTCAGAATATTTTGATGAACAGAGGGAAGTAAATTTGAATAGTTCTTCAAACGTGTTTGCCAGTAAGCTGCATTTAACCATCCAGAAAATTGGAGCTGATACATTAAATCGACAACATTCTCCTTTAAGCACTCAAAACTAAAACAATGTGCAATTTGATTTAACGTCTTTGAAGTTCTCCTTGGGAACATATTGGGCATTTGAACCTGCTATATGCCCTACTCTTCCGCAAAAGAAATCACAGCTTTTTCCCCCAGAAGCTTTATAAGGTAAACACCATGGTAAAGTCAGTGATATGTACATTGATATCATATCTGTCTTTTCCCCACAACCTTTGATGTTAATTCTGAAGACAAATTTGTACAGTTTCTTTTGGGGGATTCAGGGCCATGAGGCTTGGTTTTCCCACAGCAGGTGGATTTTCATTTCTTTATTCCATTTAATTCGTTGTTCTTATTAACCTGATCCCTGATGGTATGCAGCAGTCAAAAATGCGCCATTCCTTATTGCTTTCTTTTCCCAGTGGTGAAGTAGCCAAATATGTCTTCACTAAAAGTTGTTTTTATACAATAAGAATCAAGTAAAAGTTAAACATTATGGCAGGGAGAGTTACGTGACATAGCTTGGAGTGTCTGCTACTGTGACTGACCGGAGATGGATAGATGTCTTTAACTTTATAAATGTTATGATGTTAGAAGTCTAAAATGAAATACCACTGTGTCATGAGCTCAGTCAGCACTCAGGAGATGAATGCATCCATCATTGGCATTGTGATTAAAAAGCAGAAAGTGGCGTAAATCCAGTAAATTATTCCAGAATTTTGTGATGCTTTTTGCATCTTTTAAATATGAAAACTTGTGTCAGGGGTTACGAAATATCTCAGCGAACTACAGAGTAATAGATTCTCGCCTTAAAAATTATGATCCATATCATAATGAATATATGGCAAAAACCCCATGGCAATAAAGGAAGACAGCCAAATCCATGGCCAAAAAAATGAAGCACTCTCAGTAATATATCCAAAAGAGTACATGAATTATCAAAACTAGAGCATAAAAACTGAGCTGGCTGTAATGTAAGTAAATTGGGTATTTGGGGTAATAGCAAGAACTTAGGTAAATGATTGATCCAAGGTAAAGCTGTGCTGCTCTGCCACATCCATCTGTATCCACTCTGCCTCCAGTGATACGTATTTCAACTTTTTGCTGACAGTGCCTGAAAAGACTACAGTCTACCCAGCAGAAATCTGCCTTTCCTATATTTTACGAGTGCATTAGAGATCTTAGCATAATATTTTCTATGTGTTAATTTTGATTAGAAGAAAAAGAAGTGCCTTTTGATCCCTATATCTTCTGAGATAAACTAAGAGCCCGTGGGTTCCTGCTATATGTATTAATGTAACAGGAACATGCAGAGGCCTTTGGAACTGGCATTGGAATGAAGCATTGTCGCAGCTCTGTAGAAAGGATGTCCAGAGTAGAAATGAGAACAAGTACAGCATGAATTAGCTGTTTGAAGGTTTTGGTCACCAGGCAGATTGCTGTTTGGCAAATAGCAAATTTTCAGTCCAGACTGGGCAGTCAAAATTAATGCATTTGAGCCTTATGAAATAATGTCTTTGCTAAAATGGAGGGTCAAGAGGGTCCAGTTAGGAATTGCACACCCTCTGAAGAATGCTGCTAGAGGACTGTGTGTGCATGTGTCTTAGAAGGTCTGGTGGCTGAAACGCTTGTGGGGAGATGAAGAACATCTCTGTGTCTTCAAGATTTTTAAGGAAGTATACACCATGGTAATAGTAGTATTTGGCTCTTAAGCAGTTTCACATGTGCAGTGGATGGTTCAGCCATTAAGTGATCCTTATGACATGTCTGTGAATGAAGAATAATTGCTAATATATTCACACTCTATGGCTTAAAAATGCATGCTTTGATCTTTCGGAAATTGCCTATCACTCTGTTAGTGATTCAGTGGCAGACCGTGGTTTTAACTTACGTGTGTTTCATACCCAGAATCTACGTACTTGAGCTGTGTATGTTGAAGAGCCATAAAAACCTAGTTGGCTTCAAGGAAAAAAAGAGGAAAAAAACTCCACGAAAAACCAAGGCAACCACCAAGTGTATTCATTGCTACAAATATAAATGCATTTAGCAGTAATCCTCTCTTTTTTCCTGTGTTTTCATGTCCTGGATACCCTCAAATCTTTTTTCTGTGTTGAATTCATGGCTTCAAGTGGTGTGTCTGCTGCAGTGTGTTAAAGATTGAGAAGAAATCAGAGTGAAAGCTTAGTAGGACCATCTGCAGTGCAATTCTAATATCTAGAAGAAGGTCCCAGAAATACCAGATTGTAGCAGAATGTCTTGGCTTTTTATTTTTTACTGTTCTTTTGGCAAATGAAGGAAGTTACCGTCATCCCCCAGTGACTTTTCTACAGCATTTTCCTTCTTAAGTTGCAAAGGAACATATGTATTTGTATTCATCTGAAGGAATGCATTATCTAATGCCTTGAAGACCTTGTGTGATTTGATAATTTTCAATTCAGGTCACTGCTCCAAAGTCAACTCCCTGGGCATTCCCCCTCATCCTCCTCCAGGGTGGCTCCATGTAGCTCTCAGGTCTTGAACCTCATGATGTCTAAGCCACTAGTCACAGATAACATCTCCAGCATTGCTGGCAGACACAGGAAATTAGAAAGCTGAAACAGAGGCCAGCAAGGAGTATTCATAGACTGGTTTGGGTTGGAAAGGACCTTAAGATCATCTAGTTCCAACCCCCTGCCATGGGCAGGGACGCCTCACCCTAGACCGTGTTGCCCAAGGCTCTGTCCAGCCTGGCCTTGAACATTGCCAGGAATGGAGCATTTACCACTTCTCTGGACAACTGTTCCAGGGCCTCACCACCCTCGCACTAAACAACTTCTTCATTATATCTAACCTGAACTTCTCCCATTGAAGTTTAAACCCATTAGTACACCTACTATTGCTTGTAGAATCGTAGAATCACAGAATGGTTTGGGTTGGAAAAGAGCTTAAGATCATCTAATTCCAACCCCCCTGCCATGGGCAGGGACATGTTGCACTAAACCATGTCGCCCAGGGCTCTGTCCAACCTTCAGCATTACTAGCTGTGGCCAGTGAAGAGTGGTTACCTGGCTCATGCCCAAAGATCCTGAATTTTACCTGTAAAACCTCGCAGGAATCACACCTTCAGCAGGTGTGGTTTTGTCCTCTCACAGGTAATGACAATGTTTTCAAGGCCCAGCTTTAATAAAACAAAATGCTACACAATTGAAACAATCCTGTCTGGAAAATAGATTAAAACAAAATTGAACTGAACTACTTTAGATCACTCATGTACTTTCTCTGCTAGTCAGGAGGAGCATTTGTTTAATACTTTTCTTGAATGATCTTCTTGAATTCCACCCACAAATGCTTTTCTGGAGGGAGGGCACTGAGTCCTTCAGAGACCATGTGGCTTCTTATGGATTTACTTAGAAATTCTGTTGCTAGGAAGCCTGTAAAGAGAAATGTTGTATGAATAACATGAACACATACAGTAGTCCTCAAATAGCCCTTGTATCCATCTGTCATGTGTCAACATTTGTTTATGGAAATATCCTTTCCCAAATGTCAGTCTACTTCATTCAAAACTTCACAAGTTTGCTGTAGAACAGTCATCTTCAGATATGCAGATGAGTCCAAATAACTCTAGTGCAAATAATAAGCTTTGACCTCAAGCAGAGAACTTTTATTGTTGAGTTGCCGCATTTCTTCTTTAGCATTCACTGCTTTTGTTCAGCTGTATGTGTAATCTATTCTTTTTTTTTTTTTTCCCTGTTACAGATTTCATAATAGCAATTTTTGCATTACACTGGGACAGGGCAAAGATTAATTTGATTTTAATTCATTTTTTAATTGCGGTTTTCTCCAAAGCTTGGGTTACATTTCTCTGTGTATTTAGATTTGCTACATTGGTTTAACATAAATATTAAACCACTTTAAGCTATATATTACTTTATATCTTAGAAAAATCCTCTCTTTAGTGCAGGAAGACATTTAATCTCTGTTCACCATGAAATTGCCACAAATAAGCAAGAACAGAGTTGTGCTGTTAATTCCATGTGCATGACATTGACTCATTATTCTTCAAGGCATTTATGAATTATCTTTTGAATAGGGAATCTAGTTTTCAAAGAAGTTTATGGATTTAATGTTATCTCAAATTCATAATGTCTGAATTTTCCACGTTCTGTAACTGGACTAGTGTTTGTGTGGGCAAGGGCTATTTACTGCCACCTGGGGTCAAAGTAAAAGGTTAAACATTTGTGCTAGAAGCAGAAATAGACTGGAGGATCTGGAATAACAGTTGTCACCAAGTTGTCCCACTGTCCAGATGTGCTTTGCAACTCAAAATCCATATTGGAATTTAAGTTTACAGCAGGATCTCCATCTTTGTTACCAGGTACCGTGTGTAAAATAAAAAGATCTTCTACTCAGTGGATTATTCTTGTTATTGGCACACCGATGGGTTGATAATACGTGCCTGTGTTGGTGCTCCTTCTCAAAAAGCTTCAAGGCTTAATGTTTCTACCCTTTTGATTCTTATGGGAATGATGTCCCCATTGTACGTTGCTTTTTTTTCCTGGAAAGCTAGTTGGGCTAGGACAGACCATAATGCCAGAAGCAAAGAAAACTGTGCAGGTCTTAACAGCAGAACTTTCTTGGCTTCTATATTTGTCTGAAGAATTAAACCAGCAAAATGATAGTTTGTTATGGTAAAAGCTGCCTTAATTGTATGATCTCAGAGTTCTATCACTGTAAATGTCTTTGTTTTGAGAAATGGTGTTGTTTACCTCTCACTCAAATCAGAGGACCACTAGCATTGTGGAGCTTTTCATTCCTAGCGTTCTTTTCATGTTGGCAATCATGCTGCTCTTAATAAGAGCAGAAATTCAAGTTGATGATAACTCTTTGTTCCAAGAACAGGTACAGCTAGGGTTTAATGTTACCTCGTGAGGTTTTTAATCTCACTTTGAAGGAACAGACTACATCTGTCAGCCCTTAGTTGTGTAACAAGGCAGTACATGCTGTGTCGCATCACGATCCTGATAGGCCTTCCCTGGGTTTGCTTTGTTTTCAGGAGCAATATTTCAGGAAGATCTGTAAGAATTTCGGGTGCCTCTGGATGAGGAACAAGAGCAGATACATTCCAAAGGCCAAAAGGTGCAGTGATGGAGGTGGCTCAACCAGGGATGGGGAGCCACCATGACAGTGAGGCACACAGGAGTGCTGAGCCAGGATGCAGGACAGCAAGTCAGGATTGGGTCCACAGACACTGTTCAGTGTCCCACAGAGTCCGGTAAAACCATATCTGTGAGACAGTTCCAGCATCAAGCCAGGAACCCAGGCATCAGATCCGGGTCTGGATGGAGGAGGCAGGAGACCAGGATGTATTCGTCAAGCATGTATGTGCCAAACATGTAGTGTACAGTGGAGCATCAATGATAGTAGGAGACAGAAAGACTTACAGCAACTGTGCAAAGACAGACTTCCAGGATCTTCAGACAGGTCATTTTAATGGATTTACCACATTATTTAGCCATTCCGAAGAGTCTTAGAAATGCATCTATTCCCCAGCAATTTAAAAGCCATTTATTAAGGTGTCATTCAAGTGGATTATTCTTGCTTGTAAAGTGTCACCTAAGTAGTAGCCCTGCATATGATGTTTCCTTCTTGCTGACAGCAATGAAACTTTCTGATGTTGTTAGGAATTTGAGTATGTACTAAGACTTTATATATGTACCAGTGTAATTCCCATAAATTTCCTGGATTTTATGTGCTGTTTAGGTACTGGCAGCTTAAGTGGTTTTATTGGTAGTTTGTGCTGCCACTATGTCATTATAGCATTTGGAAAGATCTTGGTGAATCTCTGCCCAGTATTATGACCTTTTTTTACAGAAAAGCTTGTCTTGGTGGAGGTGAAGAAATAATGAAGGAATCTACAATTTCCATATTTATTTAAAATATGAATATATTTGTTTTTTGAGCAGGTAATCAGTAACTAGAAGTATGAAGATACCATCTCAACGAGTTTTCCCTTTTTAGATAAGGTGGTGTCCACCACATGGTAATATATAATGTTGCAGAGCTGCCTTTCCAGCAAATTTTACTGCAGCCTTGCCAATAATATAATAAGGCAACTGGGAATTACTGTGTTCTTACACTGCATTTGGTACTGTTTTACACTTATGCTTTGAAAAGAAAAGTGAAATAGGTAAGGATTAAGCTTATTAGTAAAACTGTAAGTCAGAGATTTGTACAGCAAGTGCTGGTAACATGCCCAACTAGTGCTCTGGTAGATACCAGTGCTTAGCCTATTGTAAATTTGCTCATGTTCGTGGTATTTAGGCATCAGCAATGAGTTATTGTTTCATGTTCCACATTAATAATAAAACCAGAGCTTTCCCTAAAGATTTTGAATGAGCTCTGGGGTCTGTTTTTCTGGTTGTTGAGCAAAGAGATGCAAAACAGGAAGATGAATTTAAAGGATTTCGGGAAGTGCCATTCAGGTCTACTCATTCGACTCCTGGTGCTTGTGCAGTGAGCACTGCAGTGTTTTTCTACATTTCTTTTTCTGGTATTTCTTTTCCATCCTACTGGTTATGCATTTTCTCTCAATGAGGTGTTGAGGGTTTGGTGTATGAAAGGATCCCTTCTCCAAAATCCATATAATCCATAATATTTGCTATACGCCTTGAACCTTCTGTGTGGTTGTGTGTACTCATTCTGGAAATATGACAGTTTTCTGGTAAGAATCAGGTGATAAATCACAGTTGTACTTTTAGCTAAGGTAATTGCAATCCTGAATTTGCTCAAGCATTTAACTTTTCATACTCCTTTATTCCAAACTTAGAGGTGATCTGAATGTTGTTTTTTTCAGCAACCAGGATGAGTGGAAACACCATGTAGGTGGCTGGCTAGGGGTTTTATCGCATCTCTAAAATAGAAACAATATTCCTTTTCATTTGTGTGGAGACTTTTGCCTGAGGATGTTAATGCAGCTTTATAACATTCTTGGGAAGAAGAAGAACATTATTAAATCTAGTCTGCCAGTAGAGTAGATTTAGTCACACTACAGCAGAGTGTACCCTAGTGGGGAGAACTATATTTTCCCCATCTCTTGAGTTTAGAGCTTATATTGGGCAAAGTCACATGTTGTGACTTAAATCAGGGGATGCCTTTTTGTATGGCATGAATAAAAATAAAACAGCATAACACTTCCAAGATTTCCCTTTGAGACATTGAGAAACCAGTAAGAGTTGTCTCACTCAGGAATCAAAGTTCATGGCAATCCAAACCCAAAGGAATATGTAGGCTCCGGTCGTGGTTTAAACCCAACTGGTAACTAAGCACCATGCAGCTGCTCACTCGCACCCCTCTTCCCCCCACCCCAGGTAGGATGGGGAGGAGAATCAAAAGAATGTAAAACCCACGGGTTAAGGTAATAACAGTTTAGTAATTGAAATTAAGTAAACTATAATGATAATAGAAATAACACCAACAATAACAATACTGAGAATGGTAATAGGGAACAACAAAAAAAGATAAATGAAAGCTCAGAAAACACAAGTGATGCACAATACAATTGCTCATCAGCTACTGACTGATACCCAGCCTGACCTGAGCAGCGATCGGTCCCTTCCAGGTAACTCCCCCCAGTTTCTGTACTGGGCATGATGTGCTGCGGTATGGAATACCCCTTTGGCTAATTTGGGTCATGTGTCCTGTCTCTGCTGCCTCCTGGCTTCCCGTGCCCCTCCTCACTGGCAGAGCATGAGACTGAAAAGTCCTTGATTGGGGTAAACATTACTTAGCAATAACTGAAACATTGGTGTGTTATCAGCGTTGTGCTCAGACTAAAGCCGAAACACAGCACTACACCAGAACAGCTCTGTTATAAAGTTTTAAGTGCCATGACATGGGTTTATCTTTATTGATGACAAAATAGAGATTAGCAGCCTCAACAAATGGCTGATGCCATGGGTAGTTCCCTTTCAGAACCATATTTCTTTTTCTCACTTTGAAATAGTTTTTTGTTCCTCTTCTTGTTTTTCTTCACCCTATTTTTCCAATTTGGCACACAGAGACTGACAGAAGTTTGTTGGTTAGACACTGAGATGATACTGCCTCTTTGGTACATTCGTCCTGGCAGGACTGTTAAGCACGCCTTTCCCCAGTGCTCTTGTCCTCTTTCTTCCTTTGGAGGTATACTAGTCAATTTTGATACAAGACAGCATCTTAGCTTTGATCCCATAAATATTCCCTATGATCTAGTAACTATCATTGTAACTATGGTCAGGTGAAGCATGTAATGAAAACAAGCTATTTAAGACATTTACTGAAGACATTTAGGAAAGGGCATGTGGAAATTTGTTCACAGTGGTACTGTGAACTAAGTCTTCTGCTTCAAAGTACTTGGCTGTGTGCTCACTCCATAAGGCCAGCAAAAGAAGAGCCTCCTTCATCTTGTTCACGTTCTCTGCTTTCTAGAGAATTCACACAAACTCTGCCTGTCTTAGAAATGCCTCATTGTTTGAGGCAGGACATAAATAGTTGTGTTTATGTGGCAGTTGATTAAAAAACAAATAATCCAAATAAAAAACTTACTGTGTGATGATTTCTACATGCTTGCATAAGGAATCAATACCCTCTTTGATTTTCACAGTATGGATTCAATTTATATGTGCTGAGAGAAGCAGGAATGCCCTTTTCTAAAGGAAACAAAATGATTCTTTAAGTTGTTTATATAGAGTAATTTATTTGCAGATGAAGGATATCATGTGCAAGTGTAATGGATCTGTCAGTTGCAAATGATTTCCATGTATATAAAAAGAGATCAAAGATATAACCTTCCTAAAATAGACTTCTTTCTTTATGTAATTATTATAAAGTACTACCACAGGCAAAATAACTAGAGGCTCATCATGGTGATAATATACATAGAAAGTTGAGTTCAAGCCTAATAAGGAAAGTATTTTGCTATTATTGCTGTTCATATATTTGAATTATTTATAAGCATACTATCAAGAATAAGACTGGGGCTTTACAGATAAAAACATTAGAAAGCTGATATCTTTTTCCTTTTACTTGCTTACGGGTTTTGACCAGTATGATTTTGTTCAAAATGTTTTATTTGGACTATCTGATGTCAGTTCAAAGTGAGAAGGAAATAAGAATAATACAACAGAGTATTTGGCTCAAGTGAAAGGAACCAGCAACTAAAACTAATTTATAGCATGAAGCATCATTTCAGTTGCTTTTAGTAGGAAAATAAGGTATGAGCTTTCAGGTTGTGTTTCATGAGTAGCTTTATATAACCCTTGTATAGTTTCAGCAGAGATGGAGAAATCACAGTTAAGATCCTGGAAGCATTTTTGCAGAAACCTTAACTTGGATGTGCAGAAGCAAAGATTTAGTGCTGTTTATAAATGTTTCTAGGGCTAGGGCTTAAAAGAAGAAAATAAGTAGCAGGGTTTTTAGTTCACCCTGTTACCAATATAGAAATGTTCAGCAGAAGATCCAGTAGCTAGAGGCACTTCTGCTGGTTCCTGCCCCCCTTCCTCAAACGAAGCAGTTGTTCAGTGCAGTCTTTTTGTCTTTTTGGTTTTTTTTCTATTTTATTTTTTTCCCCAGTAGTCATTTAATTATTATTTGGCCAAGCTGCACTCACTGCAGTATTTTTCATACTAATTCAGGCACTCCAGCTTTTGAATAATTAATGTTGACTGTGCTCAAAAATCGTGTTGAACCTTTCCAGCCCTGAGTTGTGTCGAAGAGTATGAACTGGTTTTGATGTGAAGTCCACTGTGCCCAACAGGAATAACTAACGTATGTCTGGACTGGTCTAATATATGTATTCTGGAAGCAATCCGTTGACCTTGCTGTCTTGGCCAGTTTTAAGACTGTGTCTGAGTTACTGTCTGTTGTTTCTCTAGGGGCTCTGGTGTTGCTGCTTTCAAGGTTTTTCTCTCAAATATCTTTTTCCTCCCTCACATGTAATACTTGCTCTAACTCTTAATTCTGATCATTCTATATTCATACCTGCATTTTAACCTTTTGCATCCTGACAGTATTGGCAATACTTTCTGCGTGAAATTAAATAACCTCGGAGAAAGGATGTTTTGAAAGCTGTGTGGCAAGAAATGTTCATATAGTAATTAATATTCAGTGTAGAAGAGAATTTGGCTGTTAATTTTCACAAGCGTTTTATGACGGCAGTCGTGTTTTAATACAGAAAGCACTTCATAGCTAGAGAAAATAGATAACTCTATTATCCATAAACAACAATAGAAACTATACATCAAGTTGTTTATTTTGCCATCCCATTTTTAAGATTTAGTGAGGCTTACTTTTAATTTTAGTTTCTACCAAGCCTTCTTGATTTATCACTTCAGCGTCTCTCAGTTTACTGTAGTGCTGAACTGAGCACAGTCTCCCCTCCATAAATAAAGACACCCCATTATTGTATTGTCTGTTAGTACAAAAGTCAAAAGTAATATTTAGGCATAAAATTGGTGGTTGTCTCCTCTTGTTTGTTCTGTCTTCTCATTAGCAGACCTGTTTGACAGTAGATGGAAAATAAAATAGGAACATAAAATCTGTCTTATGAGCTCAGGTGGTCCTTGTCATCCACTGTCCCTTTTCCAGGGCCAGGCTCTCTCAGGTTTTCTGAGCAGAGATGAACATACCTAAGAGCAGGCATTTCTGGAAATACTTGCCAAGAGGCAAAATGGCTTCATAACCCTCCTGGAGTCTCATCCGTTGCCCTGAAGATGAAAATGTGCATCTCTGCCATGTCTTCTTTATTAATTTCAGTAAAAATCTCCTCCTTTGGTAGAGAAATGAAAGTTTATATGATCTTACTGGGCCATTGGCTTTTCTCATGCCTTGGAGGAATGAGTTTAAAATACATACATGAAGTTGTCTTTTGATTTTACTACATCTAAAATACTAATCAGCCAATCGGTATCAACATGGAGTGTTTTCATGTGTGCAGAATTTGCATTTGGAGTTTTGAAATTTCTTTTGAAGTCAGACACAGCTATGAAATGGCTGCAGGAAAGGCAGAGGCCACTGTACACTGCGCTCTCTGCTTGTTTTGATTACTCTAACATTGCCCTGCAAATAATTCAGGCCTTAATTTTTAGGCAGGGAATACAGTCCTAATATTGGAGTATATTTAAAGGCAAGTGAGAAGTTGAGGGGAAGGAAAAGTCCACTAAAAAGTTATAAGAAAAGAGAAACCAGGTACCAGTGACTAATTGTGCAGCCCTCCCTCACACATTCATTCTTTTTGCCCTGAGTCAGGACCTTTCCATCAGTTTAACCTTTCCATCCATTCTCCTCCAGAGAAGAGAGTATGTCAAACCTAGAGAAATCTTTCTTGCCATGCCCTTTTGGAACCTGCAGGCAGCACAGCGCCATAGAGATAAGTTGTGAGTGTGATGGGCTATGCTGTTTCATCCTTGTTAGTCCGGTTGTTCTCAGAATTGGGAAAAGAGCCTGGCAGTGTAAATGAAAAGTGGTTTTATTGCACAAAGAAGTGAATTTGTGGTTGGAAATGGGTAGGAATCACTGCTGCAAACTGTCATGACTAAGCATCTTTGTCTCCAGTTAATACTTGCAAGGGCCAAAATTAAAAGATAAACCAGTTCTTCTA
This sequence comes from Strigops habroptila, assembly GCF_004027225.2. NCBI lineage: Eukaryota > Metazoa > Chordata > Aves > Psittaciformes > Psittacidae > Strigops > Strigops habroptila. The sequence goes on from NC_044277.2 coordinate 4,824,802, forward strand.
ATATCTTTATGTCTTCTGGATGCTGTGTTGGCTGATCATTCTCTGATGGCAAAATTGATCTCTCTTCAATATTGGTCCCAGTATTCTATCTCATCTTTCTTTCTAAAGGCATTGGAGGAGCCAGACATACTAAACACTAAGGTTGGGGTGGTCTCATGTGAAAACCTGATTTTTCAAGAGGAAATATTCTAAAGAAGACACAAAACATTCATCCAATTTGCATGTTCTTCAAAAGAACAATAAGAAGAAAGTTTGGCTTCTAAAATTCTATGGAGGTGAAAGTAAGACTTGCCACTTACTCAGTGGCACATGGGATTAAGTATGAATTTCCTTTCCCGAATGAGTGCCCTAGGACTTCTGCTGGTTGTGTACCTGCATGTACGGAGAGCTCTGTATAATGTGCTACTGTAAGGAGGGCCTGGCACAGATGTACTTCAGGTCTGAAATTGTGAGCCTCTGAAACAAAACCTGGCCTATTCCAGTCCCTCCATGGAAAGCTGACTTCTTTCTTAGGGTTTATTTTTAATGTACTCTTGACATCTACCAGTGGGATTTCTACCACTCCCTCACCTGGTGGTTTGGAGGCTGATCTATTATTTCCAAGATGTGTTTGCCAGGGCCTGAAACAGTACTCAGACTTTTCCTGTTCTTCCACATCCTTAATTCAAGTTACAGCTACAATTTCAAAGGTAATCATAGAGGTTGTGAAAAAGCAAAAAGAGTATTTTTACTGGGCTGTTACCTTTGGCTGAAAGGGGAGAGTGAGGAAACATCAATATTTTACATGAAGTAATGGAGAGTGTCCCTGTTAATGATGGATAAAATATATGTATTTGCACTCAGTTAATGACTGTTCATTTTAGTATTTGTAAAACATGGAAATATTTAGATTTCTCATATCATTTGTGTAAACATTGGGCCAAACAGCATTTGACAATGGTGCTCCAGTTGCTGCAAAGCTTTTTTCTGGTCTGCTCTTGGGAGAAAGAAAACCACATTAAGAGAAGCTGCGGGTGCTCATGGTTCTTCCCAGCCAGGTGCGAAACCATTCAGCCTCATAGCCACAGAGGTGAACTGAGCTATAAACTGTGGATACAAAGCTGTGCTGTAAACCACTTTATAACCTACCAGCACAATGTGCTATTTTGCAAAGCAATTTATAGCACTATTCAAGCCCGGACAGAGAAAACACATTACTACCTTGCAGGTGAGAAACATGTTTTAAAACATGGCAGTCAGGACAGTTTTGAATCCTGCTGTAGTGGGGGCCCTCTAAATGTACCAGGAAGATGCTTGATGTGTATTAAGAAGGAAGTGAGGTCTTGTCTGTAGTCTAGGGAGGTGATATTTGATGAAATTGCATCTGTACATCCTCATGTTATTTATATCCAAAGATATTGCGTTCTATGCCTGATATAATCTCTGTATTATCTCTGGTATGTATAGTCTCCCTCAGGCTTCTCACGAAAATGAGGCATTTATGATTTCCCTGGAAAATTAGATTTTACCTAAATACATCCACACTGATTACAAAAAGCTCTGCAAAAATCTTCACGTTTAGGGTTGCATGAATGTTTCCATCCTAATTCCTTGACTGCAGCATTAAACCTTTCTGAATTTTCCCTCTGAGGAGAAGGTTTTCCATCTTGATTTCTGCCCGAAGACTAGTACACGGTTTTTCAACTTGGAGTAAAAGTTGTTCATCTGCTTGTGAACAGAATGGTAGGCAAAAATATTATTTTTCTTATTATTAAATAAGCAGAAGCAAATAGATCTGGCAGCTCAGGTTATATCCTTGATTATATAGTGCAGCATCGTTCACAGCTTGAATATCTTTATAGTCTTTAAGCGATAATTCAACACTTAAAGGGGTTAAGCAGAAGTTGTTTATGGTACTGCAATAGTTTTTTGTTGATTTACCTTTGGCAGTAAGTTTGCTGATGGCAAAAGAGAAAGCACATAGGTTTTTTTAACTCTATTATTTAAAATGTGACTGCATTTGAAAGAAAAAAGTCTTTAGAGTAAAACTGTAGCAGTTACGTGACCGCTTTGTATCAAACAGTGGCACGAGTTCCGTAGCCCACAACATGCTCTGGAAGACAACAATTTGTAGAAAGCAACCCGACCTGTTATTTCTGTTGAGACTGTTCAGTAGTAGTATTGAAGTAGCACCATAAGGGACCACCTAGAAGGGCTTGGTCTGGGAATTTGGTTTGTTAAATGTCATAACAATAAATGCAACAATATTTTTGTGGAAAAGAACTGGGGTAGGTACTTAGCTCAGTGCAGAAGCTGATACTTCTAGTAGGAAAAAGTTTGGTTTTGGTCACTGGCAGGGTGCTCAAAATTGACAAAATGCTTGGAAGTTAAAGGATTCATCTTGATTTGTATTGCTTCGCTCTGTAGAAAGGGGCCAGCAAGGAGATTTCTCTGTCTCCACAGAAGGAGCAAAAAGTGTATTTGGACAGCTGAGATGCCTGGTGGTTGCTACTAAAAAGAAGCATCCATGCCAATGTGCCGTTCCTCATGTTTGATAAAATGCAAGTGAATGAATTATTACTTCATTTCTAAATCACCAGCAGCACATGAAGTCATAAAGAGGGGGTGTATTTTGTGTTTTGGCAGATATGAATAGAGAAGGAAATTGTTTGCCAAATCCATATTATTTGCGATGGTTCCACCTTTCTGTTTCTTACTATTTAGCTCTTGTGAAGAGGTGCAACCTTTAAAATTTAATCAATGCAGTTATGATAAATACAACAGTGGAAAGGAAAGGAGGAGACATTAGTTTAAAGGAAGACTTGGCAATCATACAGAAACATCCATAAGCGAAAATTTGGAGGTTTTATGTAAACCAGACCACTGCATTTAAAAACACTTGAAACAGAGTATAGATCCCAAGCAACTGAAAGCTGATTTTAATTTTTAATTATAACATTTCTGGGCAGACTTAAGCAAAGCCTTTTCTTCTCAAAAGCAGTATCTATCTACTTCGTCTTCAGTTCTTAGTTGCAAACTTCTCTGTGCCTACTAAGAGAGCGCTACAGTGGTGCTTGTTGCTGGCATGCTTCCAGCTGTCTTGTTCAGTATCATAAGAGTATGTTTAAGGTTCTTGTAAAAGTTCTAACAGTAAAAAATGAATCAGCACTTTCCAATTTCGTATGTTAAATTCTTTAAAGAATTAGGTGAAGAAACAGCATTGGAGGTGTGTGTTGGTAAAGCAAAGATATTGTATACCAGATACTGCAAAAGTCAGTAGATTTGCGTGCATAGATAGAAATATATCTAGCTAAATCATCACAAGTAAGTGTTTTGTAGCACCCTGCATGTTTGAAGTAGGGCCTGGTTGCAAATTCTTACATGAAAATGATCATCTGGCTAATTGGATAGAAGGGAAAAAAGTACTGGACAAGGTGAGTTAGAATGGATGTAGATGAATGTTTTGCACAAAATTTTTGTTTTTTCTATAAAAGAGGTGGGATGATGTGGAATGAAAGGGTTTAGACCAGAGTTCCCATTTTGGACACCTTGGAAGGGAGAAGGGAGCTGGGTGCAATGGGTTTCAAGGGCAGGGTTGGGTAGTGGTTGTGACATTGAAGAGATCACAGACGACAAATGTTGAAACCCTGCAGAGGTGGGGAAAGAGCTTCCATACCTCTGTGCTTTGGTGTGCCCAGAAAATTGAGAGTTTTCTTAGAAATCCATCAGTAGCTCTTGATAAGAGCAGACCGGGCACAGAGGGAGCCTCTAAAGTGCACGGCTGAGTGCAATACAGATGCCTTTAATCAATGCTTGCACTTCTGTATTGTCAATGCTAAAGCAGGCATGGAAAGAGAAATCCAGTCTCAGATTTCTGAGCAAGTCTGAGGTACAAGTAACATGCTGTAGTTGGCACGGCTGTCTGACAGGGAGGCAGCTTTGATGTGCTTTATTTGCAGTAGGATGGCTTGTTTTCACCCAGCACAAACTGGCTTGTTCTCTCTTCCATTCCTTCATATAAGTAGATGTCAAATAACAAGGACCTTGTCCCCCTCTCCAAATTATAGGAAAATCTACAATATTGATTGTAGCTTGATGTGAAATTCATACATAGGGTTGTTGCCAAGCCCCGGGGATGATGAGGGTTCGTCATCTGGGTACAGCCTTTAGCTCCTCTTGCTTAGCTCTCTAATGGGGCAAGTCCAGTGGAAATCAGATGCTCGATTCCAGATCAAAGCACATCATGCTAATCTCCTTGTACTACAAATCAGGACAAGAATGGTTTCTTTAATCCTATTAGCTAAAAACTATTAATTCCTTTCTCCTCTCGAATGGTGTTTTGGAGACAACTTCTACAGACCTCATGTTTTAAATAAAACCTGTGACATTGTAATTTGGGGTTGCTAACATACACTTTTTGTAAGCAATACACTGAGGAGCTGCTTGCAGCATCCTTGGGGGATCGAAGGGTTGTGAACACCTCTGGGGTATCTTTTCCATTGGCTTGAGGAATCCCCATGCATGTAGGTGCCTACCTGCACCTTCGTGAGGCATTCATGGCATCCAAAATAATTGCCTAAAGGAAGCAAGCTAAAACCTTTTACTGTCAATCCCTTGTTTCATACTGTGGAAATGACTAAACTGGGTGTGCTGATAGCTTGCATGCTCCCCTATTGTGTTTCTTATACAAAGTGAAATGTGCTTTCTGACATCGGTTAACTTCTCTTGGGTAGTTTTGTCTACTTGGACCACTTTAGTGAACACCATACAGAGGTAACGAGCCAGCAGTGCTAGAGACCAAAAAATTGACACTGCTTCAGAAGCGGTGCAGTATATTCTTTCCCTGCAACACTATGTCGTCAGTGTGCCTGGTCATAGATTTATGGTGTAGGCACTTGTCACTGTGGAAGTAGGCAAAAGCCACTATATTACACCACGAAGCAGGCTGGAAGGCTGCAGATTTCACTCTGTAGATTAGTGGGTTTAGTTATTGCAGAGCAAAGAAAAAACTGCCTGAAGCCTGTAATTGGAGCCTTTGCACTTCTGAAGTACGCCAGCTTGTATTACTTTTGAAACTTGTCCCATTATTGTTAATGGAACCTGTTCATAAAATCTGCTTCCCCAAATGCCTACCAGAAAGAAAGCACTGCACAGCAAAATTTATAATTATAGAGAGATGTCTCTTCTCGTTTTTGTACTTCTTAGTTTATTTGTGCTTTCTCTATTATATAGAAACATATGGAAGAGAATAAATAGAAAAACACACATGATAGGGGGAAGGAAGAGAAATTAGAAGACATAGCCAAAAGAGAAAAAAATGTGTTTCCATGTATGTCATTTCCATCACTACAGTATATCAAGTTAACTAATAATCTGTCTCCTTGTTTATAAGACTATCACAGTCTTTGCCAGAAGATGATGGACTGAAGCACTAATGCTTGAGCTGAAAGCATAAATCTGTGCTTCGTACTGGTGAGCTCCCTGCCACAGCCAAGATGGTCCAGCTGCCTTCTTGGGTCATGTCCCGAATGGTGTGCAAAACACATTCTGAGTGGAGCAGTCTGTGGTGAAAGGTTGTTTTGACAATGTATGGGATGTTTTATGCTGTTGCCAATGATAGGATACCCTAGAGTCTTTCAGGCTTTTGCTTTGACCATCAGCCCAACTTTGCTTTCTGAAAACTTTGCAGAGATTTCAAATGAAGGCTAGAAACCGACAGAAATGGCAGGAAAAGGAAGATGAGGTGTTTTTGTAGCCAAGAACTGAAGCGTCTGCCCAGTACTGAGTTTTCTTGGCAAGCCAGGCCTGGTCAGTACAAGGCTCTGGGAAATTAAAATACTTCCTCATGACTGACACAGACTTATAGCTCTCCATCAGTTCTGTTTTAGCTCATAAATATCCTTTAAATACCCTTATTAGGATACATACCTTACATAAAATTGTGCAACTGATAAAATACTGCAAATATGTCGATAAATTAAAGCTTCTTCATTTAATTACTGTATGTGGCTGCAGGACAGTGGGAACAGAGAGAATTTTAATAGGTTGAGCTGAAATGCAGAAGCAAGTGGAAAGTTTTCAGATCTCCCTTGTCAAACACAGAAACTCTTGTAATATTGATCCTTTGCTTTGTATTAGTTTAAGTGGTAGAAATGCCCCTTATGGAAATTTATGAAAGTACTTTGGAAATATCTCTTTAGTTTTCAAGACTTAGCTGTAGGCTTATTGTTACTATTGATTATAATTTGAAGTGACTCATCTGCTTTCCTGTATGTTAAGGCATGAGGTCTCTTCATTTTGTATATAGATCCACTTCTCAGTTGATGCAGTTGATGAAATATGGACCCTTTGCCTTAAGAATAAAGAGGCAGCACGAAACATTGAGCATTAGCTGCAAAAATAGCTTCTGCACTGTTGTGTTTAGGACTTGCTTTGTAGAAAATTGTTTCTTTACACTGCAATTTTGCTGTTACAAAGAGGAAAGATAGCAGCACACTGAGCCATGCCAGGGCAGTCCATTAGAAATGTCTCTCTTTGATCAGAGTAAATGCATAACTAATTGCACGTTGTCTTGTCACCCAATAGATTGGGGCACTTCAGATTGCAGTGGCGTCTGTCCTTTTTGAGTTGTGGTGTGACCTAATATTGATCCTTTCACTTCTAATTGAGCAAATCTCCTCAGCAACCTGTAAAATGGTAGTGATGATTGTTACCTAGCCAGAAGAAGTGTTATGAAGTCTAATTAGTGAATGTTTTAGTGTTCATGGGGGAAAAAAAATAAGGATGTACAAATGCTGCTTTGATTTTTCTCTTTTAAGACTCTATCTATTAAATCTGCTATTGTGGACTTGTTCACAGTGCTTTCGTGTATAAGATTGGTCATCTAGGAGGGCTTTGACATCCTGAAATATTGTGGGTCTTGACCAGCCTTAGGTACAGAGGCTTTTTCTCACAAATGTAGGGAACATAATGCTTCAGAGCCCTTCTCTTCCTTTCAATAGGATGTTCTAAAGAGAAGCTTTTAAATAGGAATGCAAAGCAAGTCGTAGCACTTCAATAACAGCCTCATCCTGCCACTGTGTAAGGAGGTAAGTAACTTTTCACTTGTGAGTCTCCCTGTAAGTTTGCAAGGTCTACTTGAGTAGAAGTGTTTCCAAGACAGACAGTGTTACCTGCCTTTTTGACAAGCTTAGATGATTCTGTCTCTGATCTGTCTTTGTTCTTTTTTGGTCCTTTTTTCTTTTTTTTTTTTTTTTTTGAGGTTTCTCTCTATGTCAGTTTTTCAGCACTTCCTAGGTAAATTAGACTTACCACAGCAAACCTCCCAGTAGACTTCATGGACTCTTCTTCCAAGTGGCTTTCTCCTTATAGATATGCTCATTAAAGTACTATTAAATTAAAGTACTATTAAATAAAGTATGCTTCACAAAAAAATCCCCAAATCCAACAAGTTGTCCTCCTGATAGTAAAACACTGCTCAGCTTGGTGTTCTTGGGGAAGTCAATCCACTGGTCAGAAGGTCTGTAGGCCTAGCTCTGCTGTGTTTCATGCTGAGCTATGTTAAAAATATCCTCCCCGAGGAGGTCTCTTTCCTGATTGTCATAGACTGTGAACAATAAATAAAATTATAGCCAATGAAATTATGGTCTTGATAACATGAATAGTTGAAATAAGAATTGGTGGAAATGCGTTGTAATTGCCTTCCAGCCTGAGATTGTGGTATGGAGCCAGGTAGAGGGCTAGCCAATGTTTTTGGCCTGGTTTACCATGTAATCATAGCAGACTATGAAGCGGTTGTCACTTCAGGCATCAGCATGACTGGGATTTCAGAAATATGGTTCTAATTTCTGCTGTGAGCTGTAGGAAAAGGTAAATGAGGCAGGTCACCTCCTTGCCTGCTCTTTGTCCTTCCTCTTCTCCCACTGCAGTTCAAAAAGTCTATGTGGGACTAGGTTCAGTTGCTGTAGCCTGATACCCAGCAGATGATAATGAGGTGTGACATTGGGGCACTATCTGAAAAAAGCCCAGTTAAACTAAAGTTATCCTGGTGTTTCACTTAATTAAGTGCAGATTTCAGTAAGCAGGGGATAAGATTGCAACTCTGCTGTGTTCTCATGTATCTCCACCTTCTATTTTGTGTGTATAAAATACCAGATGGGCTGATTTCTTTCTTGCTGTTGATTTAATAATCTAATAGTGTAATGACAGAAGACCTTCCTACCATAGCTTTACATTTAGGAACAGTTGTGCTCTGGAATTTCATTCCCAGAAACCATAAACTGTTGTCCACTATTTTTTCTGCCTGTGCAGTTATGGTTAATTGTGTCTCTCATATACCTTCACTTACTGCAATGAAAAACTTGCAAGGACATCTTGAAGTTTCATGAGGTGATTATGGTTCCAATTGAATTGTTAGGCAGGCCATAATACAGTTATTATTTAATTATATAATTAACTTCCATTCATTTCATAAACCATGGAGGAAAAAGAAGTGTGGTTAAATATTTGACCGTAGTTTTGGCAGCCTAATCCTTGCCTAGAGCAAGGGCTTCTCTTCGCTGCTCTGTCATTCGACGATTATGCAAGCTCTTCCTTATTTTTAATTTTACACTTGATTAATTCTACTTTGTTTATGAATTTGTTATTTGCGGCTGACTCCCCAGGATGCTAATTGCTACTGTAAACTACAGATACTGCTGAGCTAATGCATTCTGAAAATATCAGCAAAATAAAGGATGTCATGAATGTACCATTTAAAAAAAGAGCCACTGGTTTGTCAGATGAAATAGATAAAATAGAAAAAAGATAGATCCTAAATTCTTTGCTTCTTTTGGAGAAAATGCCCATTTAATTTATATCTGTGAAGGTGAGAGTGGATCTGGTAAAAAGAAAGGGATTTTCTGTATTTGTTCTTGCATTTGATACACTTTATTCCATAGTTATTAAGATATGAGCCTGCCTATTCCAGTCAAAGTTTCAAGGTTATCTAGACCATAATATTTAGGAATTGGGTCCTGGATAAAGTCTTCGTCTAAGTGAAAGGAATAGAAAAATTGATGGACTCAAACTTACAAATTCCTTGTGTTCTCCTTTCATTGCTGCGTTTTTGCTAGTGAAGAGAAAGTAAGATGATCAGTGCAGATCAGCTGCGAGAAATGCAAATCGAGATGTCAGGCCTTTCGTAGGGAGAGTTGTCCTATAGGATATGTGATGAATCAGAAAAGAAATTTGTTGCTACGTTGATCTTCCAGACCAAGTGTGACAGCCTAATGAGAAGTCTCCCATGCAGAGTTTGGCTTTTGGTGGAGGACTCTGGATGGACATTCAGATGTTGTGGAACTTTTGAATAGCCTGAGGCAAATCAGTTTACTCAATTGAACTTGAATTTTGTACTTTCACAAATGTAGGCATATTTGTGTTTATCTGCTGTTGTAAGACGTCCCAGGGACTCTCCTTCCCTGTCAATGGGAGAGAAATTTCCTGTCACACTGGATTTCCCTGTATCTCTTCGGTTTTAAGGTGACATCTCCTTTTCCTGGTTAAGGATAGATTTTGTCTACCTTATTCACCTTTCCACAAAATATGACTCGTCCTTTATCCCACCCTCAACAAGAGCCTTAGCTTCATCCTCTGGGCAATAGTGAGATTTCATATCCTTCTTTCTTCTGGCGGGGCAGGGAATTACTATGTGGCAGTGAGAGGCACTTTGTAGTAGCATTTTCCCCTCTTCGGTCTTTATTAAATACCTTAATTATCATGTCTGTGGCTTCAGGCTGCCTTTTCTTATTTGAAGCCTACTGTAGGAACACTGGTAATACTGTATATGTCAGATTACCTCAAATATTTAGGCCTTCAATGTTTGACTATGTATTTCCTTTATCTGAATACTGATGAAAGGGAAAAAGAAGGTGGTTAGACCAAGTGCAATGTTATCCTGCCCAACAAGTCCTCTGATACAGGATGAATTTTGCTCTGGCTCATTGCAGGATTCCTCTTACACCTACACTTTGAGAATGTTTTAAGATCAACAAGCAAATACTTGCAGTGAAAAGCATGGTGTTACTTCTCAACAGGGAACACAGAAATTAGTTGTAAAATAGGTGGAGATCCTTACAGGAGTTGCTTAGCTGACCGTGACTTTCCACAGTGGGATTTATAGAGTTTAACAGTCAGGGTAGCAAAATACTTGCCTGAGGGAGCAGACAGCCCCGTTACGGTAGTGTCTGCCAGCTGCAGGAGTTTCATTTACAGCCCTGAAGAACTGTGCTGTGCCATGTTTTATGAGTGAGTTATTATAGTGAAGGTGCTAACAGCTCATTATACAGCAAAGAGGTGGTGCAGATTCTTGCCGTTGTATCTGGAGAGCCCGCGGAAGTGTGGTGGTTCAGCTAGAAAAGCATCACTGGCCACTGGATTTTCTGCAGTTTCTGCCAATATCTGAGCAAAATTCTACTTGCAGTGTTTGTCCAGGAGCTAGGGCTGTGTGTGCTGTGTTTTCCTGCTGCGTTTGGGCTGAGACTTTGCATTTTCACTGGGAAACATTAACATGCTGTAATATCCTGAGGATGAAGCAATTACTTTAATAGATGCTTCTGTCTTATTGTGTGGTCTAGAGCGCATTACTTGCATTGCCTTTCTCAGTGTTGCCTTCTGTAAATTGAAATATTTACCACCCAACTCCTGCAGAGTCTTCAAAATAGCGAAAAAGCATTGTATTGCATATTAATGTAGCATAATAATAGTCATATGCAGAGATTAGAGGCTCACTTAGTTTGTGCAGGAGTTTAAAAAAAATCAAACTATTTAATTATCTTTATTTAATCTGGCAAATGGGAAGTCTGTGTGGCCTAACGTTCATCTCCTGGCTTTGAACACTGCCAGGAATGGAGCATTTACCACTTCTCTGGGCAGCCTGTTCCAGTGCCTCACCTCCCTCACAGTAAAGAACTTCTTCCTTACATCTAACTGAACTTCCCCTGTTTCAGTTTGAACCCATCACCCCTTGTCCTGTTACTCCAGTCCCTGATGAAGAGTCCCTCTCCAGCATCCTTGTAGCCCCCTTCAGACACTGGAAGCTGCTCTGAGGTCTCCACGCAGAGAGAGACCTTCTCTTCTCCAGCCTGAACAGCCCCAACTTTCTCAGCCTGTCTCCATACGGGAGGTGCTCCAGCCCCTGATCATCCTCGTGGCCTCCTCTGGACTTGCTCCAACAGCTCCATGTCCTTTTTATGTTCAGGACACCAGAACTGCACACCTTCATTTTTATGATGGTTGGGTTCTCATGGCCTCTGCCCTCCTCTCCTTTGACATGTAGTATTTTGAACTTCAGTTGTAAGACTGAATACAGAGTTTGCAGGTACTGAAATCAAAGCAAATGTTAAATCAGGATGTGCCCAGTAACTATTTAACTTGAGTAGCATTTTGACTGCATAGGGAACCTGAAAAGTGTTGGCTACATGCAATATAAGGCTTTGCAGTGGCTGCAAAATATATTACTTGTTTAATGTCAGCACTAAATAATGTAATGTTGATATCGTTGTCAAATGTCAATTTTCATTGCTATTTTCAGTGCAGCTTGATTGCTGGAAAATTTATACATCACAGCTTCAGAAATCTTACAGCTTTGCCATGAAAAAGTAATCTTTAGAGACAGCATTCTGAAGAAGGAAGGTTTCTTCACGCAAGATACCAAATTTTAAAGTTAATTCTTAGTTTTTTATTCATTAAGGTCAACAGGGAGGGAGTAAATCTCAGACTTTCAGATTTTAGGTTGTAATTTTGAAAATCTTGTGATCTGAGACTGTTCCTTAGGAAAGAAAAGGAGCTTTCTGCTTTGCATCAGTAATGAAATATCAGACTTCTCATATGAATAATATGCTGCCTTAATTAAAAAGTATTTAACCAAATATTTAAATCAGAGCAAATGTAGAAAAAATAACATCCTGATTTAATTAGAAAGCAGTTAAGAAAGATTTACATCACTGTGAATCTGAGAGGTGAATGAAGTATTAGGAAATAAGGACTCCTGCCTTAGAAACATCAGAGCTTTGAGAGTGGCTGTCACAAAATACTGATGAATGTTTTGCCCCTGTGGCCAACACACATCTTTGGCTTCTGTTTCCACCACCAAAAGCCTTTGTACAGACACGTCAAGCACCTACAATAGATTTTGTCTGAAATTAAACCCAAATGCTATCTATCTCTTCTGTTGGCAGGCTTGCTTAAATGTGTTTGTGTACATACATCACAAATATTTCTTCAGCATATTTTATTCTGACATAATTCAATGGCTTTCTTTCAAAAGTACAAGTGAGTATTAGTCTACTAAATTGCATTACTACTTGGGAACTCCCTCAGGTAGTTTTTCTTAGTCATTAAAAATACCACAGCAGTCGAATGCTGCATTTTACTAAAGCACAGCTGAGAAGCCTTTATTCTCCAAAGTGGGGCACAGGATCCTCAGCTATAATGTGACCACAGCAGCTTCTGCAGATGGAAGGAAAATTTCAGTTTCTTATATTCAAGACACATTCAAGGCGAGGCCATGTTTTGTGTTGCTGTAAATCGCATCAATGAGCTTCTTGGTCAGCTTTTCTTTAATGCATTGTTAAAATGTGTTGGTGATGAGACACCCAAAAGCCAGTTTGCTGCTGGAGTCAATGTGCAGCTCTATCATACCTGAAAATGACACTGGAAGAATGTTAAGTCAGGAAAGTTAAGACTGAATTGCAAAGTCAAATCTTCAAGGGGTTAGGAAATGTAAAAATTAAGGCCTTTTCTATGACTTTGACTCTTGATGGACATTCAAGCTTTTGTAGGCCCCAATTATTTAATGACCTGACTCAAAATACAGATGTGGGACCTACCATGGCTTCATGCTAATTCCTTTTATTTCACATACTCAAACTCCAAGCAGGATGTATGGAGGCCATCTGTAAGAGAGGTCAGCAAAACCACTGCTTTGCATCCTGCATTTTTTCCTAACAACTCCCTTGTAAGCTCTACCTATCATGACATTTTGTTGAAGGTTTCTTTACTTTTCCTTCATTTTCTCAGACATAGAATTTATGTTGAAAACCACATTGCTATAAAGCTGACAAAGGCTCTTGGGCTTCCTTACCTGAGACTAATTGTGTGCATGTATGTATGGGGAAAGGCAGAAGGGAGGTTTGGGCATGCTTGGTAGTCATCCTGCTTTCTTTCCACTGCTCTGACATTGCCAAGACCTTATGACGAGTGTCCTTTTCTCTTCTGGAATGGCCATGCTACATATACAGTCCTTAAGATCTTGAGGCTTAGATGTTAAATCTCTTTAGTTCCCTGTGTATACTCATGAGGTTGCTCTATTTGTTCTGTGAAAGCACTTTATGCGTCTGCTAATTGTTTTCATCCTTCCCAAAGTTATCTTGACAAAACCAGCATACTTCCCTTCTGCCTAAGCTTGTGAAAAAGAGAGGAGGAGGAAAGCAAGCAAAATCAAGATTCCTGCTGACTTGCGTGGCAACAGCGATCTCCTTCCAGTTGGAATTAATCAATTGTGTAGTTGCGTGAATCAATTTATCTGCAGCATGCTGTCAACTTATTATTAAGAAAGTGAAAATGAATGCTAGCTAATCACTTGGAGCAGCTTGGAGCAGGCTTGGTAGTCATGGAAATAAAATTATGGAAGAAATATCTCCTTGGTATGATGCAGTTCTGCCTTGGGATGCGCTAGTGGGCCAGTTGACCACTCTACGGAGTCACTTGCAATCAGTGTTAGGATATTTTTCTCTAAGTTTGAATGAAGAATTTTATGTCTTTCAGTGAATTTCAGGAGAATATGTTGATTCACATCTCTGATGAGTTTATGGTTAGATATTAGGCTACACATTTGAAGTATAAAGTACAAAACCAAGAACCACTGGGGCCAAAAAGGGACCCAAGGTTGTTAACAGCTATTGTATCTGTACAAGACAGCATTTCTCTATATGAACTTTTCAAGCTGAAAAAGTTGATAGAGAAACCAGTAGTTCAGTTCAGTGTGATCAGGCAAATGGGTGGAATTGGGCAGTGAACCAAAATAATTTCTTGCTCTTCATAGTGTATATCTGCTCTTATGCAGACGACATGGTTTGGTGATGTTTCTCTTGGTGCTTTGCTACCATGGTGAGAAGTGCTGTAGCAGTGTTAGGGAAAAAAAATACATATATTATGAATGAAGAAGTCATGGCTTTCTGCTGTTGTTTTATTTTTGTTTTGCTCAGTACATGTGCAAACATGGCACTTTTTTCTTTCTTTCTTCCAAGTTTTCCCCTACCTTATGGTTGATCTTCAAGGAAAATAACTGCTCCCTTCATTCCTTAAATAGTTATGGTCTCTGTCTATGTCTACAAGGAAGATAAACATAATAAATAATGCAACATAGGCACTACAAAGACAGAAATGACAGCAGAAGGAAGACTAGTAATTTTGGAGATCTGTGTGGGAAAATGTTCTCGAGATGCTGTTACCAGAACATTACCATTCTTAATTCACAGATATATTTTTTAGGGGGTACCAGAAGCTTTTCCACTTATCCCAAGATAGCACATTGAAACTCGTTTCATAACTGGCATTAGTGTCTCTGGAAAAAATTCTTCAAAATCCTGTGGTTTAGGAATAGAAACTGGATGGATCTCCACAAACTCACTTTTGTGGGGACGCTGATGGTTCAAGACTATTCAGGTGATTCAGACCTTTTGTTAGTCGTGGAAGAACCTGTTGCTTTAAACAATGAGAATGACACAGCAGAGGAAAATCAGCCTCTTTCTTACAGGATAGAGAAAGCAATTGGGGGAAAACCCTCAATGTTTTCTACAACATGAAGTTAGGCAGTGTATGGACTCTTTGTCCAAGCGCTTATCATGCCTTCCTTAAAATGTAATAATAATTGTCATGAAGTATTTGTGACATTAGTGGTATAAAGCAACTGTTCATGTGTGTTGGTAATTCACCTGAACTGGCAGTAAACCTCTTAAGTTCTATCAATCAGAGTAAGTGTATCGTCAAAGACTAGGTAATGAAAAATAAGAGGAACTTGAAGAATTGTAGACAACAAAAACATGTTCCTACTTCTCAATTAAGAATATATTATTTTTGCTTAGAACAGGTGGTATTACCAGAAGGAAACTACATATTAGCCTTTCTTTCCTATTTTGTATGTAGATAAAGAAGGATGTTTTGAATTTAAATACTAGAAATACAGCATTGTTCCGTATCTTGATGCTACAGGAGATTGTTTAGCAAGCACCAACGGTGTAACAGCATAAGTGGGAATACAGAGGTGCTGTCTGACTTTCATTGGTGGCTTGCTCTGATGTCTTCAAGAGAAAACCCCATGTAGACTGTTGCAGACATCCTGCACGTGAACTGTCATCTTTTGCAGTGAATTAAGAATATTGTACTGTACATGCAGTGTAAAATTTTATGTCTCTGCTAGTAGGTACTACCTGCAAGTAGGCTATTGGGCAGAGCTTCTGCTGTGATACTCTGTGAACCCTTCAGATTCAAGCAGCCTAGCAATTTAAGGCTTCATTGCTAGCTTATTGTTGAAAGTCCATGTGTTTTTCCCCATTTTGTTGGTGTACTACAGAGGGCTTCAGAAAACAGCACTGCTAACCAAAAGCAAAGTGTAACATTGAAAAGAATATAACAACTGTGAAGATATCGAGGCTATCAGACAAACAACCTGGCAGTAGATGTTTGCGGATATATATAAGAAATAGCTAAAAATACCTCCAAAATACTGCAAAGATAAATTCAATTGATTTATTTTTTTTTTTACTACGAGAGGTTTGAAGTCCAAAAGGAATATGATTAAAAAGTGATGGACATGAAGCTCTCTAATACCTTCACAGCTGGCATGCAGCATATGAAATTAAATTTCAGCAGTGAAGAGCAGATAGAGAAATATCCACGCATCCTTCCATTTTGGTGTCTGATTGCTGAGGCTATCCTCCAACAACTAAAAACCCCCGATTGGTTATGATATGTTGATGGTTTAGAGAACTTAATCTAACTTTATGATCTTTTTTTCCTGTCACATTTGAGTGAGTCACACAGTAGTTGAGACTATGCTTGGTTTGCTGTAAGTATGAAATACTTAGATAGCTTGCATTACACTTAGGTGGTAAATTGATTTATAGTTCAGAGAACAATGTGAATTTTGGTACCAAAATTGTATGAAATTAAAAGTTATTCTTACCCTCTGGTAGCTTCCGGTTTCTGCTGTGCTAACTAAATCAGACTAGCTTGGAAGTTCAGTTCTTGGACTCCTTTCAGCTAATTTTTCTTTTGACAGCTGTGCATCTTCAGGAATTAATGAATGTGCTTCAAGAAGTGAATGTTCCATCCCTGACAGTGTTCAAGACCAGGTTGGACAGAGCCTTGGGCAACATGGTCTAGTGCAAGGCATCCCTGCCCATGGCAGGGGAGTTGGAACTAGATGATCTTAAGGTCCTTTCCAACCCAAACCTTTCTATGGTTCTATGATTCTGTCTGTGATTAGGATGGTGCATGAGAGTGTGCTGTTATTGAAGTGCCCTTAAATTTTTATTGTTCCATAGTGGTTTATATAAACCTGTAAGTTTAGCTTGTGCTTAAGCATTGTTTCAAATTTCTTGGCTGACAGCGCTCTCCTAAATTAGGGAGGAGCTTTTATCTCTGCTGTGCAGCTGAGGAGCAAGGGGAGAGAATTCATGACATGCCTCAAGGTGTGCAAGAGTACTGTGGCAGAGCAGGGAATGAAGCCTGAGTCTCGCAAATCCTTGATTACAGCAATGTCACTAAATCTTGAACATGTGAGCTGCCTTCTTGATTCATTTCTTTTCATGCAGCTGCTCAGTCCCACTTGGACTGAGGAGTGAGAACTGATTTTAGGTATGAACATTTGCTCCTTGACTCTCATTGAGGGCAGACAGAAGGCGTACGGCGAGTATGAACGATTGCAGCCAGCACTTGCAACTACTTCTTGTCTCAATGATGGAAAAACCTGAGCTATGGCTGGCTACTACTGCTTTTTCTTAAGCTTTATAATCCCCATTGAACTCATGTCTGAGATCCCTGGGCTAGCATTTGTTAGCCCAGCTCTAGGCTAAACCATTCTTTTTCTCCAACTGTAGGCCTTGGCAATGGTGGTTTTTATTAATCTTCTTTTTCAACAATTTTTTTCCCCATGGATAAGACTGGGATATTGAATGACTACCTTTCTGTAAGCTAATCTAATAATGCAATGATTTTCAGACTCTTAGGTACAAAACGAGAGAAAAGCCTCTTTAGACTTCCTCCTTAATAAGATTTACAGTGTTTTCTATTATCTACAGACATAGTTCCATTCCTAGGCTTGGAGTATGTTCGCTTCACAGTCAGGCTTCCTAAATGAATGCCTGATTCTTTTTCCAGCACTTTTTCATCTCCTTTAATTGGCACTGGTCAGAGGCCACTCTTGTCTCATTTTACCACCTCCACTTCAGCGCTGGCTTGCCACTGCTCCCTGATTTCATCCCTTAACCTCCACTGATCCGCACCTTTCCCTCCTTCAGACCTTTCCATTACATCCTACCAGTTCTGCTTTCTGTTGTCAGTACAAGACCTTCAGAGCTCATCTTAGCCTTCTTCATGTGTACTGATATCTGAGAAAGAAATGACGTGTTTTGTTCAGTTTGCCTTGTTTAGATCAAAAAGCCTTAGAAAAGGTAAGTAAGGTCCAGCAGCCTCTTGTTGCAGAGAAACCTCTGATCTTTTTGCAACTTTTAGGACATTAAATACTGAAATTATAGCTTTAAAGGCAGGATTAAATTCTGTAACACTCAGCTACTATGTCCTGTGAGATTTATCTGCAGGAAAAACATCAGGTGTGTAACCTTAATTTTCAATTATATAATTAAAATGACATATCTTGCTGATACATATTTTTACTTTGTACCTTTTCATATATAAAAACTTCTTTTAAAAACTAGATCCTAATTATATCAATAATAACCAACACACACCTACTCCAATTTTCTTCATGTAGGTGGTTGTTACTGCTCTCTAGCAGAAAGCCTGTGGTCTATTTGCTTCTATTCTATATATTTCCTACTTTTTAAAATGAATGCTTTAGACTTCAGTTTATCTTACCTAGCACTGACTTAACAGCACTGACTTCAATGGAGTTAACTATAATCTTCATTTATGTAGGAGGTAAATTGTGCACATGTAGCTAATTCTCTAGGTGTCTGGACTTGAAATGGAGGGTAATGGATCTTAGTCACTGCAAAGTTTTCATGCAAACTGTTAAATCAACACTTTATTTGCACAATTTCCTAAAGCCATGGAAAATAAAGAAGTTCATGAGCAGGCTTTTGGCTACAGAAATGCAGATCTAAAATGTGCTGATTTCACAGTGAATGGCCTTGAGAGAAAGGAAGGAACTTTAGTAGGATCAGAGAAACTCCAAAATACCAATGCTCAACAAACATTTCCAGCTGTATCTCCTTACTAAGTATTTTCTTAATACTGTCTTAATGCGACCTCCTCTATTTTTGTTTTTATTTTCCACTGGAAGCTGACATAGGTTGAGTGTGCTCCCTGCAAGTGCAGTTAGGAAGCAGTAGAGTGTAGCTAAATAGGGGACATAAACCAGAGCACTTTGTCACTTTCTTGTTTTAATACCAAACATTAAACAAACCTGTAAGTGCAAGTGTTGTGCACTCATGTGTGTGCGAAGTGTTTAGACAGAAAGATGTAAACATAAACTGATGATAAGCCAGCTGGGAGCTAATGGGTCAGGTTCGGAGGACAGAGCAACACAGGCAATACTTTGGTGGGTGTCCCCCTACAGCCAGCCTGTACAGCGAGAAGGAGGTGAGACCTTCTTCAGATGACTGGAAGAAGTCTCACATGGACAGGTATTGGTCCTCATGGGGGACCTTAACCACCCCAAGAGCTGCTGGAGGGACAATAGAGCAGGGCACAAGCAATTCAAGAGGCTTCTGGAGTACATTGGTGACAGCTTCCAGATACAGGTTGTCGAGGAGCCAGTGGACATGATCTGCCTGGACCTGATACTTTAAACAAGATATGGATCAGGGATATGGAAGGTCAGGGATATGGAAGTCAGGGGCAGCCTTGGCTGCAGTGACTGTGGGATTGTGGAGTTCAGGATCCTGGGGAGATGAGAAAAATAGTAGGTTCAGAACCCTGGATTTCAGGGCAATCATAGAATGGTTTGGATTAGAAGGGACCTTAAAGCTCATCCAGTTCCAACCCCCTGCCATGGGCAGGGACACCTTCCACTAGACTAGGGTGCTCCAAGCCCCTGTGTCCAACCTGGCCTTGAACACTGCCAGGGACGGAGCAGCCACAGCTTCTCTGGGCACCCTGTGCCAGCGCCTCAGCACCCTCACAGGGAAGAACTTCTTCCTAATAGCTATCTTGGTTAGTTTAAAGCCATTCTAGTTTAAAGCCATTACCCCTTGTCCTATCCTTATGTGCCCTTGTAAAAAGTCCCTCTTCAGGTGTCTTGTAGCCCCTCCTTAGGTACTGGAAGGCTGCTGTAATGTCTCCCCAGAGCCTTCTCTTCTCTAGGCTGAACAAGCCCAGCTCTCTCAGCCTGTCTTCATGGGAGAGCTGCTCCAGCCCTCTGATAATTTTCATGGCCCTCCTTTGGACTCACTCCAGCAGAGACCGGTTTTACACACTGTTTTCCATAACATTCTCATGGACAAAGTGATGAAGTATGGAGTAGAGAAGTGGCTAGTCAGGTAGGCTGGGATGCAGGATCTGACAGTCTCCAGTTCACACAACAAAGCTTCAGAAACCCTAATGGTCCTGTCTTTCGCTGTGTGAAAAAAAGCCTTATATCTTACCCAGTTCAGTCCTGATGGCTGTTGAGCTGTTCACAAAAACTCTTCAAAGTTATATAAGAAACTATAACTCCGTGCAATATGATTATATTTGGAAAAGGAAAATGAAGGAACTCTCTTGGTCCACAGACCAGTCTGCTGGGAGACCCATTGGGTGTATTTAAAATGACATAAACCAATATAGGAAACACAACATAGTAATGGAATAAGAGGATGTAATTTAAGTTTCACTTAGCAGGGGCAGCAGCAATGCCTTCAGGCCCATGCTCTGCTCGCAAGGGCTGCAAACTGTTTTCAGCTTCTGCCTCTTGCATGCTACAGAGGTTAACATGCTCCTTCTGACTTCTGAGGGACAGCATCTGTGTGGTAGCACAAGCTCAGACATACCCATCCCTGCTTCTACATCACCTCTGTCTTCAGACTGCTCTCCCTGGCTTTCTTTAACTCCCATTTGTTTTTCAGTACTGCCTTCGTTCTTGGTAATGAATATTTTTATACTCTCCTATTTGTTGACGAGGTGTTTGCCATTCCATTCTCACACTGTCTTACATTAGCGAACATCCATCATCCCCTGTTTACCACCTTTTGTCTCTGCTGTACATCCATTGTTGAATTGAAATCGTCTTCTGGGGAAACTAGTCTGCCAAATGAGTAAATATGTGAGAGAGTAAGCAGTGAATCAGATTTATGAAAAGCTGCAAGTCCAAGAGGATGGAAAACCCTTGGTTCTTGCAGACCTCTGGTTGGATTCCTCCTCCCTTTTACTTTCAAAACAAGCCAATATAGATCTGATATCTCTTTATAAAGTGTTATTTTTAAGGAAAATCTTTGGGAAATAATATCCTTTTCTGTAGACAACTCTTTGTTAATGGCTATTTTGACCCAATAAAATTAGATCCCCCCCAGAGATTTCCTGCTTTTCCAAACCAACTATTTAATATCGATGATACCTAGAAAAGCTATTATTTCTGCTCTTACTTTAGGCTTAATTCTTTGTTTTCTCTGTCTTCCATGGACATCTTTATGAGGATGTGTTACCCCAGACTCCTGTCCTTCCCTGCTGTTTATCTTCAGAAGGTGACTGAGGAGTAGGAACATACTGAAAACCATGAGGGATTGAATGTCTATCCCAGGCGAGGGCTAGTCTCCCACATTCCCTGATTTACCCAAGCCACCCCAGCTAAAGCTGCTGTCAATTCACTGCTTGGGTCACGTCAGTGATTGCTTTAGTTGCAGTTATTTGCATTTACCCTTTACATCTTTCACTCTTCATCCTCCCACTCAGGCTGTCCAGCATCACCCTTCATATCTGCTAAGTTCTCCTTTTTGTCAGATGATTTTCCCAATTTTAACAACGGACTGTCTCTCTTTTATCCCATAGTAAGCCCTAGCTCACTGCTTTCTCTTCTCTTCTCTCCTCTCCCACTGCAAAGGGATATCCTTGACTCCATTGGATTTATAAGCATATTCAGTGAAAAGATACTATTCAGTCTGCTCTCCCCCCTGTTCTGAGAGCTTATCTGTCACTCCTTGCTAATATGTTGTGCTCAACAACTTGAGTTTGATTGTAGAAAGCCACTGGTCTGTGTATGAAGAGGACAGGGTACGAGTAACCCCCTTGTTTTCTGCCTAATCTGAACTTCTGCTCCAGCTTCCAGCTGTTACTTTTAGTAATGTGTTTCTCCACTAAAGGTTAGAGAGTCCTTTATTTACTCTTCATTTCTCTCCTTAGGGATACTTACACACTAGTTAAGTGATTTTTTCAATCTTTAAGATTAAGCTTTTTAATTCTGTCACTGAAAACTATTTTCTCCAACCTTCAGATATTTTGTTTGGTTTTGTTTTGAATTTTTATCTTTTCTGCTTCCCTATTGTTCTGCATTCCCTCTCAAAACGGGACACCAGCACAGCATTCTGGTTATAGGGTTAATCTTATCAATGGCAAATACAAAAGTAAATTATTTCTTTCTGCTTGTTGCCTGTTGATGCATTTCACCATATTTTTTAATGGAGGATAGCATTAGAAGCAAAAGTTATTCTTCCAATCCTTTTGTCCACCCACTTGTTTTTGAACCTAAGGAAACCTTTTATGATGATAACTTAGCAAAAAACTCTACAGCTTAACTGTGGATTGTGTGGCAAGGCATGCCCTTTCTTTGTTTTCAGTGTGCCATCTGCTACTGTTTGACTTCCTCTGCTGCTTCTGATAGGAGACTCTGAACAGTCATTCCCTTCTCACCTACTCCATGTCCCTCATGTTTATGGATCTGTATCATAACCCTCCTACATCAGTTTAAAAACTACTGATTTTCATGGCACGTCTTCCACTCTCTAAGAATAACCTTTGTAGCTTGAAGAAATACGGATGTATTCATTTGTATGTGTTTGTATGTCAACAATGCTTTTTGAATGAACTCAGCTCTCTGAGTGGTCTGGGTTTTCCTTAACACTTCCTCTGTCTTCATTACTTATTATTATGTTAGGGCTTGCCTAGAAACAAAAGGGCTGTAATATTATTTCTGTGCAGTATTTTCTTTATGAACCTCTTTTTAAAACTTTGTCATTTGGTCTTTTTTATACTTCTTCTCCCAGACAGGTTGACAGTAACCACAGCTCAGTAACAATAATGTCACCTAATTAAGTCCAGTTTGCGATCTTAGATACTTAAACAGCATTAGCCAAATAACACTGATTTATTTACGATCTTTTTGAGATGGCCTTTCTTAAAGATCTTTTAATGTAAAGGATTGCTATAACAATACTTATAAAAAACCTCTTTTAATTCTCCTCTTTTAGGGAGGCAGATTAGGAAGTCTTCAGTGTAAATCCGTGACTCCAGGTGAACTTAACTCCCTGATACACTGTCGCTGTAGATTTTATTTTGCATGTTTAAAATCCATTCCTATTCATATAAAATATCAAGGGTTCACTTTAACCTGGTAAGAGCAGCTCTGCAAATACTGACCTGTGTGGAAAGGATCAGTTACAAACTTCCTGTTTCAAAATAAATAAAAGCGAATCTTGTCTCTTCTTACCTGCATCATACGCTGGCAGAAAGACACTCCGAAATGAATAGCCTGTTCCATAGGCTTGGTCTGTTAAGCCAACAGCGTTTCATAAAAGGGTTTGGGTAGCGGTGTGTTTTTTAACATGATGCTGGTGATAATTTGAAAGAAACCAACCTGCAAAGTATTTCATTGCCCTAAAGAAAGTCTTACAGTGAAACTCAGATTATTTCAGTTCTGTGTTCTACTACAACAACAACAAAAAAAAAAAAAAATCTGATTAAAATGGGAACATTAGGAAATAATGGGTAATTGCTGGGTGCTGGTCTCTTAAAAGTGTTCAGAGTGTAATGCTGAATGCACTTTCCCAAGAAATGACATAAGGAAATTGGAGAAAAGATTTGGAGATAAGCAGGTTTTTGCTTTTTTTTCCTAATCTGGTAATGACAATTTGGGGGCGGGGGGGGGGGGGGGGGGGGGGAGGGGGAGAGAAGAAAAGAAAGAAATGAATGAAAGGAGTGAATGTTAAAAATAGTTCAGGTATCTTTTCATTTAAAAGTTAGTCAGAATTTACTTCTTTTTCCAGCTGCTTCTAATGGAATTTATTAATCAAATTATGATGTGATTTATGTTTCTGAGGATTTTGTATTTCAAAATAATGCAGTTAGGAACCATGTAAGAATTATACCTCTTCTCAATCAGATTTCATTGAGAATGCAGCTGGTTAATTCAGTGGTTCCTGGGACACCTTCAGGATTTGCAGTATCCGGAAGCACTGAAGATGCACTTAAACAGACGTTTGACTCCAATACATGAAGTAGGAGAATGAGGATGTTACCAAAGAATGATGCAGACTCTGTGTTATGTTTGCCTCTATTACAATCCTGATACAAATCAGACTATTTTGTAATGAGAATTTGTACAAAACCTGGAATAAACATATGTAAAAACTTGGAACAATCCCTGCAATATGCTGAAAAATGTCTAGAACTTGACCATAGCTCCCTGCCGAAGTGAAGAGAGAAGATGGGTCTTTCTGATACCTGTAGCTGATATCTGGAGGAGACAAAGGTTTACCACTACAAGCAAAGATGGTAAAATGGAAGCTTGTCTTGTAGAGCTGTTGTGAGAGAAACCACAAAGTTCAGTGAGTGGTTCAGAAGGTGGCGAGGCACTGGAACAGGTTGCCCAGAGAAATGGTAAATGCTCCATCTCTGGCAGTGTTCAAGACTAGGTTGGACAGAGACTTGGGCAACATGGTCTAGTGTGAGGCATCCCTGCCCAAGGCAGCGGGTTGGAACTGGATGATCTTAAGGTCCTTTCCAACCCAAACCATTCTGTGATTCTATGATTTCAACAGCCATTCTCACAGCTGTCATTACTTACAAACCTCACAGGATCTGCAGGCCTGTATATCTAACTATGTTCTGTACTTTATAAAGCATCTTCTCGTGAGCTACATCAGTAGTATCTTATGAATAAAAAAGATCTGAATTGTTGGACTAACCAATTGGTCTGTTGATCCATAATCATAAGCCAATTTGGGAGTGAGAGTAGACCTTGTGTGTTGCTCCACAGAAAAAACAGATGCTGTGAGAATTAAATTCATAGTTAACTTTTCACAGCATAAAATGTTTCCTACATAGGACCACACAGGGACTGTTTTAAAATTTCCTTGGTACGACTAAATGCATATCAGAATAGTAACATGAATTCAGACTTGCTCTTCCACCTTTCTCTTAGGTCCCTAATTTCTGTTTTACCAGGGGGAGGGGGAAAGTTGAATACTTGTATAAGCTCTCTGTCTAAATCCCTATAAATTAGGTCTGAAAGTAGATGAATTACTCTTTCTCCAGCTTTTCCCTCTCCTGTCACATGCACATACATTCATACTCAGAAATAGCATGCTCTTTATGCAAAGGCTCCCCTCTTTGAAATAAAACTAATACTTTTTTTTTTTTTTTACATTTCATAAGGAGCAGATAATTTGATTACCTCATGCTCCTAAATTCAGCTTTTAATTATTTATTTGGAGGTGTTGGATGGGCTACCACAATTAGCCTTGACATATTCAATAGTTCTTTACAGTAATTGGTGGTTGATGCCATGCTGCTTAGAATAGGTTTCAATATTTCATTCCTGTCTTGGAGCTAGCTGTAATTTTGAATTCTGTGAAACACTTTAGGACACTGTAAGGAAAAAAAATAATCACATTAGAAGTGAGAAGTGTCGAGTAAATTCCTTTTACAGAAATGTGCCCATTATAAATTTAGCCCATAATTGGTACCATTACAAAGTGCTGAGATGGAAAACAAACAGGAGGAAACCTAATAATCTGTAACGGGAGGAGTCTGCACCTGCAGCTCGGTCGCTGTCTGCTTGCCAGTGTGTGTACAGGCTGTTGAAGAGGTGGAAGCTTTCAGCAGTAAGACAAAATAAGCTTCAGATACTCTGTGGAAAGGTGTCCAGCTGAGGAAACAAGAGGTAGGCAATGACCTTTCAGTTCTTATTTGCTTTTATGGTCTCTGCTTTCACATGCTGTCGCTTCCAGGGCAGCAGGGCAAGCCATTGGTTCTACAGGTTTTCTTTCTGCCGGGCTGCATTCTCTCCATGAGCAAGCTGGCCTCCGAGTTTTATCCAGTCTGTTGTTTGCTTTCACCTCTGGGCTTCTCACATCACAGTCAACTGGAATGGAGAAAAAGCCCCAGATCTGGCTGCATGGTGATACAACTGGGCTGTGTAGGTACATAGATCTGGCTCTATAATATCTTCTGGCTGACTAGAAGATGTCTGAGCTAAAGGAGTCGTCCTCCTCTCACTCTGGGCCTCCTGACAGAACAAAAGAGCAGCAGGATTTGGGTTTGCATAGCAATTCTACCCATCCAGGAGCTCATTTGGCATTCCTTATGCTGCCTCTCTCCTTCCATCACCATCCAGGTAGTCTGTACTTTGAAAGACTTACAGAGATGATAAAAAGGGCACCTTGAGAGTTATACTGTTTCAGGCTTTCATACCTCCGGCAGAGTAAGATGTTACTGATATATCTTAGTTGACATGTTTCTCAGGGAGCTTCAGCACTCTGGTGCTTTCCATTTTCCCAGACTCCTTCCTTTCAGTTTAAGCACAGTTTAAGCAATATGATAGTTGTATGTTGTGGTGGACCCTTCCAGCAGCAGGTTCCTCCTAGGCTTTTCGTTCCATGTTTGGATCCAAGTTTCAGAGATGCATCTGTGGCTTACTCACTTTGTCTTCTCTTCTCCAACCTCTCCATCTCCAGGGAGCTACTGGTTGTTATCTGTGGACATTACTTGGGCAATTGGCCACAGGCTGCTATAATGAAAAATACTGAGGCGATAGTTAAAAGTCGCAGAACAACTTTTTTTGTACTGAAAGTCTGTAAGTTGTAGAAAGCTGATGATATATCTGCTCTTTTCTGCTTATAGGAAGATGCATGTCAAAGGCAGCTTTGAGAGAAGCAGTACAATTTCCTCCACAGTGGTGAAGGTTTGATGGGTGCATGTTTCCAAATGATGGACTTTGTGCAAGGTGATGTGTGTCTCAGCATGCTCAGAGACCAACTCTTGATTACCATCCCTCAGAAGCTGGCAGTAGGGCAGCATTTTTAGCCTTGTCTTCCTTTCCTTACTAATCAGAAGTCTTTTTCAATTTGCAAATACATAGTAATTTCTCTGTACAGCTAAAGCCATTGACCTTGCTGTCTTTAAATCTAGTATAACAATGTTCTGAGAGGCTGAGAAAAGAGACAGCCTTTTTTCCCTGGTATCACTATATTTCCTCTGCAATACCTTATGTTAAACTTCTGTCTTCATCATGACCTTCTTCAAGAAACAGTAGCAACGAGGATATTTTATAAAGAGCAGATGAATTTGGGATGGCGGTTTGTGGAGGGGCAGGGAGAACTGTATGATAGAATATCTAATATATAATAGGGAAACTAGATAAATTCTCCTTGGAGGAGAAATTGACTTCTTGGCTTTCCAGAAGGCCTACAGTTTTTTTCATGGTCCTGTAAGAGGTAAGCAGTTTTGAAGGAGGAGGTATGGTAACGTGTGTGATGTGTGGAACCGTGATAGACTTCGCTGTCTGTTCTACAGTTCTGCAGGGATAGTGTCTGACCTGGAAGGATTCCTCTTGCTGTAAATCCCTGATGTACCAATGGTTTGTGATGGTATTTCTGTAAGCTGTTGCTTGGTCGGTGGAGGGAACAAGAAGAATCCTGCTTTTTTTCCTCTTTAGAAGTTCCTAGTCAATTACTGTGGCCTCCTACATTGAGTTGTTTCTCTTCTTCTGCTCCTTTCACATACTAAACTGCCCTTTTCAAGGGGATGAACTTTTTATGAGATAAACTTGTGAACTGACTCTGACAGACTGTTGTTGTCTAACACTGGAGGAGATAAGGCTTTTTAGCCTTTATCTGTTCCTTTAGGTTTCTGTATAAATTCAGACAGTGGTGTTTGATGTCATGATTGCTTGAATTTTAATAGAAGTTTAAATTGAATCTTAATAAAACTTTTTATAGTGGCAAATAAAGGCAATTATATACACAGGTCAGGAAACTGAAGTCGTCTATCCATTCAGCCAGAGGATGAACTAACTTCTGTGCAGTGCTCTGTGAATATCTTTCCTTCCTAAATGGGATCAGTTATGTAAATAGTTGTTTCTCCCTGTGAATATTCTCCTATCTGTCTCTCGACTTTGTTAAAATACATAGTGGAAGAGTATGTACCTAACAAACATCTACCACTTATAGATGATTTTGGTAACCTAGTGCCTCATTTCATAAAGTTGGCTTGTATAGTCAAAAGACCTAAGCTAGCAGTAATTATGGGTTATAATGCAATGCTTAGTGTAAGCTTTAATCAAGATGCCCCATTTGAACACATTTTTCTGGTATACTATTACTGTAAAGCTCCCAGTCTCATTGCAGTAGACATAGTATGCATGTATAACAGAGAAGATGTAGTGAACCTATCATCTAACACCAAAAAAGAGACTCCAGTTCTTGACGATAGAGAGAAGAGGGGAGATAAGAAAGATGAGCATAGTCTGCCTGTATTTCTGTGTGCTCATGGCCTGGCAGGAGCATTTGGGTGAGACATCTCTGAGACTACTGTTGTGAATGGGGACAGCTGTCATAGTAAAGGCTTGCAAGACTGTTTATTTTTGATGCAAAGAGGAACTGAAATATGAATGAATTCTGTAAAAAGTTGATATACTCTGTCTCCAGTGTCTCATATCTGTTGTCTTTCAACTTTTCTGTAACCTCTTGAGAATGGATTTTCCAGTGGGCTAATTAAAATCCTCCTGTGACATCCTATTCTCTTAACAAACTCCCATCTCTCTGTGTGATGGTTTGATACTGTCACTGGGAGGAAAAGGTTGGACTGTATGAACTATATGGCATAAACATGGGTTTCTTTGATGTTAGTCTTGTTTTACTAGAATGTGACCATATTGGTTAGTTTTAAGAGTATGTCTGAGAGGAAAGTAATAGAAAAATGATAGCAGCAAAATTTAATCAGGTCAGAAGAAAGAAAATGCCATGCCTGTGGCTACCTGAAGAGAAAGACGCGAACTAAAATGTAGCATATTGATGAGGACTGAAGCAATCATTCTCATTCTTCTCTGAACTAGTCTCTGCAAACTCCTGTGCATTCTGGCTTTCTGCACATAACTCCATTAATTTGAGTTTCGGGGTGTCCCCAGGTAGAATGACATACTCTTTCTCTTCATAAAATCATCATTATTTTCTCAATAATGTGTACCATTTCGGTGTAAGGAAGGCAAAATTTTTACAGGAAATCATGGCAGCTTATTTTGCATGTACAGTTAGTTCCTCCAGTGTGTTGCATTTCCCATAATATGCTAAAAGTTAAACTGAAGGTCACAAATAATAATAACAAGTAAGAATCTTTGTTTCTTTGGCTATGCCCTAATTGTCAGGTCTCTTACCTGTGGTAGAAGATTGGTCCTTTGAGAGGAATGGTCATTAATATCATAGAATCATAGAATAATTTAGAGTTGGAACGGACCTTCAAAGGTCATCTAGTCCAATCCCCCTGCAGTGAGGGACATCTTGAACTAGACCAGGTTGCCCATGTTGGTGAGAGCTTCGTAAAAACTCAGTTTTCACTATTCAGGCCTCATGACCTTGTGAAGTTTATTTGTGTAGCAGTCATGTATATTCGATGGGGAGGATTACCAGGGTAAAACTGGTGCTTTGAAAAATTCGGTAGGCTCTGGTTGTGTTTCCAACATCTATATGATGAACAGGAATGATGTGCAGCTGGACCCCCTGAAAAATCACTTGTGGTTGCTCAATAGTGTAGCCAATTTTGTTTTATATTGAAGTACACTGTATGTGAAGAAAGCCTGATTTCCTGTAGGAATACATTGGTGTTAGAGACTTAATCTCGTTCATCACTTTTATGGTTTTCCATTTCTATCCTTTCTCTGTAGTCTAAACAATAAGTCTTTCTATCCACAGGTGGTTGTGTTGCTTCCTCTGGGTCCCCATTGTAGGGTTTGCTTTTTACAGGGTTTTATACTGCACTAAAAGTGGAGATAAACTGTCCAGATTGGGTTTTAAAGATACGGACTGAGGAGATGTACAAGCTACACATGCTGTGAATAGTTTCTAATAGTCCTGCAGTGTTATAAGGGAAGTGCACTTTCTTCGTGGTTCTTTTCTACCTTGGAAGCCAAGTACAACAGAAAACCCTTTTTTACCATTGTCATCGTTGCCTTCATTTTAAACAAATCCAGGACTCTCAGAAGAATGCAGGTAAAGGACACCTGACAGCACAGGTTTAGGCATAGAGAGGACCTCCCAATCCAGCCAAGAAATCACTATGATCCTTCTCTTAAGTTGTTTCATCTTCACATCTTCTGAGGTGATACTGAAGGGGTGTATGTGAGAATAGTTTCTATGATGGTTCACACAGAGCTGCATGGAAACGTCTCAGCATTTTCATACTGGGTCATTTGTTAGTGGTTTGAAGTTGGTCATTTAGGGATTGAAGTCAGCATATTGTCATTACTAACCCTTCAAAAGCCCGACTCTGCTCTGCAATAATTGTCTTTAAGCTTTAAATATAGGCTTAAAATGTCACCTTTTAAACTGCTTCCTGACTAATAAAAAATTAGAATCTCATGATGTCAAATAGTTGCATTCTATGTTTCTCAGTAGTCAGTTTGCAGAAAGAGAGCACCAGCAGGACAGTGGTTTAGGTTTTGGAGGACCGGGACTCTGGACCAGAGCACCTATGTCCATAAGCCAGGACATAATCAAGATGCACATCCAAAACACGAGGCCTGTAGGTCACACAATCCCTATTGTGGGTGCACGGTGACATTCCCGTCAAAATATAATACAGCAGCAAAATCTGATAGAACAGCACTTCTGTCACAGAGAGCAAACCTGAGCCTTATGTTTTGTTAGAAATCTGAACTGTATAACTCTTTAGAAGTCATTTAATTTACTTTAGATCATTTCTTAATGCAAGCAAATGTCTCTTTGCAGCAGTAGTATATTCTCGTAAGTATTAAAAACCTTACTTTTGCTTGCCAGTACATCAGTGGCCATACATTTGAAAACCCTAAAATCTTTAGCCTAAGTTCAAACTATTGAAAATTGTGCATTAAATCATACAGGCGAAGACAGCTATAACTTAAAAGCTGAAGATTGTTTTATTTTCAAAAGGATATAAAGGTTCAATGACAAAGTTAATTTAAAGATGTTAAGATATATAGGATGGGTATGTTGCTCAAGAGAATAATGTATCGTGCATTTTAATGTCTTTCAGTAAACTTCTCAGCTACAGTCACAAATACTTGAGCAGTATCTAATAAATAAAACAATTGAATAAGTTGGTAAGTAACTTTTTCAGGGATTACCACTACATCTATGCTCAATTATTTGACAAGCTGTCATGGCAGTTCTTGTCAGAAGCTGCATTTGCCCAGCTCTTATTCTAGCACTGATTAAAGGATACTGAAATAATCTTTTACAAGTTTATTTTACAGTCTGGTCAAAAGGTTGAGAGCTAAAGCTTAAACTTATAATGTCCAAGTGAATGAAGGCGTTGCATGGAATATAAAGTTTTACTTGATAGACATATCTAAAAAGAGAAATGTCATTTAAAGTCAATAAGATTGCCAGTAAAATTTCTAGCAAGACAAGGTTCTTCAGTGGATGTTCACCATGTGTGTAGCAGCATGACGAAGAGGAAGATGAGATTTTTCTATCAGTATTGCCTCACCTCAGCCATCTCTTTGGCAATTTCAAAAGGAATATGGGTTTGTACAGTTTATCAGCATACTGGCTAGGAATTGCCTGGTGTACCACATTGCTGATGTATGTCTTGAATTAGAAGAGCCACGTTCCCACGTAAGCTGTGCTAAGGGGAACTGCAGAGGTCTAGGGGTTCATAAGTGTGGTTTGCTTCACAACAATCTGGTGATGCTCTCATGCTACAGAGCAACACGCGTGGAGAAATTTGGGACATTTACCATCCTGCTGTTTCGAAGTATCTTATGTGAGCATGCATGGTGGTAAATTCTTCCCCTTCCCTTTTCTGCTTCTCTTCCCTGGCTTTCCCAGTGATTTGTGGGAATGAATTATTTTTAAAGTTATCTTTAAAGCCATTTTTAACCTGACAGTCTTCCTGTCAAACACACTTGAGCAGAAGGGACCACACAAGGCACTTGCTGCTACTGCACAGATCAGAAAAGATGAAAGTGGGGAGATAGATATCTTGTGTGTTGAAGACCTTGCATTGTTGTTTTTCCTGATTATATACTTTTAAAATAAACATTCTCACTAGAGCACTGTTCCAATGTCAAAGCCTGACTTTTTTCTCATTAAAAAACCTTTAAAATAGTAAGCAGTGTTCTTCTTGCCTGTTAATCTTAGCCCTGGTCTTCTTCAAAAGAAAAGATACCTAAGAAATGCAATCCACTGAATACAATTAATTTGGTGGCTTTTGCAGGAAATATAGCACAAAATTTTAGACAAAGAGACTTTGAAGTTTGCTGTGTCCCACGGAAGGGGAAGAACCAAGGGAACCATTATTAGATGAGAAGCATATCCAAATTCTCACTGCAGGAAAAATGAGGATAAGAAAGAAAATCTTCTATATGTTATTGAAAAAGTTGGTTTTCTGTTCATTATAGGTGGATGGCATCAACATATTATTTCATAGTGATACTAAATGATGTTCCTAACTGACTGTCTAATTTAATACTTGATTGGGGAGTCTTTCCTACTGCATTCTGGAATCCTTAATTAAATGTCAGGCTGTGTTCAAAGACTTTAAGGGATTGGCCACTATTGGTTTATTTTAAAATAGTGGTATTAGTTGTATTAATAATGATGTTCTCTTTGAAAACATGTGCATCAGTCAATGAAACATAACTTGTTTTCTTTTACTGTATAGAAACCAGTTTCCTGACACACTGGTAAAAAGCACTCTGTAAATATCTTTGGCTTTTGGAAGTAGGAGACCCTTTTTTGCACTTTGTATATCCTCAAAGTATTCACTGAAGCAGAAGTGCCTCCATTTTGAAGTGTTTGCTCATTGGCATGTTTCCCTTCCTGTTAACAAGATATTAAAAAAGCAATCCTTCAGGGCAGGCAGTGAAATGTAACAGCAGAAAGGTCACCCAAAGAGCAAGAAGATGGCCCCATTTGAAGAGCTAATTCTGCAGGAAATAGAGAAGAATTTGCCTTTCATAAAATTTGCATTTTCAGGACTAAGAGGTTTTCATTCCTTTTCCCCTCCTTTTCTGGAACCCGAGCATGCTACTTTTTCCCCTGCATGATAAGCAACTGCCCTACTTTTAAAGAGTTTAGGATACTTTTTCTTAATATTCTGTATAAGTTGTAGGGGCCCAGAGTGGCTACAGATGGAAAGTTGTGCCGAGTGCATCTAATTTGGCGTGTGTGCTTCAAAGGCCTATTTTAGCTTGTGGAAAAATTAATAGGCCTCAGTTTTTCTTAAAATGTCATTACTTTTTATAGCTTTGATATAAACTTTCCTGTCTGATCATGTTAGCAAGAGGATGAGTCCTTCTAAAGGAGTGTCAACAAGGACTGCATGAGTAACTGGGGTTGGCTAGAGTTTTAAGATGGATGGTGGCTGGTCTGGCCTTCACAAATCCTTTCTCCTTAGTAACCAATTCTTGTTCCATTGGTGTTGTTAATCCTTTAATTCAAATTAAAGTTGTCATACTTCTTGTGTATGAATACAGGAAAGGAAATAGTGCACAGGAGGAGGCATTGGCATTGTGGCTTTGCCCTGTTTGAATTGTTTCAGGTCACGCAAGCAATTTAAAGACATTATTGGTGCTACAGCATCAGTTGTTCAAAGCCGTATGTCTAATTTTACTCTCAAAGTTTTAGAGTAGGTCATTGAAAATGCTTCATGTTACTTTTCTTCCTAAATTCCAGCTCACTTTGATATTACTGTCAGGGAGATGAGTTATTGGAAATGTCTTTCCACAGATGAAAAACCAAAGAAATTTCTCTGGTTTGAATGAAAGCTCCAAGTCCCTGGACACCTTTGAAAACATAAGGGTGAGAAGGGGAGAGAAATGCAATAACCCAACTAATTAATCACTTTACAAAATAAGTGAATAACAGAACTAAAGCTGTTTTGATGGTCCAAGTGGATTAGTCCAATAGAACAATGACACTTCTCTGACTCACAGTTAAAATAGTAGAGGAGTTATGATAGACTGCGTACATGCAATAAAAAAATGAGAAAATTTCATTCATTTTATACTTTGATTTTTCTTTCAGTTTTCTGCTACCAATACAGAAATAGCACTCCTTTGGCGCTCTTCAGGTGCTCTTTTATTATGAAGAAGTTGTGTTTGTTTCCTTGTTCCTGTTTTCAGACTGCCTTTTAGGAGCTTTTACTAGAGATCCCTGTGTGGGAAGACCCATATATATGGTGCTTTATAGCATCATATAGTCTGTGAAATTCCAGTTGCTAAATTTGGATCAAAACCTAAAAACATTTAGGTATGTCTCTTTGCTAAGGACGTATCTTTCATAAAAATTAAACATACTGCATGATCATAGAATTGGAGAATGGTTTAGGTTGGAAGGGACCTTAAAGATCATCCAGTTCCAGCCCTCTGCCATGGGCAGGGACACCTTACACTAGACCAGGTTGCTCCAAGCTCTGTCCAACCTGGCCTTGAACACTGCCAGGGATGGGGCAGCCACAGCTTCTCTGGGCAACCTGTGCCAGGGCATCACCACTCTCACAGTAAGGAACTTCCTAATACCTAATCTAAAGCTACCTTCTTCCAGATTAAACCCATTACCCCTTGTCCTATCACCACGTGTCCTTGTAATAAGTCCCTTTTCAGATTTCTTGTAAGTTTTGGAAGCTGCTCTAAGGTCTCCCCAGAGCCTTCTCTTCTTCAGGCTGAACGAGGCTAGCTCTCTTAGCCTATCTCCAGAGCAGAGTTGCACCAGCCTTCGGAGCATCTTCATGGCCTCCTCTGGTGTCACTCCAAAGGTTCATGTCCTTCTTATGTTGGGGACTCCAGAGCTGAACACAATACTTCAGGTGAGGTCTCATGAGAGTAGAGTAGAGAACAACCTCCTAAGACCCGCTGGTCACGCTCCTTTTGACACAGCCAGGATAGCACTGGCTTTCTGGGCTACAAGCGCACGCTGCCAGCTCATGTTGAGCTTCTTGTCCACCACCAGCTGCAAGTCCTTCTCCTCAGGGCTACTATCAGTCCAATCTGTACATAGCCCATATTTGTGCTTGGGATTGCTCTGACCCAGGTGCAGGACCTTGCACTTGGCCTTGCTGAACTTCATGAGGTTTGCACTGGCCCATCTCTCAAGCCTGTCAAGGTTCTTCATGATGGTATCCTTTCCTTACACCGTGTTGATGTCACCGTGCAGCTTAGTGTCATCAGCAAACTTGCTGAGGGTGCACTCAACCGCAGCATCCATGTCGCCAACAAAGATGTTAAACAGTGCTGATCCTGATTCCAGCCCCTGAAGAATGCCACATATAGAATCATAGAATGGTTAGGGTTGGAAAGGACCTTAAGATCATCTAGTTCCAGCCCCCTGCCATGGGCAGGGATGCTTCACACTAGACCATGTCAACACTCATCATTGGTTTCCGCTTAGACACTGAGCCCTTGACCCCAACTCTTTGAATGTGATCATCCAGGCAATTCTTTATCCACTGAGTGGTCCATTCATCAAATCCGTGTCTCTCCAGTTTAGAGACAAGGTTGTCGTCCAAGTGTGAAAACTATTGCAAAGAAATGACCAACTCTTAATTCAGCTGCTCTTACCTCAAGTTTGGAGGATGGATGCTGCAAGTACTAAAACTGTTGGATTTTGGGTGGTTGGTTGGTTGGTTTGTTTTTCCCCCTTTCTGAAATTTGTATTTCATAGATCACCCTTAATGCCTCAGGAACTTCTTAAAAGCCCCCCCTAAGTGCTGTGCTTTGGGTATGTGACTGTATGATGAAAAAAGGAGAAGCAATTTACTTTTGTAACCCAAATTACTGTCTCAATTAGTAGTCTTAGGAGAAGGGGCGACAAAATACTCAAAGAGCTACCTTTCCTATTCTGCTTGCCAGAGTGCAGTCTTCCTCCATACTTTATCAGTGACTATTTTCCACAATTATGTTGCTTTTCTTTTGAGTATTTAAAGGAATTAATCTAACTCTAGAGAGTCTAAATGCAGGGAAACTTTATAGTTTTGCTGTGTGTAAATTCTCTGTTAAGCCTTTGTCGAGGTCACTATGAACATGAGTATTATTGAGGCAAAATACTGAAAATAAGAATATACCACAAAAAACATTTCTCCTTTTCATGCCCTATTGCTTTTAGAGTAAATATTTCTTCTTGTCAAAAGGTTGTTGACTTAGCAAAGCATGGAGATGCCTAATTACTTACATTTAAAAGTACAATAGAGGAAGTCTCACTGTAGCACAGTCAGAGGCATTGTCTCCCAGCCTAGCCTGTAGTGAAATTATTTCCTGAACTAACTAAATAAAGGGGGGGAGTGAGTGAGCAAGCAGCTGCGTGGTTCTGAGTTACCGGCTGGGCTTAAACCATGACACTACCATACTGCTTTGTATTTGCGGTCAGGTTTATGTCTATGTGCTGTTCTTCATAAAGCCTTCTGTTGCTAACCATGAGTTCTGGAATCTGTCACCGTTACCTAGAAGCCCCTCTGTTCTTTGATCTCTGGTTTTTCAACTTGAAAAGTAGGAGCGATATTCTAACATCATTTGTCTACTAAAGTGATACTCCTGCACAGTGAGCTTACAGTGTGCAGCAGGATGCATAGCAGGGGTGCTAGTTTTCAAAGTGATCTAAGCATGACACAGTGAAATAGAAACGCAGTTGCTGTTATGAAGAGTGGGTCTGTAAATCTCCATGTGCTTGCTATTGACCTCTGTATTTTATTTCTCAGTTCCCCCAGAGGGAAAACTGGGAACTGAGTCACAACGAATCGGCTGCTTTAGTCATACTGAGGTCCCCTGTCTTCGTGGAAGCTGATGATGCTCTTTCCTCTTAAAACCAGAAGAAACAGGGAGGCCACCTCATCTCTCTCTAATGAGCTGTAGGTTCTTGGTTTCCTCCCATCCCTCCACTTTCTGGAGTTCTTAAAGATGTGGATAGTCATTGCAAGGTATAAGTTATACTCCTATCTCTTTCTCCTTGAAAAGTCATGATAGAAACCTGGCCCCTTTGCCTGCCTTGTGCGTGAGTACAGACCTAGATACTGAGCATCAAACAAAATGTTTGGTTGGAAGGGACTTCTGGAAGCCATGTAGTCCCACCCCCTGCTCAGAGGAAGCCTAACCTCTAAGGTAGGTCAGACCAGTCTCCAGCAAGTTATGTCAGTCTCCAAGGATGAAGAGTCCACACTTTCTCCTTAGTGTGGTTATTTTTTTCCATGTCTCTGATAGAGATTTCCTTCACTACAACTTGTAACCATTGCCTCTCGTCCTTCTGCTGTGCACCTCTGAGGAAATCTGGCCCTGTCTTCTCTGTAAGCTCCCCTTAGGAAGGGATATTGAGGATAGTCTCCTCTTCCAGTTTAAGTCTTTCAAGATACATTGTGTGCTCCAGCCCCCAACCGTATGAATTCATTCAATTTTGTCAACATTTCTCTTGTACCGGGGGAGTCCCAAAACTGGACATCATGTCCCAGGTGAGGCAGGTGAATAGAGGGGAATATTCACTTCCAGTTGATTTGCAGGCTGTGCTCTCAGGAAAGCAATCCAGCTTGCATTTAGCTGCCATTGTTGCCTGGGCACCTGTCTGAGGTTGTTCCTTCCCAAATGCAGGGCTTTGCTTGTGCAGTTTCTGGCAGCCTATTCTTCCAGCTTCTAGATGTCCCTCTAAACGGCAAAATCCTCCAGCATCTTGACAGCTCTCGCTTCCCAGTTTGCGGTCATCTGCAAACTTGATGATTTCACATAGTATCATAGAGTCATAGGATAGTTAGGGTTGGAAAGGACCTTACGATCATGTAGCTCCAAACCCCCCTGCGTGGGCATTGCATCTGAACAGCCAGGTGAAGGAGGGAAATGATACTAAGCTCTGGTGTTGACCCCTTGAAACATCCCTTGTAACCATTTGTGAAAAGTTTCAGGCTCATTAGCAGCACTCTGGCTATGGTCAAAGTAGTTTCTTTTTACCCATGTTAAAATGAAAATGGCTAGAGCGAGTAGGGGCTCTTTTTCCCTGGAAATGAGAAAGTTCAATTCTTTCAGGTTTGGTTTCTTTGAATGAGAATGTTCTTTGCTGGTGACTTTGTTCTTTTATGGTGACTTAGTAGATGAGAACTATTACAAATAGAAAAGCAGAAAAAGATCATTCTTGTATTTTTTTGTAATGCAATGGGATGTTCAGTTTTGTTCTAAATTAAGCTTGGCTATTGCCCCTCATCTATTTCAGTTCAGCTGCAAAAAGTCAAAAGTACTGCTGCAGTTATTCTAGGCAAAGTGGCCCTTTTCGAAAAGCAGCTTAAAACTTCACGTAACCACTGGTATGGAACTGCCAATACTGCGTCCTGGCTCTGCATAATATTGATGTATCCTTATGCCTGGTGGAAGATGAGCGCGGCTGAGCCTTAGATGAGTTTGATTATCAAGAAGGTTATTGTGCACTTAGTTGAAGGATTTGGGGAAAAAGAAGGGGACGTCTTTAGCATGCAGTTGTGGTCTGGAGAACTGCTCTGTCCTTATCACAGCCTCGGTCCCCTGTGATTCTTTTCACTTAGATCAATTTAATAACCTGACAGATACAAATTTTTATTACTGGCAGCACAGCACAGCCCAATATGGGAGCGAAAGATCAAGCTGTGTACCTGCTCCGCTCCCCATATCAGGCAACGTGGTTGCCAGCTTGGTTGTATCTCTGAGCTCCTCGGTGTGGGGATGAGAATGGACTGCTGCGTGGGGAAAGGTCGGCAGCTGATATTTCTGTGGTTGTAAGGCTGAACAACATGAAATACCCTGTTTTGATTTGTAAACCGAGCAAGCTGAGAACAAGACCCCGTTGGGGAATAGTTCTGAAACCAAGTAATTCCATGGCCGTGTGTGGCTTTAATACAGCAGTCAATAAAGATCTTTTTCAAAGAGACCAAGATGACTTTTTCTCCTTCCTAATGACATCTCCCTAGACAACTGACTTTTGCTGTTGTGGTGAGGATTACAGGTAGAGGAAATCCTCCTCCCCTTATCCATCCCCACAAGGCAATATTGTCTTCTGGGGAAAAAACATGTGTGTGACACATTTGTCCACCTCCCCACCTGAGACTCAGTTCAAGAACTGACTTGGCCCCCTGTATTTTTGTGGCTGCTTCCAGTTGTCCAACATTTGGCATTTTAATTTTTGTTGTTTTAATGCAATCGAAGGTGCTAAGTAACAGTGCTCTGCTTCTGAGGAGTGCGGGAAGATCATGTTAGCTTTAGCCTGCCTGGTTAATCATTGATGGGAGAGGCAATAGCTTCCTGGCCCGTCTGCCTCCTTCCCTCCCCTTGCTTTCATTCTCTCGTTTCCCCACAAGAAAACTCAATTAATATGCTCTATTATTGCAGGACAAAACCTGATCTTAAAATATGCAAAATAAAGTTTTCAATTTTATTTCTCCAGTCACCTTGGCAGGGGGTATTTTTAGCCCAATTTCCACATGAAATTATATCATCAACGGCTGATTAAAATGAGGTAACATGACCAGGATTGACTCGAGGTGAATGGATATGTTATTTGTCCTGTTGAAAGGACATTACTTTAACTTTGCATGCAGTCCTGCAGAGTGGTTCCCAGTAAGTTATGTGCCATCTAATCTTCCCTGAAATTTATACCTAACAATTGACATGTAGATTATCAATGCAGCAGGAGTCTTGTTATATTCTCTTTGGAGCAGGGGTGACAAGTAAGCAACCTTTCAAAAGAAATCTAAAGCACCCCATTGATAAAATTGGAGATACATAATTTAGAATTTTTTAAATTCTGGATTCAGCAGAGAAGTGGAAAAAAGCATTGAAAGAACTTGGCAGTCAAAAAAAAAGAAAAAAGTGAGCTTTTTGTTCTCATTTCAAAGGGGTTTGCCTTCACTTGAGTAAGGTATTTCATTTCTAAAGCAGATACCTGTTACAGTGCGAGCCTGTTATTTTAGAAAAAGTGACAGAGTGTTACCTTTTGTGCAGAAGATTTACAATTAACCGATGAAAACGTTTTCTGGGTTAACAGTAACATCACTTTAGAAGAACATTTTCCAGCAAGATAGATCTTGAAGTACTAAACAGAAGACATCCGGGACATCCTTCACACTTGATGGGTGGTGAAACCAAAGCATGGAGTGAGCCACCAGTTTGCCCTGCATACCAGTAGCATGGCTCTAAACCAAATTCAGGTTTTCAGGGTTCTGCTGTGGCACTGTGTTCTCAATAGTATCACTGGCATCATGTGCTGAGGCACAAGGGGGTCTGCAATTGGCCATATCCTGTTTTAAGAAACATCAAGAAAATACTGGATGTGAAATCTCTTTGCAGATTCATTCACCAGAACAGTGTTCTCCTTTAAGGCATCCTGCTTCTCCTCACTCTTTCTTTTCACAGATCTGATGATTGAAAGGTCTGAAGGAGAATTGCTGTGGCCAGTAAGTTCTGCTTGATGAACTGCAGGATTTTCAGAAGGATATCAGATTTTGCTTTGAATTTTCCACACCCTTTAAAAACCAACCACCCCTGTGAATTATCTTTCATTTCCTATTCTAATTTCTCAAGGCTTAACCTCTGCCACTGGATTTCCTTGTGCCTTCACTAGAGTGGAGAACCTTTCCAATATCAAATAAATGAAAGTTTCCTGAGCAGATATGGTCACCCACGTGGTGTTTCATTTTTTCCCATTCTGCCTTTCAGATTGTGCCCAAGAGAGTCAAGACTAGTTGAGAAAAGGACTATACTTAGTGGTAAAAGGCTTTGCAGAAGTCCCCAATGTAGTAATTTTTTCCTCAGAACTGTGACTTGTTTCTGTGCTTGTTTCTCTAGCTGCCATTAGGTTAATGGTTGATATATCTAAGGCTGTGGCTTGTTTCTTTAGCTTAGGGTGGCTTTTATTCTTTAGCTACAGAATCATGGAATGGTTTGGGTTGGAAGGGACCTTAAAGCTCATCCAGTTCCAACCCCTTGCCATGAGCAAGGACACCTTCCACTAGACCAGGTTGCTCCAAGCCCCATCCAACCAAGTGGCTTTGACCACTTCCAGGGGTGAGGCAGCCACAACTAAGCTAGGATGTTAGTATAACTAAGTTAGTATAAGTTAGTATTGCTGTAGATAGAGCTGGAGACACATGGGGCTAAGGAAGGAGGACTTCTGCCTAGCAATATAGGCAGGAAGCTGGGTTTTAGCTTTATTTCCTGACGAAATTAGTATCTGCAATGCTGTCTATATACCTGTCCCCATTAATTTTCAATACAGTGGTTGATTCAACAGTATTTGAAGTAGGACAGAAATCTCAAACAAATATTATGTTCCTACAAGTTGGCACAGGTGAAGATTTAAATGGGCCAGAGATGGGTTTCTGTATCCGTGAGGGGTTCACAAGAGTCTGGGTGAGGACTGGGGTGATTGGAGGAGTGATGTTACAGGACATGGGACAGTGAGCATAGCTTTTGCAGGAAACTGGGCATTTTTTAATCTTGCTGCTTGCAGGAAAACGTATTCTCTGGTATGTATGGGAGGCATCGTGCAAGGGAATGGCTGCTGCTGTATATTGCATTGGGACCACTTTGGGGGGGCAAGGATGAATTTCTTGACCATGCGCTGTGCTTTTGAAGATGTAGTGGCCCAACCTGTTGGCTGGGATAGGGAGCGGGGCAGATTTAAGTCCTTCAGCCTATGTGGCAGCAGACACAAAATCTGTTTCTGTCCTTTCATTCTCTTTCTGTGAAGGAAAAGGCGCTTGTGGGAAAGGAATCATCTAGCTCAAGGTTTGTAGCTGGTGAAGACAGATCATCCTTGGGTTAATTAAGGCTGAGGCTCCTGTCAGGCAATAACGTGCCAGCTTTTTTGGCACGTTTTTTTTTTGCTCATTTGATTCAACACAGAGGGAAGGGAAGTGGGTGCCAAAGAGATGGTTAGGACAAGCTGTTTGGATCTGTCTTAAATAGGGAAACCGTTTCTCCATCCTTGATTTCTTTCTCACTTTATCTGAGGCTATATAAAGGAATGTTGTGCACAAGCTATTTTCAGAAAGTGGTAATTATATTAAATTTTCTTCTGCTGGTATTCTTCATTTTCTAATGTATTCAAATGCTGGTAAGACATTGTCCAGACAAGATGATGGATAAAATCTGATCATCTGTTACTGTTTACTAATGAAAGCAAAATTGGAAGATTATGTAGGCAACTTTAAAAGGGTACTTTGACAGTTTTTATTTTATTGGAGTTTTCTAGTCTATTATTTAACAAACCGTCTCTTTATTGCTTAAAGAAGTGATTGCAATATTTCACAAGGAGCTCATTTTTCTTCAATTTCTATTCACTTGTGGAGCGTTCTCCTGATAGCTTTGTGCTCTGCTTCTCATGCTAATTCCTTT
Organism: Strigops habroptila; assembly: GCF_004027225.2. Taxonomy (NCBI): domain Eukaryota; kingdom Metazoa; phylum Chordata; class Aves; order Psittaciformes; family Psittacidae; genus Strigops; species Strigops habroptila. The sequence continues at coordinate 4,866,779 of NC_044277.2, forward strand.
TACAGCAGCTGCTGGAGAATCTTAATGAAATTTGGCATTTCAGCCCCCTTCACTGCCTGCCATATACAGTGCAGCAGCACAACCTGGTCCGAGCATACATGTTTACCACTTCAGCACAGGTTGGTGGTAGATCTAGCCACTCCTGAGCTTGCAAACCTTTCCTCTTAGATCCTTTATTTATATTCATACTCCTTCTTATACCACTGTATATAAAGCAAATACTGGACCATCTTTTCAGGACCAAACTGGTGTTGCTCCAGCAATGGCCAAAGCTAAATATTTGTAGCAGAGGGAAAACACGTATAAGGCAATTACTGTTTAATGTTTAATGTTGGTAGAACATTGCTGCAGTTTTTTGACCAAAGACAACCATTACTCTCTGGTGTTATAAACTACTCTGACATTTCAAATGTAATGAGTGATATGGTGAATACTGTACTAATTCACATGAAAATCAGCCCCGATTTGAAACTCTTGGCAGGGAGTTCTGCAGGTTAGTTGGATTAGAGCCTGTGTGTGCTGTTTTGTCCTATCAATTTTTATCTTTTAGTTTTATTGATAGATGTTTTAATTACGTAGTCAGGAGAAAATGAGCGTGAGAGTCCAACCAGCTTTCTCATTCTTTGCTGTTCAATAATCAGTGTTTTATCATTCCTCCTCTATAAGGAATTGAGTGAAATAGTTATCTACATTCCTGAAAAACCACAACCAGGCAAATTTCATTTAGGCTGCAAAGGTTTGTCATGTCTTGTTTTCTTTTACACCTATGGATATATATGAGAGTTATATATGAATATGTATGTTGGGTAGAGATAAGAGATTTTGGAATTTTTAGAGTTGCGAATTTAAGGTGTAGCAAATAAACTTATATTCGTTGTACAAGCTCTCAAAGGAACTTTTACAGAGGTTAGAATATGGAAGGTAAAGGGGAATACCTTATGTATGTGTGCAGACTGTGAAAGTCGGGCTTCACAATCCTTCTGGCTTTTGGGGGTTTAAGCAGGAGGTGTCCAAAAAGTTGCTACAAGGATAACTGGCTTGTGGAAGCCAAGCGTTCATAGCAACATTGCTTTTTGATCCTTCAGTGTTGTCTCTTCCCATCACTGTGGAAGCAGAATTCACAAGCACAGGATGTCCACCCACTAATAGGAAACATGAGCTGGGAGTAGACCATCAATGAGACAGGTTTTACCCTACTGATGATGTGGTTTTGCAATAGCAAATCCTGCTCAGTACAAGAGGAACTGCAGGTTCAAGACCCCTGGGTGTGCGCACTTGGTTGAGGAGCCCCTGGCATGAGGCTACCATCTATGCACTTTTGACTGAATGCCTCTAAGTCAGGATCCCATGTAGACGTAGTAATACCATAGTGCTGCCAGTGCCTCAGTGAGCTTGTGATAGCCAGCTACCTACCCTGCATGGGGCAGGCCCTGTGCAGAGCACCAGTCATGGTTCGGACCAGAGGGTCTGCCTCTCCACCGTTGCATTGCACATAACTGTGGGCCACTTGGTCATAAATCATTCATAGACAACCTGATTCTGAGTCAGGGGTTTGTATGTAGCAGAGCAGCTTCCTCGCTATGATCTATTGGGAATCGGCCCTTGACACAAGCTTTTAATTCTAAAGTATTTAGTAATTAATTATTTTACAGGTTGCTGAGAGAATGCATCCCTGGAAGCATTCAGTGTTAGGTTGGACAGGGCTCTGAGCCACCTGGTCTCATGGCTCAGAAGAAGTGGTCATCTTCTAGTTGAAGATGTCCCTGCTTATTGCAGGGCGGTTGGACTGGATGACCTTTAAAGGTCCCTTCCAACCCAAACTATTATATGATACTTTGATTCTGTGAATCTCAACCTGGCTTGAAGACTTTGCCACCAAAGAGCCATTTTACATTTGACATGCCGTTTCACTTATCTGAAATACAAACCCGTTGCAGGAGGTATTTAATTGTCTGCCTGCTTTCAGCTCTGCTGTTGCTGTTTGCTTCTCTTAGCTGTCAGTTCTGAGGCTCTGGCTTTTTGAAAACCAAAAGAATGAATTTTCTGTTACCTGCTGTGGTCTAAAGGATCCATAGGTTGGTGTCTATCACCAAGCAATATTTGTTCTTGCAGCCACCATCCTTGAGACATGCTTTTCGCTATAGCTCTATATTCCCCATTAGTATTACTAGTGTTATTTTTAATGTTTATGCTAGTGCTGTGTTTGTCAGATGGACTCTGAGCAAAGTGCAAGTCCTCTGCTTTACTTCAGGTAGAGAGAAATGTGTTGAAGTTAGAGGGTGTCGTCAAATTATCCCAGCCTGTTTTCTCCCCTCAGCTCTATACTCATCGTATGTCCATTTAGACCTCACAAATATATAGAAGTTGAAAACTGTGATATAGAGATGAAGTTTTCCTGTCCTGGCCTAAAGGTGAGCCTGGAAGGGGAGAGTCATGCTCCAAGTCCTCATCAGCTTTTCCAAACCTGCTGCTCGAGGAACAAGGGGGTTGTCTACAAGCAGAGTCTCAGTGGTGTGTGCAGTGTTGTGATGCTGCTACAGTGCTGTGGAGCAATTCCTGTGGATGGTGAAAGGCACTTTTAATAAAAACGGAATCATGCTTTTTTGCGGAGCTGGGTTGCCACTGGGGTAATCACTGTAATGGAACTGGAAGGGTGTCGTGATACAGTTGTTTTCATATTTATTTGGTGCTCTCTTTGGCTATTATTTTACTTTTACTGGGTCCACTATTGTATTTCCCATTCAGAGCTAAAGACTCTCGAGCCATGGGAATCTTTGCAATTATTGCCACTGACAGAGCAAACAGGAACGAGGAACCTAAGCCATTGCTATAGAGGCCGTATATAACACAATACCTGTGGAGCACTGGGCATAATAACCACAACATGAAAAATGAGTTATTGATTCTCTGCCCACTTCTAGGGAATGAAAAATTTCCTCCCAGTCTGTAAGCCAGCGCGCTGACAGCATCGTCCTCCTGACTGCTTGTCCACAGAGGTCTGACTCCGTCCTCTGGTCACCATTTAGTTTAGACTAATGAAAATGCATGCGTATTTGAGGAAAAAGCTTGTCATAGGATCATTTAGTGTCCGTACAGTGTCACCCATGCAACGATTTCACGGCACTTACACATGCGAGACGCTGTTTTGACCTCAGTGGGTACCAGTCCTGCATTACATTTCAGGGACAAGCGAGGACTGAATCATGGAGAGCATCAAGAGGAAATTCTGGCATCCTTATTCATTCAGAGCATTGTTTCAACCTCTGTATAGCTGCACTGTGCATAAACATCCTACTTGCTGTGAGCGAAGGTGTCATGATTTAAGTGATTTTAGCCTAATCACACAGGAAATGTTCAGGAAAGATTAGTCCCCAATCACATGTCCTAAGTAGAGACAGTGCAAGAAGTGAGCACTCCCATCCTCACGAACTAAAATTCGGCTGTTTCCTTTGATGTGATCAACTATGTAGTCATGCTTCAACTTTTCCTTTTGCTTCTCATTCTTGTGATTTTCACCACTGCCCGTTGTGGGTTTGCTCTGACTTCTTCTGTGTGCAGTGGCAGATGGACACATGTGCCATGAGAACTGACATCAGTTTTCCTTTCCTTGACATCTCTCTCAATGGCTTTAGGTACAATTAGAGAGCAAATATCCTACACAAGGCAGTATTAGTTCTTTGAGGGCCGCTGAAAGAGAAGTGCGATGTGTATATCAGCAAAACTTGGCCGCTTTTTTCGCTGGCTTTGGTGCCAGCGTTTTCTTTGGTTTGCTCCATGCAGATTTGGGACCTTGTGTTTCATTTAGGATTTTGCTTGGGACTGAACCCAAGTTTGGGAGATAACACTGCCAAGTTTTGTCTGGTTTTGTGTCAAGAACAACTTTGGATTGAAGCTGGAACTGAACCAGGCATGTGATCTAACTCCTATACTGTCTCATACGTTGAGGAAAGATAGTCTCGTCTAGCCAAAATGGAGTCAGACAGAGGGTGTTATATGTTCCTTATGTAAGATTAAAGTAACATCCATGAACGTTTTTTCCTCTCCCTTTTATTCATAGTCTCACAAAAGAACATTTCTGGAACAAACCTTCAATGTGAAGGTTATGAATGTTCTTTTTTCCCCTCTCCATTTCTGAAGTAGCGCGTTGAAGGATGACTGTCTTTTTTGAGTGCGTGGTTGATGGAAAAGAATGCGGGAGCAGCAAGTGAAGCTTAGTGGTTGCATGTCAGGTGCCTGGAGCTGCTGCATCCCCGTAGTCTTGGGGGCAGGTCCCCAAAAGCAGCCTCTGACTCCCTCTTTAAAAACTTCACAGTGTTCTGCTGGGCACTGTGGTGAAGGCTGTCACCTGAGGGTAACGCATAAGAAGCCATGTAAATTCTTTGATGAGTCACCATTTCTGTTAATACAAATAATTAATGAGAAGATTAATTTTTGGACCAAATGCGTCTCTCAGTGAGAGAGATGATCTCACTAAAGGTGTCTTGCTCTTCACGTAGGCATTTCTGTGCTGTTTGTCACATACCAAAACAGGCATTGCAAAAGGGGATTGGGATGGCATGTTTAAACCTGTTTTCAACAAAATCCATAGCATGAGTCTCTCAAATATGAGCAGCGGCTCTGTGTAACCCCGCAAACAGTCAGGAGGCACAGGCAAACAGGCTGCCTGTATCTGCAAACACCTTTTGTGCCCTGCTGTTGCCTCCCCTACATCATTATCCGTCACTGACTTATGCCAAAGCATCTGTGTGCTGCTGTGCTGATCATTTATGCCTCGATGCTGGTTCTCCAAAACCAGAAAGCCCCTTCCATGGTCTTCTGCTGAGGTTTGCCTCCAGCACAGAGCAGAGACCTTGGGCACGGGCCATTAGGTTTTATGTTCCCAGCTGTAGCTCCTGTTATTTTTGCTCATGCAAAGTATCTGTGCTGTTGACAGGAATTAATTTGCCAAAATTG